>NC_139008.1:53421356-53800021 GCF_964374135.1 Grampus griseus
GCTCATTGGTTTTTTGAGACAGTGGACACACTGCTATCTAGTCCTGACTTGATCAAGGTCAATAATGTTCCTTTGTAAAACATCACCTCACAAATTCTAGGTGGGGTTACTTTGATTAAGATTGTTCTGGGAGGTCATACATTGATCAGGTGGGAAGCTTTCCTTCCAGATAAAGATAAGTACTCTCCCAACCAGAAGTAGCACATGCTCCCCGGACATGATAAGTGGTCATTATTGGATGGCAAGGATAAGGACTGCTCTGTGTTAACTCAGTTTTCAAACATCAACTGGGATCTGAAGCTCTTCTGTCAATTGGTTTCCTTCCTTCTCTCCTTCCAAAGTCCCCAGAGATGGGTGAAAATCTTGCCCTGCAAGTGTACACCCAAAGATCTAATTATACCAGCAGCAACTCAGTTTGTGGTATAGTATTTGTTTCTTTGTGCCCCCCAAAGCCTCCCCTTTAATTTACTGTGGAATCAGAAACAGCAGGTTCTTTCAACAGCTCCGTGAATTAAACAGAGCAAACATTTAGCTAAAAATAAATTTAAGGATGGCTTCCTATATAGGAGTTACAAACAATCTCACAATCCCAGGCCTTAAACCTCATACTCTATGTTTGGATGATAGATTTAGTGCAGTAATGACTCCAATTCTCCGCTCCTCCCTTTGCATCAGGGCTGGCCTTATGACTTGTTTTGGTCAACAGAATGTGGTGGAGACCTGTGTACTCCACATTCTCTCAAAACTCTGCTGCTGCCATCTACAAAAGTCTGAGATAGCCAGGTGGAGGGTGGAAGATAACACGAAACAGAGAACAGCTGTCCTAGCTGAGGCCCTCCCAGAGTAGCCGGCCTGCCAGTGCCTCCAGATGCTTAAAAGAGCCCAGCCCAGAAGAAGGGTATTTTCCAAGTTAATAAAGCTAGAGCTTGATTGAGCAGGACTCAATGGCACATCTTCAGATTTGTAGTCCAGCATCTTACCACAGCTTGCAAAAATAGAGGCAATTCCTATGATCTCAGAATTTCCTGTGCCTATCCTCTTTTTGGCTTTTATCATATTGAAATCTTTACTAAAGAGTAGACCTGAAGGCCATATTGTTATTAGTTGATGAACTTGCACACATTACTTAACTTTAACTTTTTGGCCTTAGTTTCCCCCAAAATACTGCTAACAGCACCACTCAGGTATCCAGAAAAATACCTTTGGTTCACCCTATGTGAGATTTCCCACTTCAGATAAGCTGCAGAAGCCTATTCATTTCACATCAATACTATCTCACTTTTATCCCACTGATATCAGCCAGTTTTAAGCTTCCATTACCTATCAAAGGTCTAGAGTGATAACTTAAATGTGTACTTGTTTCCTTGGGGCTCCTCAAATCCATCCTGCATCTAAATTCGGTAGGCACTTTATAAAGCTCAGTTCAGCCAGGCATTGTCCAGCTTAAGACCCTCTGGCTCCTCACTGCTTCTCTAAGTACAAAAGCCTGAAAATGACTGCAGACACCTTTGTCGCTTTTGCTTTACGGAAACCCCACATCCACCTTTGCCTGGGATTTTCCCACTTTACGTCTCTTATCTTAGTGCTCAGTTCAGTTTAGCATTTGTCCTGCCCCTTTTCACTCCCAAAATTGAAGCAGTTTTGATGGTAAACTACATGATCATACTTTGTATCTTTAACTGTTTTCTTTTTGTGGACTTTCTCATGGTCTGAAAGTCCCGATCTATTTCTTTGAACGGCTAATGCATGACATTTTCCTCAATGCCTGTGCGTCTCTCTTGTAAGATTTAAGTGAAAATGAAAGTTGTCTGTTTGCATGTGGAGAGAGGGGCAGGAGAGGTGTTCACCAGCAAACAGGGGAAAATTTTCAACTTTGACCCCACTGAGAAAGGACACTACCTTCTTTCTTATTTAAACTCTGTGAATGTTCCGATGTGTGCCGTTTTCACTCCACATTACTCCTACTGTTGTTAGATGTAAAGAAAGGCTTTGTGATTCTTGGCCAAAGGAAGATTGGCAATTTGCTCACTTCTTCTGGGGATTGAAAAAGGAGACAAAGTTATAGAAGTGGTGGGAAAGGAAAATCGGTCCTGGGCCCTCTTGGGCGGCAGGTGCAGGCTTGCTCTGCAAACTCACCTGAGAGATTTGCACTAACATGAACCCTGTTTCTCATCCCTGGAGAGACAGACCTGCTTGAACATCTGTCTCAAGCAGCATGAAGAGTACCCAAGGAGAAGAGTCTCAGGACCCTGAGACGTTAGAACCCTGACCATCTCTTTCCAGGTATGCTTGTTGTTACACGTGTGCTTGTGCATGTATTAATAACCCCCCAATTTCTTCAGCAATATTAGAGATCATGGAAGGCTAACTATGCTTTACCATTATACGAAACACAAAATGCATTCCCAGTTCCAAATAACTGAGTAGTGTCTATTTAAGCACTGGGGTGAGGGAACTTCAGGCAAAGATGTGACAGTCTCCAAGAGAAGTCTATTTTTGCAGAGGAGGTGGTACACCCCCATCCCCCACAGTTAAACTGGACACATTTAAAAATTACTACTATAGGATGTATCACCAGGAAAAAATCAGAATCATACGTGACATTGGAGGTCATCCTAGATTAGAAAATTGAGATCCAATGTAAGAAAACTAAAAAGAAATAAGTTGTGGTCATTATCTGATAAGAAATCCCTGCTTTTTCCTACTCTTGGCATCTTTTCTTTCTTTCTCTTTCTTTCTTTTTTTCTTTCTTTCTTTCTTTCCTTCTTTCTTTCTTTCTTTCTTTCTTTCTCTCTCTCCCTCTCTCTCTCTCCCTCTCTCTGTCTCTTTCTCCCTTTCTTTCTTTCTTTCTTTCTTTCTTTCTTTCTTTCTTTCTTTCTTTCTTTCTTTCTTTCTTTCTTTCTTTCTTTCTTTCTTTCTTTCTTTCTTTCTTTCTTTTCTTTCTTTCTTCCTTCCATGAAAGTGAAAGGACTCAGAACAGCCACAAAATAGATATGTAGGAAAGGGGATTTACCAAAGGGAGCAGATGTTTTTCTAATTCTGAAAATGTATAAGGTTGAAACATGCCTTTCAAAGCTAGAGATAGGCACAGATTACCACCCTGTATGGGTTATGGGCACTTGGGGATTTCTTGTCCATTTAATATTTTTTGAAGTTTAATATCTCAGCAGTGAAAGGAAACAGAAGTGGCTAATTCTGAACCTAAGCGTTCTTTCCTGACCCCTTGGTACCTAGGCACAATAGGGTGAGTTCAGGACTGAGAAAGGTCTTAACTCCCTGTTTCCTGTCTTTTGTTAGTTTTAATCTGACACTTAAACATACTTCAATGTGGACTTTTGTGTGGGAATGCCTTTGATTTCTTTTTTCCACTCCTGAGGAATGCCAGCTAAGAGAGGGAGAAAAATAGAATAAAGTTCTAATCATATGTAATATATATATTAAGAAGTGATGTGGTGCTTTTTTTTTTTTTAACCTGAGAAGTATAATGATCTTTTCTTAGAAGGAATCTGGTCCTAGGAAGAGGGTATACTCCTCCTATTCCTTTCAAGTGTGCATATCTCCATGAGAAATTTGCACTGCAAGGCTCTTGGTACCACATCTTGTGTTTGTAGTTGGAGGCTGAAGCTGGGGTACTTGTCTTTGGGAAAGTGAGAGCTATTCCCATTTTAGGGAATGATGTAGTCAGCCCTACCAAATGCACAAATCTTCTGGTTATGTGTTTGGGGATGGGGTGAGGAAGGGCTCCTTGACGACCCAATGAAATGTTTCCTTGGCTTCATAAACTATTCCCTTGAGCTAGTTGACCCAGTTACCTGGTCAGTCATTTCGGTGGATCATCAGTTGACTATGACTAATGGGCCATTAGCTCTGGAACTTTTGCTTAATGTGATCTGCTCAGCTGCCTTTATGGAGAAACACTACTATTTCTACTTGAATAAGTGGGACCATGTCTGTGGGGGAATGATACATATGCTTTAGTTAGGGAGAATGATGGAAAAGCAAATAACAGGCAAGGGTGAGTAATAATGATTAAGCAACACAGTTAACATTGTGCCCTTATGACCACATTTTTAATAGAGTGTGATACATACTTGTGATTCAGAAACCTACAAACTGAGAATTACTGTATGGAAAACATATTGGCTACAATATATTGGTGACATTTTAACATATGTATATGAATATGTGTATATTAATATGTATATATACCAGGCTCTATTGTATTATTCTGTTGATGTTTTCATTTAGTGTTATTATTTTAACAGGTATAGTAGTTTTACTTTCATATTACCTTGCAACTATTGTATTAGGCTGTTCAATAGAAAACATTCTCTGTATTCTATTAACACATACTCAACCTACACTAAACTATTTGGTAGTTTATGCGCAGACACAGTAAATAAAGATATTCAGTTATAGTGTCAAAGCATAATTTTCAAAAAGGTAAAATCATGACTCATGCAAATATAAAATGAGTACATGTAAAAGATTTTGTTTAACTCAATAAATGAGGGAACCAGTAATATGTTAAAACATGTCCACATGAGAATTTGGCTTACTGGAACTTAAATAATTCATCTGTGATTCTGTGAGCAGTAATCATTCATATTGCTTATCATTTTCTACAAATTAGCAGTCACCCCTACAGAATGTAATTTTTAAAAATACATTTCCAAGTCTTGGATAATTTTCCCTGACAAGAGTCTTTATTCCTTCACTTACTAATTCAAGTACTGTTGAGAGTCTAGTATGAGCATATATTAGAGACTGTTATACACAGATGAACAGGAGAAGGTGTCTGTTTTATGGACCTCAATATTTAGCGGGAGGAGAGGGGTAGACTCAGATAACTATAGTTCATTTGATAAAAGCCAGTAGAATCTTAGTGAACATTCTGGGCACTACTGGAAGAAAGGTTGTTTGAGCAGAGTCTCACTGGTTGAAAAGCTCACCAGCAAGAAAAAGAGATGTGATGTTTGGGGGTCAAGAGGCAGGCTTTCCATTCTACCTGGAGGGGACAGAGTGCAAAAAGACTCATGGGTGTGAAAAAGCAAGGTATATTTATGGGAAGTGCAAGTATTGATAAAAAATCCAGGACTGGGGAGTGGTGTGGCTGGAGATGAGATCCCTGAGACAGAAAAGGCAGAAGGAATTGATAAATCACATTATGCTAAAGGAGGCAGAAGACTAATCCTGAATTTTAAGCAGGACTAAAACTATATTAAGACTATATTAAGTAGTAATAACTTTAGCATTTCAGATCTCACTCTGAAACAATGTAAAGTTGTGTCAGGAAAATCAGTTAAAATGCTGTGACAATGGACCTGTGGGGAGAGGATCAGAATTCAACCTGTTCCCGCCCCCAAACATTCTAACACTTTGAGTGGACATATTGGATTCATTTGTTTGTTTTTGGAGAAGGCAATCGCCTGACATACTTCTTTCTGCCACTTTTATTTTTACCTCTGATCCTTTCGTTTTCTCACCCCGCCCCTTGCTCCACGTTTTCTTTCCTCTCTCTTTTCTCTCTCTCTCTTTATGCCTGTGTCCCCGCAGGCTAGCACTCTAGGAAACACCTGCCACATGTCTAGGTACTGTGATAGCTCCTGAAGAATCAGTGACGCTGGGAGGTGTTCTGATTTTCAAGGCAATTCTGGACACTGACACATTCCTACTCTCTGATTCTTATTTGTAAATCAACTGCGAAAGCACCATGACATCATCCTAAGCAAGGTAAAATGCAACTGCTGTCTTCTGCTTTATAATTATCACACACCAGTCTGGGTTTCCTGATCCCTCTCAGGACTGAAATCCCTTCACTCCCATCAACAAGCATTTACAGGTCACCTCCCAGGATGGGTTATTTCCACAGATGGCTAATTTGGTCCATTTGCATTGACTCGTGGTAATTTCCTCTCTAGGGGGTGAGATTTTTCTGACAATATTAATTTCTTTTAAAAAGCAGTAGTAGTGGGGGAAGATGGAGGAGGGAGCAAGAAGAGGATCCTTATGTAACTTCCAATATTCTAAATTTATCACAGTCCCATCAAAACTCCCAGCGAATTCAGTGAAAGTGATTTTATCCAAATGTCTTGATAAATTTAACCTGATTAAGACAATTCACATTTAACTGTGAAATGATCAATAACCAACCCATCTAAGCTTGATGTTCATTTTAAAAGAGATTATTAACCAGAAGGAATCTCAAGCTGAGTCAATTTGGAGTATTAAGTAGAAGGAAAGAACTTAAAGCAGCTTAACAGGAAGAAGATGTTTGATCAATTAATATTGACCACTTCCAAAAATAAAATTATTATTCACCCTATGACAAGATAAGAATAACTCTGGGCAAGTCTGAAACAATAACCTCCTGGGTTTCTTTGTTTGTTTTGTGGCCAGGGCTTGCTGGATCTCAGTTCCCCAACCAGGGATGGAACCCAGGCACCCTGCAGTGGGAGCACAGAGTCCTAACCACTGGACCACAAGGGAATTCCCTAACCTCCTGGTTCTATTGCTGTGAAATGGTTGACTGGGTCATACCTATCCTGGGCTCAGTTTGTACATCCCTGAAGTGAGCAGCTCTAATAGAATAGGGATAAAAGTAAGCCATGAAAAATTAGAACACTTTTTTATTATTCCTTTTCAAATATGACAATTAAAAAAGGAAGGAAAAAAAAAGGAAATGAAAGAAAAGAAATCTAGCTGAAAAAAGTCTGCACATAACACACGCTCGTCGTGTGAAAATGAACTTCCTAAATCCAACTAAAGCAAACCAGAATGACACAACATTCAAACATTCAATTGCACAGTGTCATAAGGTGATAATGGAAGTTCCCCTCTGTACCTTCAGAATCCTCACTCCCATTCATTTTTCAGAGATAATTAGTGTTAATTTCTTGTATATCTTTCCAAAAATGTACTTAGGGCATTGCCTTAGTTAAGGTTCTTTTGGTTTCAGGCCACAAAAATAAATTCCAGTTGACTTAAGCCACAAAAAAGAATTTACTGGAAGGATGCTGGGGTATTTCGCGGAACTGAAGCAGGATTAAATCCCTAAATCTTTGGAAAGGGTAGACTAAAGGAAGGTTACGAGACGTCCCAACACCATATGTCAGAGGATTGCTGTTAATGTGACTTGTCTACAAAGATTCTCAGCCTCTGATACTTCTGTTCTAAATTTTAAATTTGATTGGTCAAACTACATTAAGCAAGTGAGCTGTAATGTGGCTGGGTGTGTGGGGGCAGAGGAGTTAGGAAATGGGCAAATCTCAAAGTGTAGGTAGCTGGGGAAGTTTTCTGGACAAGTTAAACGGTAATTTGCAAGACTGCTACCATGAAGAATCTCTTGAACATAAGTTTGTTTACATTTACTCACATATAAATCACACACTCACACTGTATATATTTGATTCTAAGACACATATCTTTCACATTTTAATTAGCTATGAAGTCAGAGGTGTATAATTGATACTACTTAGCATTAGATGATAGTTTTATATAGGGCATTTTTTTCTTTCTCTGTGGAATATAAAATAGTGAGATCTTTCCACTTTGGCATTTTAGTAACTTCTGCGCAAGTGGAAAAAATACTGTTTGTTCCTGAGCCAGGTGTCACTTATAAGTATATTGGAATTGCATAGCTGGCACTATTTTTAGGAATCCCTACATTTAAAACCAGTGCCTAAAATTACCATCATAGAAAAGTCTTTTGGCCATTACAATTAAATTAAACTTTATATAAACACTATAGAGCTTATTTTAGGAGCAAAGTACAAAGCTAGGTACTGTGCGCTAAAATAAAATGTGACTGTATTTTAGCTCTCAAGATAATTACAAATTGACACCTTGATTTTGAAATTCTAGCCTCCAGAACTGTGAGAGAATAAATTTCTGTTCTTTTAAGACATTATGTTTATGATAACTTGTTATAGCAGCCCTAGGGAACCTAAAATACCCTGAGAGAGATCGTACAGTGTTTTAAAAGTACAAAGCATAATGAGGTATATTGGATCTTTTTTGAGATCTGGTTTTTGTGGCAGAAGAGAAATTATGAGTCTGAAGCTGTGGATCTTTAGTAATTTAATTGACCAAATACAGTCTGAGTTTCTGTTTAATTTATAGATGGTGTGATCTCTCCTTCTGGCTAAAAGGGAATAATTGTATTTGCCTGTTTACTGAAATAATAACAACAAGAATAAGACCAAAAATATGAAAAGATGAGTTTTTAAGACACTAGTCATCAGGCAATGCAGGACAGTGATAACTGAGAGACAGAAAACAAGTGTGGTGAGTACTGTGATTGTCCCAAGTTTACTGCCTTGAAACAGGCATGGAGGGAGAACCCAGGAAGAGCTTGGTAGATAATCTGACTAGGGGAGACAGAGCAGAAAGTCAAGGTATTAAAAGGACATAGTACTGGAGGGGAAAGGAATATATATGCATGAGAAACACACACACTGATACATATAGCTCTAGTACATTAATTTTCATCAAATATTCTGTAGTCTGCTTCGGTGTACAACTGGTCACAGTAATTCATCAACATTTAGGACTTCTATCTGGAAGAGGCTTTGGCACGCACTATATGTGTTTCATCTAATATCTACTTAAGAGCATACATAAGCCATCACGTAATGGATAAGAACCATTCTGCTAAGTCATGTTCAGTCTCTCACATGCGTGTTGAACAGGACTCTGGCTCCTTCAGTTCTGCCATCTTAGGAGGGTCTGACCAGTTCTACTGGAATTTGTGATGGAGGACCAGAGTGTGACAGGAGGATCAGGACCTGAATGCTGAGAGGAGGAGGGAAAGGATTAGCAAAAATCAATCAATCAACTATGATATTAACATGATGAAGCAGTGAAGGAGGGAAGAGGGATTGAATGTAAGGAGGTTCAGAGGGGAATATGCTCTTGCTCTTTTGAAGACAGTGCCTTGGTGGCCTCCATTTAAGTCAGTGGATGAGAGCAAAAAATGAGTTCTTTTCTTAAAATATTACTGGAGACTGTCTTCTTCGAGGAATTTTAAAAAGTGCAAATAAAGAATTTAGGTTATTTGAAAGTTCTTATTTTTGCATGAACTGTGTCCATTTGACTATTTTCTTAGCCTGAATTCAGAGAGATAACATAGAGTAGTGTATTATAGGACTTCAGAAAACATTGAGTCCTCACAGTTTAATTGGGATTATGTCATAGTTCCCATAATTATGGACTTTTTTAGAAAATATTTAATTCTGCTTTGTGTGACCCATCTTGGAGGCAGAATTATAAGAATCTAGAGTCTCAGGAGGGTCTCATCTATCTCTTTCTTCTGTAAGTCATACTTCACACCTTTTTGAATGAATGAAGTTTTCTTGAACTATCTTCTATTTCCTTATTTCCAGATTTTCTTATTAAGTTGTTTGCTGCATGATTGATTGCTTCCTTCCCTTTAGATTCCTAAACCAAAGCTGTCAGATAAGGTCTATAATGCTCAAATACTGAACCATGAGTTCTTTTGTTTGGTGTGTTACTCTAGGGTAGATCTGTCTGCAGGAAGGTTGGCATTCAGATGTTCAGAATGGACACAGGGAAAGACTGAAGGGCACATCTCATTGGAACCAACTGGAAAGGGAAAAATGAACTTACTTGAGCCCATTGGTCATGAGTGTGCCCTCTTCTAGGAAAATTTGGTCCTGAAAGTCATTTTCTACTAGGTATAGAGGTTATTTTCCAAGACCCCTTATACACACAGGTGGGGCAGTATGAACACATTATTTATGTTAATAATTCAATGTTATCTCTCATAACTAATATGCTGCAAATATTGAGCTGACGAGCAGCTGTGTAGCTACTCATATCTGAAATAAACAGAGAGCTAGTGTCTGTGAAAAGAAAGAGCCCAATTCATAACAAAATTGCATATATTTCTAATATAGGAAATATAGCTGCTTTGCAAAGTTCTCTCTAGGACAGTGGGAGATATTATTTTACACACTCAGCATTCACCAGTTTTAACTTTCCAAACAGAACCTATTTCAAATATTTTAGAGATTTTTGTTGTTGTTCTGTTTTGTTTTTGCTTTCCTTAAGTTGGATGGTAGAAGACTGCCTTCTGGAGGTCAAAGCACGTGATTGACAGATGAGTGTGGAGCTCTGGTCTGAGCAATCAGAAGGCATCAGGCAATGGTGCAGACAGAAAGAAACAGAGGAACATCATGTAGGAACAGGCCAGAGGCCTGGGTCTGGGAGTCTTGCCACATGTCAGAAGTAGGGTTTGAGGAGGCTGAAGATGTGGTGAATGGAAGCCAGAGAAAGACAAATGATGGTGGGAGGTTTTAAGGGACACAGAGGGAGTTGGGAAAGGAGCACAAGGAATGTTGGAACTCTGTGGGCCAAGACAGACTTTTTCTGTTGGGGTCTGCAGGCAGAAAGCCTGCTAAGGCTCAGTCCTAAATTGAAGCAATCAGGCTGATTGAAGGAAAAGCTATAAAGGTGGTAAAGTTTGTTTCCAACATTCTGCCATTACTTTTCAACACTCTGAATCTCTTTTGGCAGGTTCTCTCCACCCAGGTGTTCAGACCACTACCCTCCCTTCTTCTGAACTCCAGCACACAGGGTCACCCACATTATAGTAATCATTGGACAACCTTCTTATTCCAAACTTTTCTTCCCAGTTTTTCAGCTTCCCCCAAATCTGATTTCCTCTGTGCTCATGCCCTTGATCCCTGCTGGAGCTACTTTGACAACAGATTGGAGCCAGCGGTGTCAATGATGACTGAAGCTGTCTCCATGTTTCTTTCCTCTCTGATCCCATTCATACTCTTCCTCACTCAGTAAAGAGGGAATTCCAGTAGAATTAGGTAAGAAAGAGGCTTTTCCTTGATTCCTTCAGATTACAACTTATTGCTTTGTCCATGAGTGAGGAACAACCCAGAGAGTGTGAGCTTAGCTGTGGTTTAGGATAAATAGAAGGGAGGATGGAGATTGCTGGTGGAAGAGTCAGTGAGGAGCTTGATGGAGAAGAAAGACCTGTGGGGTCAGGTCAGGTCCTGGTTAGAGTCTCCACAGACCAGCTTGGGGATGATAAACAAAATATTCAAAGGGTTTGGTGAGCAACTGAGGTAATTCCATAAACTATTCTTTTTTTAAACCATAGCTTGAGCTAATGGATTTCTACAGGATGCTTTCTCTTTTCTACTACTCTGTGAGTGTAGCCCAGCCTTCTGTTCTGCTAATGTTCATTGGTTCTATTACTGAGTCTGGGATGAAAAAGGTTGCTTAGATGTCAGCCAAGACACTCCCTCTCTTTTGGGGAGAGGGAGTTGCCAACCCGAATATCCACTTCCTGCCAGCTTAAGGAGCTTATGACTCAGATTCAAGCAAAACACTGAGCTGAAGCAAAAAGAGAGGGAGGGAGTCTCAACTCAGAGGAAGGCTCCAGTGCCAAACTGCATCACCGAAACATTCAACTCAGGAGAACTCATCACACCAGAAAGCTAGGTGATTGTGTATTAATTCTCTGCTTTGAACACACACACATATGCTCACACAGGTTTCCTTTCTTTCACACTCTCACAGACACATTTCTCTCTGAGCAGGAATTCTGAGGCTATTTTACCTTCCTGTAAAAAAAAAAAAAAAAAAAGCTACTTTTGGAAGCTGGAATCATTATTAAGCATCTCTCATGTTCCATGATAGCAGAAAAGTCCCCACCAGATGGTATGATTCAGCTGGTGTTCCCAGTTATCCCTTCTTGCGTGTGTCACCCTACTTACCATCTCTCATAGAGGGAGGTATGTTGGGGGGAAGGCTACAGACATTTCTTGGGAATAACATTGAAACCCAGATGCATGTCTTTCAAAGTTCTCTAGTCCCAGTAGCTTCCTGAATATTCTCTGGTGGCTGTGCAGCTGCCAGTGTTGACTTGCTGGTCATTTGGAAGGTGAACTCTACCCTGAGGAAAGGTAGCAGATGAATTCGAGACATCTCCATTCTTTCTTTTCCTTCCTCCTTCCATTACTCATGGACAGGTCCACACCCCTCCCCACCAGTTGTCTCTTTGTGAGTTAGTCATTTCCCTCCAAGGGTCTTACCTCCATGTACTGAAGATAAATGTGTGATCTTTGAAGTTCAAAGTACCAACTATATACTTTCCTGTTAAATATAGTTTATAGTGTGACTACTTCATGTATGATTATATATATAGCATGTGCAACCTTCTTAATATTCAAGTTTTATTTAGTTACTATCTTTCAAGGAACCCTGAAAACTCTCATAGTGAATTCCATAGTACCAGATGTCTTAATGCCTTTTGGAAATCTTCCTGATCTGGATCCAGCTTCAGTTTCTAGTCTCATCTTACCTGGCATTACTGTTCCCCTTTAAACTGGCTAGACTGGTGGACTTAATCCCCCAGCCCAATTTAATCACTCCTCTCTTTGAAATTCCCTCTCCTAACCTCTGTCTAATCTCAACCATTCTTAAAACTCAGACTCCTCTTTATTGGAGGAGAAGGAAGAGGATAAGAATAAGGAAGACAGAGAGAAACAATCCATGCAGTAAAGTCTGAGGGGAAAGAAACCTGGTTGTGGTGGGCGGTGTTCCTTGGGAAAGTCTGTTGTTAGCCTAAGGAATGCGTTATAGGTGCTCCCCTCCTCCTCCCAATGTTTTAAGAAGCTCAGAAAATGGGGTTTATCAATACCGCAGGAGTTTTCAATCCCAGTCAGAAAAACATATTACCTTCATTCTGGGACCAAATTTTTCATGTCTAACAGTGACAGATATGTGGGAAGAAGTCAAAAGGTAGTTTAGTGGGCATGGCTATGGTGAAAGAGGAAGTAGTTGGAAGAACTAAATGCTGGTTACAACTTAGCCCGAGAGTTATATCTCTTCTATTCTTGAGGGCCTCTCTTTTTTTTCTTTTAAGTAAGGCAAACATTACTAATTTTATAGTATACTCTTTTTATTGAAGTATAGTTGATTTGCAATGTTGTGTTAGTTTCAGATGTACAGGAAAGTGATTCAGTTATATATCTCTATATATGTGTATATCTCTTCTTTTCCAGATTCTTTTTGATTATAGGTTATTATAAGATATTGTATATAGTTCTCCATGCTATACAGTATGTCCTTGTTGTTTCTCTTGAAAACCTCTTAAAGGGTGCTTGTAGATCTGAATTGTCCTAGAGACAGATTCTCAAGGTTATACCTTTGAACTTCTAAGGCTGACCCATGCTGTTCAGACACATTTCTTTTTCAAGTATGCTAACAGTGTCCATCTGGTTACTATCCAGATGGAGGGCTCTTCTACCTCTTTAAGAGGACTCTGCCTATCTCTGTTTTGACTGTTACTTGAGGGCTTCAATTTAATTATATTCCCAGGTGCAGGGAAGACCACCACCCACTTGCCCCATAGTTGGTTCTCAATAAGGCTACAATACTAGTCAGCTTTACTTAGCACTTTGTCTCTAGTGGCTTTTCAGTGAATATTTGTTGGATTATTATTAGTCTGCTACTTTTGTATGCTATAGTATATTCCTTTGTCTGGGATGGGTAGCCAGGTGCTTAAATAGTGATTTAGATTTAGTGGCTGAAATTTCCCGAGAAGCTTCAGTGTTTAGGTCAACTTCTTGTTTCACTTATAAAATAGAATTAGACTAATAATTTATATTGTTATTGATGAACAGCACTTCAGAGATATCTTAATAAACCACTTCTTGTTTTATAGATAAACAAAGTAATGCTCAGTTAGATTGACTATCTTATTCAAACAACTGGTCAGTGATGAAGCAGGACAGGAATGCACATCTTCTAAATTCTAAACAAATGGAAATGATGCGATTGTAGAGTAGTTTAATTATGGAGTCTAATCGAGGACATAGTTACTTGGTCTTTATATTTCACTGTGGTCTCCCAGGAGCCGACAGAACAACAGTCACCAGAGTTAGGCAATTTTATTATTGCTGCCAAATATGTATGTCCGAAGTTCTTTATGTTCATTATGAAAGTTAGTAACAAAATAAACATTGCCATGGTTACCATGGAGTTGTTAGACTAAGATTTCAACAAATGCTGTTTGAAGAGATTGATCCGGTCACTTCAGATGTAGTTTCCAAAGTAAAGATTGTGGTAAGGATGACTCCTCTGAAGGAGTCAGCTATTGTGAATATTGGGCTTCCAAGTTGCAATGTCATCTCGTGCATTTATTCTTTCTGGCCTAGGCAGAGTTCAGAAATATTGTATAATTAGACTGGTTGATACCATGGATGCAAATAAACATTCTTTTTTACTTCCAAAATGATATAATATACACTAAACTACTTTTATAGCTATTTGGGGGTAAATTTTCTCTTTTTGCCCAAATGTGAATCAATTAAAGAAATATTCATTGGAAAGAGGTTGGAGTAAGGCTAAAATAATAGTTTCAATAGCAGTAGAATTCATTTAATACCGAGTCATACTTAGTTAGTACCCTTTATACAGTTAAAATAATTTTGTGATAAAAGTAAGATTTTTAAAAACTGAGCTTGATTGTAGTGAGTAGCCAGGATTACAAAGACACATTCTTTGTCCTTTGAGTTGTTTTCAATATTTTATTCTTTCTTTTTACAGTGGACATTTTCTCTGTAATTATTAAAGACAAAAGGGAGGCCCGCGTTTCCGCAGGGCTGGAGCTCCCGGCTCGGGGTCTCTTCCCTCCGCTGTCATGGAACTGCCCCAGAGCCTGAGGGGAGGGAGGCCTCACTGAAGTTGCCAGCTCTGGAGGGGCCCTGGCGGCTGAAGCCGCAACCGTCCTGGGGAACGCGGGCCAGAATCATCGTACCTGGGAGTTGAGGAAGATGGTGGAAGAATAAGACATGGAGATCACCTTCCTCCCCACAGATACATCAGAAATACATCTACACGTGGAACTGCTCCTATAGAACACCCACTGAATGCTGGCAGAAGACCTCAGACCTCCCAAAAGGCAAGAAACTCCCCACGTACCTGGGTAGGGCAAAAGAAAAAAGAAATAAAAAAACAGAGACAAAAGAATAGGGATGGGACCTGCGCCAGTGGGAGGGAGCTGTGAAGGAGGAAAGGTTTCCACACACTAGAAGCCCCTTCGTGGGCGGAGACTGCGGGTGGTGGAGTGGGGAGCTTCGGAACCTCAACCGCAGAGGAGAGTGCAGCAACACGGGTGCGGAGAGCAAAGCGGAGAGATTCCCGCACAGAGGATCAGTGCTGACCGGCACTAACTAGCCCAAGAGGCTTGTCAGCTCACCCGCTGGGATGGGCGGGGGCTGGGAGCTGAGGCGCGGGCTTCGGTTGGATGCAGGGAGAGGACGGGAGTTGGCGGCGTGAACAGAGCCTGAAGGGGTTAGTGCGCCACGGCTAGCCGGGAGGGAGTCCCGGAAAATGTCTGGACCTGCCGAAGAGGCAAGAGACTTTTTCTTCCCTCTTTGTTTCGAGACTTTTTCTTCCCTCTGTTTCCTGGTGCACGAGGAGAGGGTATCAAGAGTGCTGCTTAAAGGAGCTCCAGAGATGGGCACGAACTGCGGTTATCAGCGTGGACCCCAGAGAGGGGCACGAGACGCTAAGGCTGCTGCTGCCACCACCAAGAAGCCTGTGTGCAAACACAGGTCACTATCCACATCTCCCCTCCCTGGATCCTGTGCAGCCTGCCACTGCCAGGGTCCAATGATCCAGGGAAAATTCCCAGGGAAAACGCACGGCAGGCCTCAGGCTGGTTCAACGTCACGCTGGCCTCTGTCGCCGCAGGCTCACCCTGCATCTCAACCCACGGCCTGAGTGAGCCAAAGCCCCTGAATCAGCGGCTCCTTTACCCCCATCCTGTCTGAGCGAAGAACAGACGCCCTCAGGCGACCTACACGCAAAGGCGGGGCCAAATCCAAAGCTGAACCCCGGGAGTTGTGCGAACAAATAAGAGAAAGGGAAATCTCTCCCAGCAGCCTCAGGAGCAGTGGAATAAAGCTCCACAATCAACTTGATGTACCCTGCATCTGTGGAATACCTGAATAGACAACAAATCATCCCAAATCGAGGAGGTGGACTTTGGGAGCAAGATATATTATTTTATCCCGTTTTCCTCTTTTTGTGAGTATGTGTATGCTTCTGTGTGAGATTTTGTCTGTATAGCTTTGCTTTCACCATTTGTCCTAGGGTTCTGTCCGTCTGTGGTGTTTTGCTTGTTTGTTTTTTCTTTTTTTCTTTTTTAAAAATAATTTTTTCTTAATAATTAGTTTTTATTTTAATGACTTTATTTTATCTTACTTTATTTTATTTATCTTCTTTCTTTCTTTTTCTTTCTTTCATTTTTTCTCCCTTTTATTCTAAGCCATGTGGAAGAAAGGCTTTTGGTGCTCCAGCCAGGAGTCAGTGCTGTGCTTCTGAGGTGGGAGAGCCAACTTCAGGACACTGGTCCACAAGAGACTTCCTGGCTCCACATAATATCAAATGGTGAAAATCTCCCAGAGATCTCCATCTCAACACCAGCACCCAGCTTCACTCAACGACCAGCAAGCTACAGTGCACGACACCCTATGCCAAACAACTAGCAAGACAGGAACACAGCCCCACCCATTAGCACAGACGTTTCCTAAAATCATAATAAGGCCACAGACACCCCAAAACACACCACCAGATGTGGACCTGCCCACCAGAAAGACAAGATCCAGCCTCATCCACTAGAACACAGGCACTAGTCCCCTTCACCAGGAAGCCTACACAACACACTGAACCAACCATAGCCACTGGGGACAGACACCAAAAACAACGGAAACTATGAACCTGCAGCCTGCAAAAAGAAGACCTCAAACACAGTAATATAAGCAAATGAGAAGACAGAAAAACACACAGCAGATGAAGGAGCAAGGTAAAAACCCACCAGACCTAACAAATAAAGAGGAAATAGGCAGTCTCCCTGAAAAAGAATTCAGAATAATGATAGTAAAGATGATCCAAAATCTTGAAAATAGAATAGGGAGAATGCAAGAAACATTTAACAAGGACCTAGAAGAACTAAAGATGAAACAAGCAATGATGAACAACACAATAAATGAAATTAAAAATACTCTAGATGGGATCAATAGCAGAATAACTGAGGCAGAAGAACGGATAAGTGACCTGGAAGATAAAATAGTGGAAATAACTACTGCAGAGCAGAATAAAGAATGAAAAGAACTGAGGACAGTCTCAGAGACCTCTGGGACAACATTAAATGCATCAACATTCGAATTATAAGGGTCCCAGAAGAAGAAGAGTAAAAGAAAGGTACTGAGAAAATATTTGAAGAGATTATAGTTGAAAACTTCCCTAATATGGGAAAGGAAATAGATAATCAAGTCCAGGAAGAACATAGAGTCCCATACAGGATAAATCCAAGGAGAAACATGCCAAGACACATATAAGCAAACTATCAAACATGAAATACAAAGAAAACATATTAAAAGCAGCAAGGGAAAAATAACACACAAGGGAATCCCCATAAGGTTAACATCTGATCTTTCAGCAGAAACTCTGCAAGCCAGAAGGGAATGGCAGGACATATTTAAAGTGATGAAGGAAAAAAATCTACAACCAATATTACTCTACCAAGCAAGGATCTAATTCAGATCTGATGGAGAAATTAAAACCTTTACAGGCAAGCAAAAGCTGAGAGAGTTCAGCACCACCAAACCAGCTTTACAACAAATGCTAAAGGAAATTCTCTAGGCAAGAAACACAAGAGAAGGGAAAGACCTAAAATAACAAACCCAAAACAATTAAGAAAATGATAATATATACATACATATTGATAATTACCTTAAATGTAAATGGACTAAATTCTCCCAGCAAAAGACACAGACTGGCTGAATGGATACAAAAACAAGACCCATATATACACTGTCAAAAAGAGACCCACTTCAGACCTAGGGACACGTACAGACCTGAAAGTGAGGGGATGGAAAAAGACATTCCATGCAAATGGATATCAAAGAAAGCTGTAGAAACAATTCTCATATCAGAGAAAATAGACTTTAAAATAAAGACTATTACAAGAGACAAAGAAGGACACTACATAATGATCAAGGGATTGATCCAAGAAGAAGATATAACAATTGTAAGTATTTATGCACCCAGCAGAGGAGCACCTCAATACATAAGGCAAATACTAACAGCCATAAAAAGGGAAATTGACTGTAACACAATCATAGTAGGGGATTTTAGCAGCCCACTTCCACCAATGGACAGGTCATCCAAAATGAAAATAAATAAGGAAACACAAGCTTTAAATGATACATTAAACAAGATGGACTTAATTGATATTTATAGGACATTCCATCCAAAAACAACAGAATACACTTTCTTCTCAAGTGTGCACGGAACATTCTCCAGGATAGATCATGTCTTGGGGCACAAATCAAGCCTTGGTAAATTTAAGAAAATTGAAATTGTATAAAGTATCTTTTCTGACCACAATACTATGAGACTAGATATCAATTACAGGAAAAGATCTGTAAAAAATACAAACACATGGAGGCTAAACAATACACTACTTAATAACCAAGTGATCACTGAGGAAATCAAAAAAATACCTAGAAACAAATGAAAATGGAGACACGATGACCCAAAACCTATGGGATGCAGAAAAGCAGTTCTAAGAGGGAAGTTTATAGCAATAAAATCCTATCTTAAGAAACAGGAAACAACTCAAATAAACAGCCTAACCTTGCACAAAAAGCAATTAGAGAAAGAAGAATAAAGAAAATGCAAAGTTAGCAGAAGGAAAGAAACCATAAAGATCAGATCAGAAATAAGTGAAAAAGAAATGAAGGAAACAATAGCAAAGATCAATAAAACTAAAAGCTGGTTCTTTGAGAAGATAAAAATTGATAAACCATTAGCCAGAATCGTCAAGAAAAAAAGAGAGAAGACTCAAATCAATAGAATTAGAAATGAAAAAGGAGAAGTAACAACTGACACTGCAGAAATACAAAGGATTATGAGAGATTACTACAAGCAACTCTATGCCAATAAAATGGACAACCTGGAAGAAATGGACAAATTCTTAGAAATGCAGAACCTGCCAAAATTGAATCAGGAAGAAATAGAAAATATGAACAGACCAATCACAAGCACTTAAATTGAAACTGTGATTAAAAATCTTCCAACAAACAAAAGCCCAGGACCAGATGGCTTCACAGGCGAATTCTATCAAACATTTAGAGAAGAGCTCACATCCATCCTTCTCAAACTCTTGCAAAATATAGCAGAGGGAGGAACACTCTCAAACTCATTCAAAGAGGCCACCATCACCCTGATACCAAAACCAGACAAAGATGTCACAAAGAAAGAAAACTACAAGCCAATATCACTGATGAACATAGATGCACAAATCCTCAACAAAATACTAGCAAACAGAATCCAACAGCACATTAAAAGGATCATACACCATGATCAAGTGTGGTTCATTCCAGGAATGCAAGGATTCTTCAATATGCGCAAACCAATCAACGTGATACACCATATTAACAAATTGAAGGAGAAAAACCATATGATCATCTCAATAGATGCAGAGAAAACTTTCGACAAAATTCAACACCAATTTATGATTAAAATCCTGCAGAAAGTAGGCATGGAGGGAACTTTCCTCAACATAATAAAGGCCATATATGACAAACTGAAAGCCAACATCATCCTCAATGGTGAAAAACTGAAAGCATTTCCACTGAGATCAGGAAAAAGGCAAGGTTGCCCACTGTCACCACTATTATTCAGCATAGTTTTGGAGGCTATAGCCACAACAATCAGAGAAGAAAAAGAAATAAAAGGAATCCAAATTGGAAAAGAAGAAGTAAAGCTATCACTGTTTGCAGATGACATGATACTGTACATAGAGAATCCTAAAGATGCCACCAGAAAATTACTGGAGCTAATCAAGGAATTTGGTAAAGTAGCAGGATACAAATTAATGCACAGAAGTCTGGCATTCCTATACACTAATGAAGAAAAATCTGAACGTGAAATTAAGAAAACACTCCCATTTACCATTGCAACAAAAAGAATATAATATCTAGGAATAATCCTACATAAGGAGACAAAAGACCTGTATGCAGAAAATTATAAGACACTGATGAAAGGAATTAAAGATGATACAAATAGATGGAGAGATATACCATGTTCTTGGATTGGAAGAATCAACATTGTGAAAATGACTCTACTACCCAAAGCAATCTACAGATTCAATGCAATCCCTATCAAACTACCACTGGTATATTTCACAGAAATAGAACAAAAAATTTCACAATTTGTATGGAGACACAAAAGACCCCGAATAGTCAAAGCATCTTGAGAATGAAAAATGGAGCTGGAGGAATCAGGCTCCCTGACTTCAGACTATATTACAAAGCTACAGTAATCAAGACAGTATGGTACTGGCACAGAAACAAAAAAGATAGATCAGTGGAACAGGATAGAAAGCCCAGAGATAAACCCACACACATATGGTCACCTTATCTTTGATAAAGAAGGCAAGGATATACAGTGGAGAAAAGACAGCCTCTTAAATAAGTGGTGCTTGGAAAACTGGATAGGTACATGTAAAAGTATGAAATTAGAACACTCCCTAACACCATGCACAAAAATAAACTCAAAGTGGATTAAAGACCTAAATGTAAGGCCAGACACTTTCAAACTTTTAGAGCAAAACATAAGCAGAACACTCTATGACATATATCACAGCAAAATCCTGTTTGACCCACCTTTTAGAGAAATGGAAATAAAAACAAAAATAAACAAATGGGACATAATGAAACTACAAAGCTTTTGCACAGCATAGGCAACCATAAAAAAGACCAAAAGACAACCCTCTGAATGGGAGAAAAAAATTGCAAATGAAGCAACTGACAAAGGATTAATCTCTAAGATTTACAAGCAGCTCATGCAGCTCAATAACAAAAAAAAACAAAAAACCCAATCCAAAAATGGGCAGAAGATCTAAATAGACATTTCTCCAAAGAACATATACAGATTGCCAACAAACACATGAAAGGATGCTCAGCATCATTAATCATTAGAGAAATGCAAATCAAACCTACAGTGAAATATCATCTCACACCGGTCGGAATGGCCATCATCAAAAAAATCTAGAAACAATAAATGCTGGAGAGGGTGTGGAGAAAAGGGAACACTCTTGCACTGTTAGTGGGAATGTAAATTGATACAGTCACTATGGAGAACAGTATGGAGGTTGCTTAGAAAGCTACAAATAGAACTACCATATGACCCAGTAATCCCACTACTGGGCATATACCCTGAGAAAACCATAATTCAAAAAGAGTCATGTACCAAAATGTTCATTGCAGCTCTATTTACAATAGCTAGGACATGGAAACAACCTAAGTGTCCATCATCAGATGAATGGATAAAGAAGATGTGGCACATATATACAATGGAATATTACTCAGCCACAAAAAGGAATGAAATTGAGATATTTGTAGTGAGGTGGATGGACTTATAGTCTGTCATACAGAGTGAAGTAAGTCAGAAGGAGAAAAACAAATACCGTATGCTAACACATATATATGGAATCTAAGAAAAAAAAAAAGGTCATGAAGATCCTAGGGGTAAGAGAGGAATAAAGACACAGTCCTACTAGAGTATGGACTGTAGAATATGGGGAGGGGGAATGGTAAGGTGGAACAAAGTGAGAGAGTGGCATGGACATATATACACTACCAAACATAAAATAGATAGCTAGTGGGAAGCAGCCCCATAGCCCAGGGAGATCAGCTCGGTGGTTTGTGACCACCTAGAGGGGTTGGATAGGGAGGGTGGGAGGGAGGGAGTCACAAGAGGGAAGAGATATGGGAACATATATATATGTGTAACTGATTCACTTTTTTATAAAGCAGAAACTAACACACCATTGTAAAGCAATTATACTGCAATAAAGATGTTAAAAAAAAATACAAAAGGGAGCCATAATCTTATTCACTCTCCTGTTATTAACCCTGGGAAAAGAGTATTCGAAGTATGTTAGTAATTTTAACCTTGAACTGGCATTATTTTATGGAAGGTGAAGAAGATCTTTTAATCAGCTTTATCATTGAGGATAACACATCGAATGGCCATGGGTTCATTTGTCAAGAAATAGTAGAACAATGAGGATAATTCTTCTAAGTGACCATAGCTAATTAGACTACACAGAGATTTCTTTTCTCCCAAAGTTAAGAAGTACTAAGTTTCCAATGAATATATTTTTTCCCCTAAAGACCTGAATAGTAGATTGGCTAATAGGATAAAGTAAAAACAGAAAAAAAATATTACAGCTCAATGAACTTCCGACTAACATGTAACCACAATACCACCGGGTATGAATCATTTCGGTATTGTATTATGTCCTGTGTGTTTTATGATTACAATTCTAAGAGAACACATATTTGTGCAATATTTAGTCTGGGTGGTAAAGTAGATTTAATTATATTTTGTGGGACTTTTTTTTCCTTCTTGAAGAGTAAAGAGAAAGGACTTGGGGTTGGTAAGTGTAACTGCAGCAATAAGTATAGTGATGCTTGTTAGAAACAGAGTAAGTTTTATATGATATAAATTTGTTTCCTATCAGTTCTTTTTTCACAAAATAATCTATAATCTTATAATACAAGATGTTTAGAAGACTTTTTTCCATAACAAAAGCAGATGAAATTGAAAATATAAGAATAATAGAATTCTCTGTATATTATAGAATATGCCCGTAAAAAATAAACGTGAGAGCAAACTATTTTAGTCCTTCAGAGAAGCATGAGATCAAAGGGGAGAGATGAAAATGCTTTGCAGTCATTACTCTTATTTTTCTGTAATATCTACATCCCTGATACTCATTTTGTGGCCATAAACTGTCAACATCCACATCCCCTAGGAACTTGTTAGGAATAAGTGCAGAATCTTAGGCCCCACCATAGATTCAGAATTACAGTTTAACAAGATCCCCAGGTAATTCATATGCATGCTAAAATTTCAGACTTGCTGAGATATGGAGCTGCTTTTTTTTTCTGTAACTATCTATGGAGGTAAACATATGGAGTTTGCTTGATGATGTGGTAAAGTGAGACATGCCTCTCCTTCCTATAGGAGGAGAGACAGAGAGACTAAAATCATCATGATAGCACTGGTAGCACCAGAGTTCTTCTCTACTATCGTGGAGGCTTTTATAACATAAGCCACATCTTGAAGGGGTCAGATGTGCCATTAACACCATCGTGCAGAATCAAGGTCACGTTCATAGGAGGAATTAGATTCTTCATGGTCGATTAGACTGTGTTGTTTCTGGCAAATAATTTTCCCTTTGACAACGTGTGCTTTCGTCTTAGGTAATTAGTGAGGAAATCAATGGCACCCATCCACAGTCAAGAGCTGGAAGTGGATTCACACATTCTCCTTCCTTCCCTGGTCCTGAGACTAGAGCCCATTCCTACCATTTAAGGGTCTGTATGGGCCATCATTTTGGGTTTAATGGCATGAAAAAGACCCTGAAAGGGACTAAGACATTCTCCCAACTTTTGTGGGAAGAGGTGAGTTCTTTTCAGGGATTGGGTTGAGAAACAAGGAGTCTGAGTTTTAAAATAATGATTGTGAGAACAGGATGGAGATATTAAGGAAGGAGAGAGATCATGGGAGAGAACATTCAGAAGGATCTTCCTCTATTTGGTGGTTTTCAACTTTTGCTGCATACTAGAATCACTGGGAAGCTATAAAAAGGTCTGCTTTGGGGGCTGCACCTAGACCAATAACATTAGAATCTCTAGTGGGACCTAGGTATCAGTTTTTGTTTCCTTCCTTCCTTTCTTCCTTCCTTCCTTCCTTCCTTTCTTCCTTCCTTCCTTCCTTCCTTCCTTCTTTCCTCCCTCCCTCCCTTCTTCCTTCCTTTCTTTTTCTTTCTTTCTTTCTTTCTTTCTTTCTCTTTCTTTCTTTCTTTCTCTCTTTCTTTCTCTCTTTTTCTTTCTTTCTTCCAAGATCTCCAGATCATTCTATTTTGTGATTAAGGTTCAGAACCATTGAAGGTCTAAATTTCTAAAGTTTCCTTCACTTATGTGTTAAATATGTTTTGTGTGGGGAAATCTAGTAGGCAGGAAGAGTTCCAGCATCTTGAATATTGGCGGAAAGCTCAAGGAACAAATGAGACATGAAGCCTCTTTTGGAGACCACTGGGTAAATCTATGCTCAGGCTCTGGAAACAGTGTGACTAAATTCCTCTTGGTAAAATCTGTTCTCTGCTTCCTTTTCTCAATCCTTACAATCTACCAAGAAACACTCACTGCTGGCTGAGTGTGGTAGCCAGCCTCTAAGATGGTCCACTGATCTTTGTCTCCTAATAGTCATGCTCTTATATGGTCCCCGCCCACATTGAATCACTCAAGGCTAACCTGTGTGACCAACAGAATACGGTAGAAGTGGTGGTGTGAGACATCCAAGCCTGGTTCGTAAAATGTATTACAGCTTTTGCTTTAGTATCTTGGACCTCTAGCTCTACTGAAAGCCAGCTGCCATGTTCTGAGGACACTAAAGAGGTCCCATGGAGATGAACCAACTTGCCAGCTACTTGACTGAGTTGCCTTAGAAATAAATCACCCAACACAATGAGCCTTCAGATTACTGCAGTCCCAGCTGACATTTGAGTGCAATGTCATGCGAGACCCTGAGCCAGAACTGCATCATTTGGCTGCTCCCCAAATCCTGGTCTATAGAAACCATGAAAGATAAAAAGTGATTATTGATTTTTAGGCTACGAAATTTTGGAATAATTTATTATACAGCAATAAATAATTAACCCAGCAGGACTCATGTAAACGTTGGCTACCCAGTAAAGGAGTCAGTTTGGGCACATATTTGTAGATGATTCTAGAGCACAGCAACAGATTTGAATATTTTAGCAACAAGTTGTATTCGATTCTACTTTAAATTAAACTGATTATTTTATACATAAGCCAAATATTAAAGTTTTTGGCAAAACTAGTGATATCATCAAAGCCTTAGCTTTTCATTAGGTCTTAACATGTAGTGAGACAGAATTTGATATACAGTCAGCATTGTTGAATAAAACTTTCTACAATTATGGAAATGCTTTATCCCTGCACTGTCCAATATGCTACTGTTGGCTGTTGAGCACTTGATGTCAGACTACTGCAACTGGGGGGCTGAATCTTAAATTGTATTAAATTTTAACTTGTGGCTACCATATTGACAGAGAATTCTATATAATTTCTGGGCAGAATATAGAGATCACAAAAATATTCTGCCACAGTTTGTAAGTTGTGAATTGAGAATAGGTGGAAGACCCAGTAAGGGAAGCAGTTTATCTGTGGTATATTCAATTAATATGCTTTTTTTTCCTTTTAACCCCTAAATATGTGTCTCTTGGAGTAAATGATGACAAACCACAAAGAAGCAGATCATAAGGGATTGTGTATAGCCAAGTTGTAATTGATTTCAGGCTCTGTGACAATGAAAGAAGTTATACTGGAATTTGAGGGGAATTTTGAGATTTTTTCAAAGACAGTTTTCTGCATGGTGCCTGCTGAACTGCTTTCTAGAAAGCTACTGGCCCTGGCCAGCTGCCATCTTATTTCTTTTGCTGAATTTTATTGGGTGACTACACACTACAAGGCAAGCTCAAGAAGATTTCCAAGCAGTGTAAGGTCAACATAATCTATAGTTTCTAATATCTAGAGATTTTGTTGTTTATTTATGATAGTATGATGATGTTGACTATTATGATTATTAACTATTAATGATTATTTTTGGATCAAATTGATTTATTAAGTTTACCTAGTATCCTGTATTTTTTTTTTATTTAATCGGAGGACCAGAGATAAATTAATAGAAATTCCTAGCACCTTTTTGTTCTCTGCTTTATCCAAGATTTTTAAACATGTTATATGTGGAAAATTATGGGTAGACTAAATTTTGCAACCTGAGTTTTATTTAAAATACCTATGAAATTGTTCTATTTAATGATCAGCTAATTATATTCTAACAGAAAAAAAATGATGAAAACTTATTTTTGAAGTAATCAGTGGTCGATGACATGCTCTTTGATAAAGTAAGGATTTTTTTTGTCATATAGGTATCTATGAATTATATATTTAATTTATCTGCTTTCTGATTTTGGATATTTGTTTATATCAGTTACCAAACTTTTTTTGCTTGGCTATTATTACAAAATAAAAGGTGATTTTATTTTTGAAAAAGAAAATCAGACATATAGGTAATTAAATAAACACCCCAAATCCTACCACTTATACCACTCTGAATTGTTTATACACATACACACACATTTTTATAGAAAAAAGCTCTCAGTTATGTTTATATACACACATTTTTACAAAAATGAGTTCATATTATATGTACTGCTTTGATATTGCTTTTCATTTTACAATGAGGAATAGCATAGTTTCATGACATTATATGTCTTATAGTTACTGAAATGGGTAGTTATAAGAATAATTTTCAAGTTTTTTAAAGTCTTTGATATACATTTGTGTGTATATTAACATCCTATTTTTAATACAGTAATTCCAGAATCATATCTACTACTTCTTCAGCAAATTATGAGGCAAAATGGGAAAAACAATAGATGTAAATATCAGATATATGCAGATTTTCCATTTAAAGCTATGTCAAACTACTGCCATGGCTGGAGACAGTTGGTCTTCCCCAGAGTGCTGAAGGACAGGGCAGGATTTTGTTTGAAAAGTGGGGAAAATTTTTGAAATGTGAAGTCACTGAAACACTGTTACTCCACTGAACTTTTGAGGTCTAGCTGAATGACTGCTTCAATCGTTCCTTTGCCTCTCTTACTGCCCCAGCTTCCCTCCCAGTGTTTCATGGTGTCACCTTCAAAATAAACTGCTTGCATTGGAATGTTGCCTCGTGAAGAACGTAAATTAAATCACTTTTTTTCTTATAAAAATTTATCTTCAATATTCAACCTTAAGTCTAAAATTTTTAATTCATTTATTAATTTCTAAGAAATTTTAACTCTATTACTTTGTTTTTTCTACTGACTCAATCATGTCATCCATACATAACAGTTTTATTTCTTCCTTCAAATTCTTATTTTATTCTTTTGTAAAACAGTTTTGAAAGAATATTGGCAGAAGAATAAGAACAAATTTGGTGTTTCTTAAAAATAAACTTATAAGTGACAGTGAAAAGCTGACCTTCGATTGTATATCGGTCTTCTTCTTTGAGGAAAAGATTTTTCTAACTGGGAGGAGTAGACTGAATATTGTCAAAGTGAGTATGTACATGACTGAATTTGAGAACTAAGGCCACAATTGATACAATCTTATTCCATCATTCACCGCGTCTATATGTAGTGATTATATTGTGCCTTGGGTCCTATTTTATTTTACTTTATTATATCTTTAAAAATCTTTATTGGAGTATAACTGCTTTACAATGGTGTGTTCATTTCTGTGGTATAACAAAGTGAATCAGCTATACATAAACATATATTCCCATATCTCCTCACTCTTGTGTCTCCCTCCCACCTTTCCTATCCCACCCCTCTAGGTGGACACAAAGAACGAGATGATCTCTCTGTGCTATGTGGCTGCTTCCCACCAGTTATCTATTTTACATTTGGTAGTGAATATATGTCCATGCCACTCTCTCACTTTGTCCCGCCTTATCATTCCCCCTCCCATGTCCTCAAGTCTGCATCTTTATTCCTGTCCTGCCACTAGGTTCTTCAGAACCTTATTTTTATTTTTAGAGTCCATATATATGTGTTAGCATACAGTATTTGTTTTTCTCTTTCTAACTTACTTCAAACTGTATGACACACTCTAGGTCCATCCACCTCACTACCAGTAACTCAATTTCATTTATTTTTATGGCTGAGTAATATTCCATTGTATATATGTGCCACATCTTTATCCATTCATCTGTTGATAGACTCTTAGGTTGCTTCCATGTCCTGGCTATTTTAAATAGAGCTACAATGAACATTGTGGTGTATGACGCTTTTTGAACTATAGTTTTCTCAGGGTATATGCTCAGTGGGATTGCTGGGTCGTATGGTAGTTCTATTTTTAGTTTTTTAAGGAACTCCCATACTATTCTCCATAGTGGCTGTATAAATTTACATTCCCACCAACAGTACAAGAAGGTTCCCATTTCTCCACACCTTCTCCAGCATTTATTGTTTGTAGATTTTTTGATGATGGCCATTCTGACCCGTGTGAGGTGATACCTCATTGCAGTTTTGATTTGCATTTCTCTAACCATTAGTGATGTTGAGCATTCATTCATGTGTTTGTTGGCAACCTGTCTATCTTCTTTGGAGAAATGTCTCTTTGGGTCTTCTGCCCATTTTTGGATTGGTTTGTTGTTTTGATATTGAGCTGCATGAGCTGCCTGTATATTTTGGAGATTAATCCTTTGTCAATTGCTTCATTTGCAACTATTTTCTGCCATTCTGAGGTTTGTCTTTTTGTCTTGTTTATGGTTTCCTTTACTGTGCAAAAGATTTTAAGTTTCATTAGATCTCATTTGTTTTTTTATTTTTATCTCTATTTCTCTAGGAGGTGGGTCAAAAAGGATCTTGCTGTGATGTATGTCATAGAGTGTTTTGCCTATGTTTTCCTCTAAGAGTTTTACAGTGTCTGGCCCTATATTTAGGTCTTTAATCCATTTTGAGTTTATTGTTGTGTATGGTGTTAGGGAGTGTTCTAATTTCATTCTTTTACATGTAGCTGTCCAGTTTCCCAGCCCTAATTATTGAAGAGGCTGTCTTTTCTCAATTGTATATTCTTGCCTTCTTTATCAAAATAAGGTGACCATATGTGTGTGGGTTTATCTCTGGGCTTTCTATCCTGTTCCATTGATCTATATTTCTGTTTTTGTGCCAGTACCATAATGTCTTGATTAGTGTAGCTTTGTAGTATAGTCTGAAGTCAGGGAGCTGATTTCTCCAGCTCCATTTTTCTTTCTCAAGATTGCTTTGGCTATTCAGGGTCTTTTGTATTTCCATACAAATTGTGAAATTTTTTGTTCTACTTCTGTGAAAAATGCCAGTGCTAGTTTGATAGGGATTGCATTGAATCTGTAGATTGCTTTGGGTATTATACTCATTTTCATAATGTTTGTTCTTCCAATCCAAGAACATGGTATACCTCTCCATCTCTTTGTATCATCTTTAATTTCTTTCATCAGTGTCTTATAGGTTTCTGCATACAGGTCTTTTGTCTCCTTAGGTAGGTTTCTTCCTAGGTATTTTATTCATTTTGTTGCAATGGTAAATGGGAGTGTTTACTTAATTTCTCTTTCAGATTTTTCATCATTAGTATATGGGAATCCAAGAGATTTCTGTGCATTAGTTTTATATCCTGCTACTATACCAAATTCATTGATTAGCTCTAGTAGTTTTCTGGTAGCATCTTTGGGATTCTCTACATATAATATCATGTCATCTGCAAACAGTGACACTTTTAGTCCTTCTTTTCCAATTTAGATTCCTTTTATTTCTTTTTCTTCTCTGAATGCTGTGGCCAAAACTTCCAAAAGTATGTTGAATAATAGTGTTGAGAGTGGGTAACCTTGTCTGTTTCCTGATTTTTGTGGAAATGCTTTCAGTTTTTCACCATTGAGAATGATGCTGGCTTTGGGTTTGTCATATATGGCCTTTAATATGTTGAGGTAGGTTCCCTCTATGCCCACTTTCTGGAGGGTTTTTATCATAATTCAGTGTTGAATTTTGTAAAAAGCTGTCTCTACATCTATTGAGATGATCATATGGTTTTTATCTTTCATTTTGTTGATATGGTTTATCCCATTGATTCATTTGTGTATATTGAAGAATCCTTGCATTACTGGGACAAATGCAAGGTGTATGATCCTTTTAATGTGCTGTTGGATTCCATTTGCTCGTATTTTGTTGAAGGTTTTTGAATCTATGCTCATCAGTGATATTGGTCTGTAGTTTTCTTTTTTCATGACATCTTTGTCTGGTTTTGGTATCATGGTGATGATGGCCTTATAGAATGAGTTTGGGAGTGTTCCTCCCTCTGCTATATTTTGGAAGAATTTGAGAAGGATAGGTGTTAGCTCTTCTCTAAGTGTTTGATGGAATTCACCTGTGATCCCTCTGGTCCTGGGCTTTTGTTTTTTGGAAGATTTTTAAATCACAGCTTCAATTTCAGGGCTTGTGATTGGTCTGTTTATAATTTCTATTTCTTCTTTTTTCAGTCTCAGAGGTTGTGCTTTTCTAAGAATTTGTCCATTTCTTCCAGGTTGTCTATTTTATTGACATATAGTTGCTTCTAGTAATCTCTCATGATCCTTTTTCTTTCGGTAGTGTCAGTTGTTACTTCTCCTTTTTCATTTCTAATTCTATTGATTTTAATCTTCTCCCTTTTTTTCTTGATGAGTCTGGCTAGTGGTTTATCAATTTTGTTTAGTTTCTCAAAGAACCAGCTTTTAGTTTTATTGATCTTAGCTATTGTTTCCTTCATTTCTTTTTCATTTATTTCTGACCTGGTCTTTATGATTTCTTTCGTTCTGCTAACTTTGGGGCTTTTTTGTTTTTATTTCTCTAATTGCTTTAGGTGTAAGGTTAGGTTCTTTATTTGAGATGTTTCTTGTTTCTTGAGGTCGGATTGCATTGCTGTAATATTCCCTCTTAGAAGTGTTTTCTGCAACCCATAGGTTTTAGGTCGTGTGTTCATTGTCATTTGTTTCTGGGTATTTTTTAATTTCCTCTTTGATTTCTTCAGTGATCTCTTGGTTATTTAGTAGTGTATTGTTTAGCCTCCATGTGTTTGTATTTTTTACAGGTATTTCCTGTAATTGATATCTAGTCTCAAAGCATTGTGGTTGGAAAAGATACTTGATATGATTTCAATTTTCTTAAATTTATCAAGGCTTGGTTGGTGACCCAAGATACAGTCTATCCTGGAGAATCTTCCATGAGCACTTGAGAAGAAAGTGTATTCTGCTGTTTTTGGATGGAATGTCTTATAAATATCAATTAATTCTGTCTCATTTAATGTATCATTTAAAGCTTGTGTTTCCTTATTTCTTTTCATTATGGATGATCTGTCCATTGGTGGAAGTGGGCTGTTAAAGTCCCATACTATGATGGTGTTACTGTCGATTTCCGCTTTTATGGCTGTTGGTATTTGCCTTATGTGTTGAGGTGCTCCTATGTTAGGTACATAAATATTTTTAATTGTTATATCTTCTTCTTGGATTGATCCCTTGATCATTATGTAGTGTCCTTCTTTGTCTCTTCTAATAGTCTTTATTTTAAAGTCTATTTTGTCTGATATGAGAATTGCTATTCCAGCTTTCTTTTGATTTCCATTTGCATGGAATATCTTTTTCCATCCCCTCACTTTCAGTCTGTATGTGTCCCTAGGTCTGATGTGGGTGGGTCTCTTGTAGACAGCACATATACAGGTCTTGTTTTTGTATCCATTCAGCCAGTATATGTCTTTTGGTTGGAGCATTTAATCCATTTATTTTTAAGGAAGTTATCAATATGTGTATTCCTATTACCATTTTCTAATTTGAAATGGGTTTGTTTTGTAGGTCTTTTCCTTCTCTTGTGTTTCTTGCCTAGAGAAGATCCTTTATGATTTGTTGTAAAGTTGGTTTGGTGGTGCTGAATTCTGTTAGCTTTTGCTTGTGTGTAAAGGTTTTAATTTCTCCATCGAATCTGAATGAGATCCTTGCTGGGTAGAGTCATCTTGGTTGTGGTTTTTCCCTTTCACCTCTTTAAATATGTCCTGCCACTCCCTTCCAGCTTGCATAGTTTCTGTGGAAAGATCAGCTGTTAACCTTATGGGGATTCCCTTTTATGTTATTTGTTGCTTTTCCCTTGCTGCTTTTAATATTTTTTCTTTATATTTAATTTTTGATATTTTGATTAATATGTGTCTTGGCATGTTTCTTCTTGGATTTCTCCTGTATTGGACTCTCTGTGCTTCCTGGACTTGATTGACTATTTCCTTTCCCATTATAGTGAAGTTTTCAACTATAATCTCTTCAAATATTTTCTCATACCCTTTCTTTTTCTCTTCTTCTGGGACCCCTATTGTTTGAATGTTGGTGCATTTAATGTTGTCCCAGAGGTCTCTGAGACTGTCCTCAATTCTTTTCATTCTTTTTCTTTTATTATGCTCTGCAGTAGTTATTTCCACTATTTTATCTTCCAGGTCACTTATCTGCTCTTCTGCCTAAGTTATTCTGCAATTGATTCCTTCTTGAGCATTTTAAATTCGTTTATTGTGTTTTTCATCATTGTTTGTTTGCTCCTTAGTTCTTCTAGGTCCTTGTTAAACGTTTCTTGTATTTTCTCCATTCTATTTCCAAGATTTTGGATCATCTTTACTATCACTACTCTGAATTCTTTTTCAGGTAGACTGCTTATTTCCTCTTCATTTGTTTGGTCTGGTGGGCTTTTACCTTGCTCCTTCATCTGCTGTGTATGTCTCTTTCTTCTTATTTTACTTAACTTACTGTGTTTGGGTCTCCTTTCTGCAGGCTGCATGTTCATTGTTCCTGTTGTTTTTGGTTTCTGCCTCCAGTGGTTAAGGTTGCTTCAGTGGGTTGTGTAGCCTTCCTGGTGGATGGGACTGGTACTTGTGTTCTGGTAGATGAGGCTGGATCTTGTCTTTCTGGTGGGCAGGACCATGGCTGGTGGTGTGTTTTGGGATGTCTGTGAACTTAATATGATATTAGACATCCTCTCTGCTAATGGGTCGGGTTGTGTTCCTGTCTGGCTAGTTTTTTGGCATAGGTTGTCCAGCACTGTAGCTTACTGGTCTTTGAGTGGAGCTGGGTCTTAGCGTTGAGATGGAGATCTCTGAAGGAGCTTTCGCTGTTTGATATCACATGGGGCTTGGAGGTCTCTGGTGGGACAATGTCCTGAATTCACCTCTCCTACTTCAGACGCTCAGGCCTGACACCTGGCTGGAGCACCAAGACTCTGTCAGCCACCTGGCTCAGAAGAAAAGGGAGAGAAAAAGAGAAATAAATAAATAAAATAAAGTTATTAATTTTTTTTTAAAAAATATTAAAAATAGAAAAATAAAATAGTAATAAAAGAAAGAGAAAGAAAGAGAGAGCAGTCAAACCAAAAAACAAATCCACCAATGATAAGAAGCTCTAAAAACTATACTAAAAAAGAAAAACAGACAGACAGGACTGTAGGACAAATGGTAAAAGCAAAGGTATATATACAGACAAAATTATAGAAAGAATCATATACATACCCACCCACAAAAGGAGAAAAAAATATATATTTTTTTAAAAAAGGAAGAGAGCAAGCAAATCAATAAACAAATCTACCAATGATAATAAGCTCTAAATAGTAAACTTTGATAAACATAAAACAAGAAACAAATTAGATGCAGAAAGCAAATCCCAAGTCTACAGTTGACCCCAAAGTCCATTGCCTCAATTTTGGGATGGTTCGTTGTCTATTCAGGTATTCCACAGATGCAGGGTACATCAATTTCATTGTGGAGATTTAATCCACTGCTCCTGAGGCTGCATGGAGAGATTTCCCTTTCTCTTCTTTGTTCACACAGCTCCTGGGGTTCAGCTTTGGATTTGGCTCTGCCTCTGCATGTAGGTCACCTGAGGGCACCTGTTCCCTGCCCAGACAGGACGGGGTTAAAGTAGCAGCTGATTAGAGGGCTCTGGCTCACTCAGGCTGGAGGGGGAAGGAGGGGTACAGAATGCGGGGCCAGCCTGCGGTGGCAGAGGCCAGCGTGACGTTGCAACAGCCTGAGGCACACCGTGTGCTCTCCCAGGGAAGTTGTCCCTGGTTCACGGGACCCTGGCAGTGGCGGGCTGCACAGGCTCCCGGGAGGGGAGGTGTGGATAGTGACCTGTGCTTGCACACAGGCTTCTTGGTGGCTGCAGCAGCAGGCTTAGCATCTCATGCCCGTCTCTGGTATCCACACTGATAGCCATGGCTTGCATCCATCTCTGGAGCTTGTTTAGGTGGTACCCTGAATCCCTTCTCCTCGTGCACCCCAAAACAATGGTTTTGTGCCTCTTAGGCAGTTCCAGACATTTTCCTGGACTCCCTCCCAGCTAGCTGTGGCACACTAGCCCCCTTCAGGCTGTGATCATGCAGCCAACCGCAGTCCTCTCCCTGGGATATGACCTCCTAAGCGGAGCCTGAGCTCCCAGTCCCCCCCCACTCTGGCAGGTGAGCAGACAAGCCTCTCAGGCTGGTGAGAGCTGGTCAGCACTGATCATCTGTGTGGGAATCTCCACTTTGCCCTCTGTACCCCTGTTGCTGTGCTATTCTCCATGGCTCCAATGCTTCCTTCCTGCCCACCCGCCATCTCTGCTAGTGAAGGAGCTTCCTAGTGTGTGGAAGCTTTTCCTCCTTCACAGTTCCCTCCCAGAGGGGCAAGTCCCATCCCTATTTTTTTGTCTCTGTTTTTTCTTTTTTCTTTTGCCCTACCCAGGTACGTGTGGAGTTTCTTGCCTTTTGGGAAGCCTGAGGTTTTCTGCCAGCATTCCATAGGTGTTCTGTAGGAGCTGTTCCACATGTAGATGTATTTTTGATACATTTGTGGGAAGGCAGGTGATCTCCATGTCTTACTCCTCCACCATCTTGAAGCTATCTTCTTGGGGACTATTTTAAACATTGTGAATACTGAGAAGGGTAGATCGATCTGTACCCATGAGCAAGGGGTAGACAGAGAGCTGTAGATAAAATAAACAATAAGTGAACAAGTTAACTTCATAATTGATGTTTTATGAAGAAAAACCCCAAATAATTAAATAATTCATTTATATTTTCAGTCATTATTAATTAGTTCATTCATATAGTAAACATTATCTGCTATGTAAGATAGCTACATTCTAATTTTTAAGAAATATAAGAGAACAAGATTTCTGACAGCAATTTGAACTAGGAACATTATATTTTCATTTTTAAAATGGTGGTAAAGACTTATCATGTGAATTATTGCCTTTCCTTTTTAAGCTTAATATACTCTTCTTGAATGGATAACCATGCATGTAGTTTATGAACCTTCGGAAGTTACTATAGATAATCTCTAGAAGTTAGCATATATTCACTCAAGACAAATCATGCTAAATTCACATGATTTCCCATTTTGTTAGAATCTCTAGAGAACAGAAAATTCCATGGATAAAATGCATTTCAATTATTTATATTACATCAACACATCTGACAATATCTTTTGCAAAAACATGGTGGTTAGGAAGTGCATTAAATGATAGAGCTGTTGATATTTACTGCCTTTTAAATGTATGCCTGCTACAAATTGTAAATAATTCTGTAATTTTCTTTCTTTTTAAAAATAATTCTGTAATTTTCTAATAGAATGTGACTAGCTAGTCTATAATCTTAGCCCTGTTGGCTCAACATTTCCACTGATAATTCTGATAGGATTTTTGAAGTAAGGATACATAGGTGGGGTGCATAACTAAAAATAAATAGCAAAGCCAATGATAAAGGTGATGTCAACTGACAGAGACACACTGGTCCAAAAGAAATGAAATGAAATGAAATGAAGCAGAAACAAATTTCAAGTTCTGTTTAGATTCAGAATGTCAGCTGCATGAGAGTGAGCTGGCTTGGCTACAGTACAGATGGCAAGGTTCTGGGACTTCCCTTTGATGACAACCATAAAATAAGCAAATAGTGTTAGGTAGCCATTAGAAAAATAGACCAGCATAATAGTTAAGTTGCATTAATGAAATATTGTGTCTAGGACAATAAAAGGAATAGAAGAAAACCAAAATTTTACCAAATACTGTTCTGGTGAGATGACTTATGGAGTAAAGTGTCAAACTCTTTGCATTATACTTTAAGGCAGACTTCTCCAATCAGAGTATGTTCAGAGGAAGGGACACAGAATTCTGAAAATCATATCTTTTGAGACAAGTCTGAAAGAACAGGGTATTGTTTTTCTGCAGGAGAAAAGTCTAAAGAGATATTTTCAGAGTACTTTTGTCTACGTGGCAAGCTTTCATGATGAAGAAGCCAGGGAAAATTTGTTTGATGCTGAACTAGACAGTTAGTCTAAAATATTAGTTTGAAGTTAGAGAGATGAAGACTTTGGTCCAATAGGAGGAAAAAATAGAGTTATCCAAAACAAGGCTAACATGTGAGGGAAGACCCCTTTTACTAGGGTCATTTAAACCAAAATCTTTATGCTAGAGTGGAGTTTGGGGTCAGATGGCATACAAGTTATTTATCATTGTATAAAAAATTACCCCCTAACTTAGAGAGTAAAAACAATTTTTATTTCGGTAATCCTTTTGTGGGTCAGGAACTCAGAAGAGCTTGCCCAGGCAGTTTTCACTTGGGGTTTGTCATGCAGTTATATTATATATCAACTACAACCATATGAAGGTATGTACTGACTGCACACTGGGGTTGGATGTCCAAGGTGGCTCGCTATCCTGGCTGGCAGATTTTGCTGGCAATTGGCTGAGAGCTCAGTTGGGGCTGCCAACTGGAGCATGAACACATGGCCTCAACTTCCTCACCCCATGGTTGCTTCAGGGTAGTTGGACTTCATACCCAGTGACTCAGGAATATCAAAGCATGTGTCCCATTGCACAAGAGAAGCTGCACTGTCCCTTATGATGTAGCCTTAGAAGTCATGCAGCAGCACCTTTTCTGCACTGTACTATTTGCAGGTGAGTCAGAAGCCTATGTCAATTCATGAGAGTAGGATATAGATCCCACTTTTGATGGAAGGAGTGTCCAAAATTTGTGAACATAAAGTTGCTACAGATGACCTCTTAAAGAACTTCCAACTTGAAGTCTCTGATTTTGTAAATCCATTGGCTATATGGTAAGATTTTAAGAAAAATAGGGAATTTTTGTATCTTCTTTTAAAAATTCAGAGTTGTTAGTTGGGCTCTCTTGAAATTATTCATTGGTGTTATCACATAAAGGATTTTTGATTTGATTTTTATACACACACATAGTGGATATTATGAGAAATATACAACTAAAATGATAGGTTCTCCCAAATAATTTATTTGAAATTATGAATACAAGTAGGTAAATAATGCTCTAAAATATTTTATAAAACAAGAGAGCTTGGCTATTTTAGGCCGGTGGAAGGGCCATGATTAGACAGGCATGTAATTGACAAGCTCAGACAATTTGGGGCTTCTCTACTTGTCTTATTGAATAGAAACAGGTACTAGGAATTTAAAAAAATTGAATGTAACCACTGTATTTGGTGACAGATAAACTTGGAGTGTTGTTTTTTATAGGCATATAGAGTTAGGCTCATCAGGATGGAGACCTAATACTTAGCAGAATCTCAATTCAAATAACCACTGAAGACAGTGCAGATGTGCTGATTCCCGTCACTCACCTTGTTAACTCCTAAGGCTCAGAGTTAACTGTTGCTTGCAATTGCCCTCTAGAGTTTTGGTGCCCTTTGGGTACTCCTGAAATCTGACCTGGACACACTCGTACTGTACTTCTGTTAAAGTAACCAGATTTTAGCATTCTGTCCACTTCCTATTGGCATTTGACATCAGACCCAAACCTGTCTTTGTCTTGGTGTCCTTAGTAGATGCTGAAAATCTACCTACTCTCATCACATAGTTGGGCTTCACCTATTATAAATTACACTTCTGAGGTTTTAGCAAAGGGATTTTGCTTCTTGTACTTGTTTTGGCTTTTATTGTTTTTTACTTGAGGAAGGATATCTATGTTTTCACAGAGTAACCTCTAAGCAACTATAAAATTTTGATAGAGCTAATCATACTTTAATCTTTTCTTGATGTTTCCCCCCATTCTTTTTCTCTTTTCTTACAATGAAAGAAAATAGAAATAGAAATTGAAGACTTGCTTTCTCCAGCTACTGTTTTCCCCATTGACTCAAACTTTCATTATCTTCTTTCATAATTGATTAGCACTTGTTGGAAATATTTGCACATATAAATCTGTGGCTTTATTGTTGCAGATCTAAGTAAAGAGTTATTTTTTATCTCCCAAAGAAGATTCAGACAGTTTTTTCAAAGTAGATTTCATTTAACAAATGCAATCTGCCACTCTTTCTAGCAAGTACTCTGTATATATTGACTTTAATTTTACTTGAAATCCAAATTCCATTTACCAGACCAAAATAAGAGACCTCTGTGTGAAAAGAAGCACCTACTACAGCTTACATTAAAAACAAAAACAGGGCTTCCCTGGTGGTACAGTGGCTGAGAGTCCGCCTGCCGATGCGGGGGACACGGGTTCGTGCCCCGGTCAGGGAGGGTGCCGCATGCTGTGAATCGGCTGGGCCCGTGAGACATGGCCGCTGGACCTGCGCGTCCGGAGCCTGTGCTCCGCAACGGGAGAGGCCACAGCGGTGAGAAGCCCACGTACCGCAAAAAAAAACCCCAAAACAAAACAAAACAAAACCCAGATTCCTTTATATCATGAAATATTAACACAAACAGAGCTGCCTTTTGGTATCCAAAATGTGAAGAGTTGTGAGGGCCAAAATGGCCGACATCAAGGGCCCCCATGGGTGGGAATTCATAAATGGTACTTTGGATAAATAAAATGTTGGGTTTCAGGGTTTGTAATGAGACTCTTACTTCATTCTTTACCATTTTTTTCCTTTAAAAAATTAAAAAAGACTTATTTACAACAAAACTGCAAAATAATCCTTGCAAAAGTACAAACCTACTGTTTCACCAACACATTTCCCAGTGAAGTGTTTGTGCCCCAGGCTGACTTTAAACTTTTTCAGGCCTTTCATGTAAGGCCCAGTTTATTGTAACCCAATTGTGTCAGATGGATCAACTCATCCAGGTATAAGCTCAGTGCTCAGGCCAACATTTGGCCAATGTTTGCAAAGTCTGGTCAAATAGATTATTTATTTTTTTGGAAACTGAAGGAGAGATGAAATTTGGTTTGAGTTTTTACACCAAATTTTTCCATGAAAAATCAGAGTTTACTGCTGTAATATGTCCAGTGATGGGATAAGAACATAAAAGAAGGCAGCCTGTTCTTCAGCGATATATGTGCCATTATTATGGCATCGGTGGTACCTATGCTATATTATTCTTGATCCATTACTGGCAGTTAGGACCATTCTATCACCGTAGCCAAAAGAACGTCAAAAAGTGGATGCAGAACAGGTTCTCATGAGGTCATTCTTGCTCAGTAAGTTGGGGTGCTGGACTGGACTCTAGAATTGCTACCAGAAGAATGTTTGGTTACTTTGGACAGGTTAACAGTTGCCATTTCATTGCCCCAGGGCAGCTGGTTACAAACCCAAAACCTGAGTTGTGGAGCTCATGGCAAGAGGTAACTGCAAAAATGAGAACAAATGTTAAACCTTCCCTAACTAGAAAGAGTGTTTGAACTAGTGGTAATGTAAACAGAATGTTTTCAGAGCCTTCAGATGAACTGAAACAACAACAAAAACAACATGTTAATTTTTACCTACTTTACAAGAGATTAACAAGAAGCCTACTCATGTTTAGCCAAGGAAAAAGAAAATAAAAATATATTTATTTTTGAACAGTGGCAAATAAGGTCCTGATGAATTTTTTAAATTCTGCTGAAAAAGAATAAATCTTCTTTGTAGAAAATTAGCACGTGAATACAGCACATACAATAAGAAAGAAAACAATAATAAAAGTGAAGACAATAATAAAATTAAAAACAAGGAAACCATGATCCTACATCAAATAAGCATTGATTATATAGATCTGTCAGAGTTTTTATACACATATACTAAATAGAGAGTACATAAAAAATAGGTGGATCTAATTTTGTACTATACCTTATGCATATTTCTTCACTTAATAAAATATTTTTCACGTCACATTTTTCTAAGTTTCCATTGGTTATATGGTGTTTCATCACAAAGATGCAAAGAATCTACTATTTTTTTTTTTAACAAGAGCCTACGGTTGAGTATTTAGGTTTTTCTACTACTTAAAAAATTTTTCAATAAACACTCCTGTGGTAAGCAAGCTTGTAGATTAAGCTTTATGTAACCACATGATTTTTCTCCTTAGGAAAAATTCCTCAAAGTATAAAGCCTTCAGTGACTCTCCATTGCTAATAGGATAAAGCCAGCTTTTCTTACTCTGGCCTGTATTTCCCTACTCTCTCAACTTCAGCCACGTTGGACATATGATTAATATCTTGTTGGAGTATTTCAGCTTTTGGCCATCCTGGCACCTGGTGGGAGGGCATTCCCTGGGTCTCTTTGTGGTTAGGTGAGGCCATGTGACTAATTATGGCCTTTTAGCCTTTTCCCCTTACCATGGTGTTTGATAACGTTCCAGCTAGTGGCTGCTTTATCAGACTGTGTTCCCAAGTGAGAAGAACAAGGAGCAGAGTTAATTGGAACAAAGTCAATTCACAGTGGTTATGAAATGTGAGTGAGAAATAAATCTTTGTTGGTTTAAACCACTGAGACTTTAGGGTCATATGTTACAGTCACATAGCAGAGCTTACACTGAGTGAAACACTGGCCTTTACATTTTGCATTCCCTTCCCCTCCTTGTTATTTGTACACGTTATTACATTTGCCAGGTACTTCATTTCCTTGCCTAGTAAACATTTACTTACTCAGTGCACACTAGGAAATTTTGCCAGAAATCTGGGACTGCTCAACTTACTTACCCTTAGTATAGGCACTTTTAAAATTTTATTATTATTATTATTATTATTTGCGGTATGCGGGCCTCTCACTGTTGTGGCCTCTCCCGTTGCGGAGCACAGGCTCCGGACGAGCAGGCTCAGCAGCCATGGGTCACGGGCCCAGCCGCTCCGCGGCATGTGGGATCTTCCCGGACCGGGGCACAAACCCGTGTCCCCTGCATCGGCAGGCAGACTCTCAACCACTATGCCACCAGGGAAGCCCCTAGTATAGGCACTTTTAAATTCATATAAATATTTTTCAGTGTTTGTCAAAATTACAATTTACATTGTTCTCTTATTAGTATACCTATTTTTTGTAATGTCTATCTTTTCTTGTAGATCATAACCACTATGAGAGGTAGACATTTTACAATGTGCTTGGCACATAATATTAGGTACTTGATAAATTATTTGTGTAATGAATGAAGAAATGCCAAGACAATTTCTAAACTCTATCATGGTCTTAGCCAAATCAATCTCCCCAAAGATCTCAGACCACACTGAACAAAAGTGACCATTCTCTCTAACCTATATAAACAGCTTCCCGATTTTAGAGGCAAAAAGCTCTCATTACTCATTGTTTTAATTTTATTTCTTCTAAAAGGATAAAATACTTTCATTGGTTCATTGGCCATTTTAATTCTGGTGGCCTATGCATTTCCTTTGCTTAATTTGAGTTGGGTTTCTATCACTTATAATTGAAAGGGCATTGAATAATGTAAGATAATGTGTAAATTCAGCTTTGCTCTGCTCTGTAGACCTTGTATGCTCTCTTTTGCTCTAGATCTCTGTCCTTTTCTCCTTTCTCTGAAATGTTCTAGGAGTGCCAAGTTGACTGGACTTGAGAATATTAAAGCTCTTAAGCAGCTAGTAAGGCTAACATTTTGATTCCTACTCCACTAATTTTCCTTCTGCAAAGTGTCCTCAGGAATTCTTCAAGGAGGTCTACATGACTGAAAGGACAAGATTTGGACATTCTAGAGTCTATGGCTATGAAACCATCCAGTCACCAGTTCTTTAGAATCCTGATGCAACACATCTTATCTAGTTATCTATTTTACCTGTGAAACTAACTAAACAGTCATGTATGAACATCTAAAGTCATAGAAATTACAGCCCAATCCTGGTATAGCATAATACAGATGGCATAATATTCCAAGAATTAATTTTAGCCTAATTTTGTTTTCTTGTCTCTGGAAGCAGACAATTCAAAGTGTGAATAAAAATTCATTCAAAATAAACAAACTTATCTATGCTCTGTGGTTCCCACCCCTTAGCAAATTGTATCCTTTCTTTCTATAAGGGTTAATTCTATATAATTTACAAAAGGATTAGTTATCTATTAAGTGTTTACATCTTCAGCCTTGTGATATAAATTCTATTCTCCTAGGTTTGTAGCAAAGCTTACTTTCATATGTATTCTACTTCCTAGGGAAAACGCTAATTGTTTTTGGTCACAAAATGTATACATATATACACTCCCCAAATTTGATCCTAACATCTGCCTGAAAATCCCAGTAGAACAACCTTTGCAATGCTGACCTTCATTTTGCTCTCCAGAGAAAAGGAAACTTTTCCTTTGTATTTCTTTTGTCTAACCCTTATAATCATTTCCCCCTATAATTTAGTTTGGTTCAAATGATTGCTCTGTTTCAGTGAAGTAAACTGCATTTCCAGATTTAGGCTGCACTGTCTGTTATAGAGATATGTTGCAGGAATTATTAATAAATACCTCCTATATGTTGTGCATTGCTGCAGAAAGCAGATACCTGTGGAGAGGAGTGATACCCGCTGGTACCATTGTATCCATTCAGGGGTCTTGGTGTGTGAGTGAGTCTGCCTGCCACGTCACAATCACAATATCCTTTGCTTCATGTTGGACTAGTCCAGAGTATATTACTTTTCTATGTACCACACACGTGTGCCACAGATGGCCACTTTTAATTTCAGAGCTCAAATGTAATAAATTCAGCACATTAATATTTGGTCAAGATTAAGTGCTGGGAGGCTACTATGGAAAACCCATCATTCAAGTTCATCTCTAACCAGGGAGTTGTGATTCCATTGCTACAAAATAAACCTTTGTCGTGCCTTCTCCTCAGCCTCACAACATTTTCTCTTTCTTTGTAAGACATAAATCTAATCCACATGCTAACATTTGCTTACAAGCTGTGCGAAAGAACTCAAGGTTTTGGTATTTGGTTAAAACAGACCTTTGAAGGAGACTTTCTACTAGTTGTATGAGTCGAAGTGCATCCTGGCTTTCTTTTTTGCCCTCTGTTGGACCCTGCATTGATTTTACTTATTTATTTTATGTTTTATTGAATTCAGTGGAAGACAGTCAAATCATCAGCAGGAATTCCAGTGGAATTACTGTGTTGATGCGCATGGTGTGAGAGGCTTGGTGGAAAGTCTGATTTCTGTACTCAGGCCAAGAAGGAAGACTCTCAGGTGGAGAAGTGATAAGAAAATATTAAATAAAGTTGGACAAAGTTATCACAGAGACTCCCATCCATCCTTTCTTGCAATCCATCCCTTTTCTTCTTTCTTTCTACCCATTTACAGCTTATGTTCCAAACGTTATCATTGTTATAACCTTGTAATAACAACCTTGCCAAGAGCCCACCTACTTACTCTTCTGTTACCATAATGATGTAGTAATATCTAGGTAAGTAGACACTGACTAATAGTTGACCTTATTGACCTCATGTATTTACCTTCTCCATGCCTGCACTTGAACAGATAAACACTACAGACAAGTTCTGCTAGGTCATGTGTTGCACATTCCTGGTTACAAGTCTCAATAGCACTTCCACAGGCTCAGCCTGGTTGTTACAGTTTGTGGTCAGCTCACTCTCTGACTCTCCACAATGACCACTCTGAACTTCCTCCACTCTTCTCCACTGCCCAACTCCTCTCCTTCTGTCTCAGAAGACATCACCTCCTGTTTAGGTGCCATCCCTCCACCCAGCTTTTGTATCCCATCTTTTCCAGCCATTTCAGTAATGGTAGCTTTTTTATTTATTTTTTTGTGTGTGTGGTACGCAGGCCTCTCACTGTTGTGGCCTCTCCCGTTGTGGAGCACAGGCTCTGGACGAGCAGGCTCAGCGGCCATGGCTCACGGGCCCAGCCGCTCCGCGGCATGTGGGATCTTCTCGGACTGGGGCACGAACCCGTGTCCCCTGCATCGGCAGGCAGACTCTCAACCACTGCGCCACCAGGGAAGCCCGTAATGGTAGCTTTTTAACCTTTTCTCCCTTGAATATTTAGCTGCTTACTCATACATGGATCCTTTCTATTGTCCTTCAAACAGATGTGTAGATTCATCGACTCTGTTCAACTCCATTGACCTGTTTGTTTATTTTTGCAGAAATACCACACTATTTTAGTGTCAGTGTCTTTATAAGAAGGCTTGCTATCTGGTGGTACAATTTCCCTTACATTAGTCTTCTTCTTTAAGGTTTTCTTGGCTACTTTGTACTTTCTGATAAATTTTAGAATCAGTTTGTCAACCCACACACATACACACACCCACACACCATACTTAGATATGTCACATACACGACTCTGTTGGAATTTTTATTGTGATTGTATTGAATCTATAGATCAGCTTGGGAATGGTTTGCACCTTTGCAATATTGAATCTTCCAATCCAAGGGCGTAAATATAGCTCTCCATTATTATATGTATCTTCTCTAAAGTCTCTGAATGCAAATTTTATCATTTTTTTCTTCTAGAAATCTTGCATATCTTATGTTAGATTTATGTTTTAGTATTTTTAATTGAAAGTAGTACCTTTTAATTTCTTTTTCCCCTTGTTGCTTATAAACAGCATATAATTTCATGTTGTGTATTAATTTGCATTCAGCAACATTCTGAAATTCGATCATTTATTTGAACAGTTCATTTGTAGTGTCTTTGGATTTTCTACGTATAATCATATCATCTGTTAATAATAGCACTTTTTCCTTTTTCCATTCTAGTTACTTTCCTTTCTTTCCTTTCCTCCTTTCTTCCTTCCTCCCTCCCTTTCTCTCTCCATCCTTCTCTTTCTTTCTTTCTAGAATTTAAGAAGAACCAGCAATTTTGAGAACTTGAGAAGGAGTTTAGTAATTTTGTATTCATATATACATATACATACATATATATATATATATTCACTTACAGAGGACCCTAAAAACTGAAAAAGTTTAAGGATGCACAAAACTTTTTTGTTTCACCTCTGAAATAATGGTTATAATGGAAGAATAACCAATTTTGATGTGTTTATTTTTCAATAATTAGGGAAGTAACAATAGATCTAGATGAAACAAATATGACAAAATGTCAACAAGTGGTGATTTTATTGGTGGGTATTAAGATGTTTGTTGTACTACTTTTTTCTCCCATTTATGTTTGAAATTTTCACAATAAAATTAAAAAATGTATAAATGGATTAGTTGTTCTATTAAAAGACAAAGATTGACAGTTGGGAAAAAAAATCTATATGATATTTATAAAAGACCCACCTAACACAAATATGTGGAATGCTTGAAATAAAAGGATAGGAGGATAAAAAGATTACTCGCAAATACAAACCAAAAGAAAATGAGATAGTTATAGAAGCATCAAATATAATAGATTTTAATATAAAGAGGGTCAACTCACAAGAAAGATAAAATAATTCTAAACGTAAAAGAAAGAATTAATATGTACATCTTTTCCTTTAGGTACCATTTTGAGTAAGGAATTGATGTATGAGATAGTTGTCAAAGTAGTGTATGTGGGGTTCTGTTTCATTTTATATCCTTATAAGTATCATTATGCAGTCATGAAGTTTTACGTATTCAAAATGTTTGAATTATAGGTTGGACTATTCTTCATGCTCAAATTATCTCATATTTGGCTAATATGAGCCTTTTTAAATGTTTGATCCTTTTACACAAAATAAAATGCAAGTTACTTGGGTATTCAAATCAGTTATCACGTTTTATGTTTTTTACTTTGCCAGTTTAAAAATGTTTTTCTCCTCCTTCTTTTGTGCTTTTTTTGAATTGTTTTTTTTTTTTCAGGAAGCTCAGCCAACCCATTAGTCCAGGGTTTTATTGTGGGTTAGTCATGTAGGCACAGTGTCCACGTGAGTGACCTCAGCTATTGGACTCCAGCTTCCCAAGAGGTCAAACTGACACAGTAAGGCCCAAGGCCTTGGGCATACAAAAACACTGTTATCAAGCAAGATATTCTAAAGGCTCAGAGATTATCTCCCAGGATCCTGTCAAGGGCCAGTCCTGAAGACAGGCTTTTTTTTGGAATGTGCAAACTTGAGCAGCCTGGGTCTGCTGAGGTAACCCTTTCTTGCACTCAGGCTGTGAAAAACAAATAAAAGTTTAGCCAGAATTTTTACTATGTTCCCTTGTGAGTATTAAAATAATACTTTATCCCAGAATTGTTAATTAATATACTTCTAAAATCCAACCCTCTTTAAAATATGCTTGGAAGGGAAAATGCTACTTTTCAGCTTTTTTTGCTAAGAATCTCCGGCTCTAAAGTGAATCTTCTCTTTCACCTGCTTGTTTTACACATTTCAGTAACGTGATTGCTACCAGCCTATGGATAGAAATATTGAAATGATTATTTCTGTTAATAAAAGCACATTTTAGTGTTCTTGACCCCATCAACTTAGGCTCTACCTCCATCCCACCCCCAACCCCACCTCAATCCCCTGCTGAGTCTGGGAGAATAACTAACCTTTGAAATGGTGTGGGAATATGCCCTGGCAAGAACTCAGTGAGTACAGGTTATCTTTGGTTCCACGCAGAGATGGGGAGGACATTCACTCTATAATTTATGTCAGAACTGATCCAACTGAGCACCAAAGCATCTCTACTTGATGCCTAATCTCTCACAGTCCTTGCCATAGCGGGGCTTTCGTGTTCTGCCTGTAGCCCCTACCCCACAAGGCTCAGATTAGCATCCGCAGGGCAGGGCTGTGAAAAGAGCAGCCCTGTCCAGTCTCTTACTCTTCCCAGCAACCTTTCCTCCCTGCAGATTTCTTCACCTCCCACAGCTAGATGCCTGACAGCTCTTTCTTTTTCTGATCAACAGATATGAGGGCACAGGTTACAGTGGAATTGCAAGGCTGAGACACCAGATTAGTGCCAATTTATGAAAAATCTTGGGAATCTCATTCTCCTCTTGCACGATAGAAAAGTTGGCCAAGTTCAGTAGAGGTTTTCAGCGTGACCAGGGCACTTTGAAGTAGTGGTTCCGAGACTTTTTGCTTAAAAAAAATCAATTAATTTAAATAAGTTTAGGAGAATCTAGTAGAATTTCCATATTTTATTATGAAGTTCGAGAAAGAACATTACAAAGTATAGCTATTATCTTCCATTCATTCATTCTTTCCTACTGAAGTACCTGCACAAAGCATACTCTAGGAATAAAATATATATATATTTAAATGAAATAAATTTAAATTCTTAAGAACTTTATTTTATTTTGTCTTAGGTTGGTGAAAACTTGGCTATGACTCAGCTCTGTATGGAAACCAGCACAGGACTGCCTTCTTAGAGGTGATCATTGTTTTGGTTACTCCTGTCTTGCAAGGGCCTAACTCAGTGCCTGGTACACAGTAGGTACTCAGTCACTGGACAAAATAAATGTACAGGTGAATGAGGCAATGTGTGGGTGGAATGGTAAGCAATGGATTGCTGCTGTTTTACCAATTATTTTTAATTCTCAAACTCCATTCACAATTGTAGTCCGTTGAATTGTGGCCCCCACCCAAAGATATGTCTACCTAGGATCTCAGAATATGACTTTATTTGGAATAAGGGTGTTTCCTCAGGTAATTAAGGAAAGACTCTTGAGATAGGATCATCCTTGATATCAGACAAAAAAGGAGAGGATATACAGAGACACAGGGGGAAAGCCATGTGAAGACAGAAGTAGAGATCACAGTGATGCGTCTACAAGCCAAGGATTGCTAAGGATTGCCAGAGAGAAGATGTGAGAATGGGTTCTACCTCAGAGCCTCCAGAGAGAAGAAAGCCTGCTGACAGCTTGATTTTGGACTTCTGGTCTCCAGAACTGTGAGGGAATATATTTCTGTTGTTTTAAACCACCAATTTTTTATAGCAGCTCTAGAACTGAATACAGCAATCTACATATAAACTTGTAGTCACTTTCATGTATTCAAAAAATCATTGTGGAATATTTGCATGATATTGGTAACACACTTTTTAAAAAGTTACTAATTATGTTTTATAAAACTATTTAAATTGAATCTTTAATACTCTTTGTACACAATGTCTAAATGTGTTACCATTTAAATTGTGAACAGAGGCTATTCACTTATAAAATTACAGCATAAAATATGATTATAAAATTATAGAAGATAAAAGTATGATTTGTTGACAAATAAAAATGGCAATTATATCATGTTTTATTAGAAGATAGTTGTTCATTAGATTTATTTTGAAATTTAGTTTTATGTTTTATATCATCAAAAATAAAGACTGCTTTTATTATCTAATGTTTAGAATATTATTATTTTGGATTAACAATCAGCTGGTCTATTTTTCTAAAAGGTGTGTTTATTTCTAAGTTATAAGAGAGTTGGCTTGGTATTCTATCTTCAAAAAGAAGGCATCTCTGGAACTTCTGCATTCATCTTAAATGAAAAGACAAATTGCATGTAAACCCTGTTCTATTTTCTCTTTTTAATTCCTGATTTTCAGAGATTGAAAGATATTCTGATTTGGTTTGCAGGAATTTTAGTCAAAAAAATTTAATGTGCTGATTTGATGTTGATCATGTTGAGAAAAGTTTACATGATTACTGTAATTTGTGTGACCTCCCTATTATAATTGATGATAATTCACTCTTGACTTCAACCTACCATCATTTATGAGTACAAGTTAAACATAAATTAAGAACTATGGTAGATTATTATTCAGGAAATATTTTCTCCCTCCTATACCCTACCTGTGTTATTTCCCCACTTTGTTGATGTTCAGCTTATTTTTATCATATGTTTCAGTTGACTAGTGTATACTTTGAAAAGTAACATTTTATTACTAAAAGTTCCCATATAACTTCAAATAAAAAACAATTACTTTTTAAGTAAGAATAATAGGATTGTGATGATAAGCACAAAATTGGTTTTGGCTCTTATGGTTGGCAGTTATAGCATTCAATTTACTATTCATATTTTTTGTTTTGGTTGAATAGTATCAAGGAAATTTGATTGGAAAGGAAATTATCAAAGAAAGTCATTTAGAATAATAATTACAAGTGTTGACTTCTTTTTTAAAACTTTGTTTTACAGTGTTAAGATTATCTTTAACTAAACTTGAAGCCCTAAAGTGAATTAATAGGACGTTGGGTAGTTAAAAATTACAAACAATATCTCACACTTGTGAACATTTTTTATTGTAATTATTAAAGTTAGATAATAAGGAGTCCGAATTTATCGTATAGGTGGTACAGTGCAAATATTAAAAAGTGATAGGGCTTCCCTGGTGGCGCAGTGGTTGAGAGTCTGCCTGCCAATGCAGGGGACACGGGTTTGTGCCCTGTTCTGGGAAGATCCCACATGCCGCAGAGTGGCTGGGCCGGTGAGCCATGGCCGCTGAGCCTGCGCATCCGGAGCCTGTGCTCTGTAACGGGAGAGGCCACAGCAGTGAGAGGCCCGCGTGCCGCAAAAACAAAACAAAAAAACCAACCAAACAAACAAACAAAATGATAGATCACTATATGAGAACTTACTATTGAACAAATGCCCCAGCCTCTGTGTGACAGACCTAAGCCTTGCCTGGTGTTTGAGTATAATACACAGATGCCAGTGCTCTAGCCCCTAGATCTTCAACGTGTGGTCTGTGGATGGCAACATCAGCATTGCCTGGGAGATGATCAGAAACACAGAGTTTCAGTCCCTACCTGGAGACCACTGAATCAGTATCCCTGGGGGTGGGGTCCTGCAATCAGTGTTTTAACAAGCCGCTTGTGTGATTCTGATGCAGTTCAAATTTGAGAGGTGCTGGACCAGATGGCCACATTCTAGGATGGTACCTATACAGACATGTGTAGTCCAGAAATGACATAGAAGATCAGTCTAGAAGCCCTAGTATAGTGTACGTCTTATTAATAGCTCATTTGTGAACATTGCAAATATGTCAGAGAGAGGGTAGAAGGAGATGCATTTCAATTTCTGCATCAAAGAAGAAATTGACTAGAATGTAAATAATTGTTCCCATATATCCGTTTTATAATATGTAATTAATTGTAAATTTTTGAAATTATTGTTTTACAAAGAACTAAGTATATTTCAAACAGAAATCTGGATCTAATTTTTTGGAAATCCTGAGATTGAAAATCCATCACTTCTGTGCAGTTTCTCACAGTTTGGTGGAAGGGAAAGGCAAGAAAGAAACAGTTAAGATGCGGGGATCCCTGAGCATCAGGCAAAGGGTGCTGTCAGATATGAAGTGGAAACCCCTGGCGAGAATGTGAATACATAGGGAACTTCCAGGGAGAGGCAGCAAAGAATTGCACATTTGGGCTACAAGCCTCTTGATAAGATTGTGGGGTTTTGTACTCTGATGGGTAAAGAAAGTCAGCTTCTTCTCTTTTGATTGTTTAACCATTTTATTAAGGTTTAATTCACATACCATAATATTCACCCATTTCAAGTGTACAATTCAGTGTTTTTCAGTATATTCACAGAGTTGTGCAACTATCACCATTATCTAGTTTTAGAACATTTTCATCATTCCACAAAGAAACTCCTGTACCCATTAACAGCCATTACTCACTCCCTCCCGCGCCCACCACCCCAACCCTAGGCAAACACTAATCTGTTTTCTATTCCTAGAGATTTGCCCGTTCTGGGCTCTTCATATAAGTGGAATCACATGGCATAAGTCCTTTGCATTGTTTTGTATTTGGCTTCTTTCACTTTGCATGTTTTCAATATTCATCTGTGATATAGAATATATCAGTATTTCATTACTTTTTATTACAAAATAATATACCATTGTATGGATATAACATATTTTATTAATTCACTCATCAGTTGAAGGACATTTGGGTTGTTTCTACTTTGGGGCTATTATGAATAAAGTTTGCTATAAATATTTATGAACAATTTTTTTGTGGACATATGTTTTCATTTCTTTTGGGTATATACCTTGGAGTGGGATTGTTAGGTCATATGGTAACTCTACATTTAATCTTTTGAGAAACTGCCAGACTGTATTTAAATAACATTGAATGCATCATCTTACATTCTTACCACCAATGTATGAGGGTTCTGATTTTCCCGCATTCCTGCCAACATTTATTATTTTGTGTCATTTTGATTACAGCCATCCTTCTCGTGTTAAGTGGTATCTTATTGTGGTTTTGATTTGCATTTTCCTAATGACTAATAATGTTTTTGTATTCTTTATGGTCATTTATATGTCTTCTTTAGAGAAATGCCCACTCACATCTTTTGTATTTTTATTATTGAGTTCTAACAGTTTTTCTATAATATGGGTACAAGTCCATTATCAGCTATATAATTTTCATCTATGAAGTACAATTTACACTTCATCTTGCATGTAAACCCCCCCATTAATGACTTAGTTGGGGGCCCCAGAATGATGGCTCAGTGGGTGAAGTTAATTCCTATAAAATAGGCCAGGAGGGCCTGATGCTAGTGGGCAGGTGTGCAGGAGCAGACTGATTATGTGCTCAGTCAGGTGACTCAGCATCCAGGCTCCCAGGATTGGTCCCTGGGTTCATTTCCTGTAGGGATAGTCTGGGCCACAGGCTGAGACTGCTGGGGGACACAGGACACTGTGCATGGTGTGAGGTGTCAACCAATTTCGTTATTTTGGATGATCCCACAAATGTAAGTGTTCATTTTTGTACTCTCAATACTATTCTACTGATTAATATGACATTTTATGCCAGTATCATGCTGCTTTGGTTACTGTAATTTTGTAGTTAGTTTTAAAATTGAGAAGTCTGAGTCTTCCCACTTTGTTCTTCTTTTTCAAGATTGTTTTGGCTATGCTGGGTTCCTTGCATTTCCATATGAATTTTAGGATCTGCTATTCAATTTCTGCAGAAAAACCAGCTGAGATTTTGATAGGTTTGAGTTGAATCCTTAGGTCCACTTAATTTTCTTATACGATTGTAAATGCCTTCAATATACCAAGGAATCTCAAATATCTATACTTAATCCAGACATGTTAGAAATTCTAGATTTGTACATCTAACTGTCCACTTGGTCAACTGTGTGGCATCTCAAACTTATTGCATTCAAAGTAACTCTTGGTGTTTCTGCCCATCATCTGAACTTCCTCTAGCTCTCCTTCTCCCGCTTAATGGCACTCTTATTTATCTAGTGGATTGTGCTGTGAATCAAATCAGATTCTTTAGGTTATAGGTGACTTCAACATAAAAAGTTTCATTTTCTCATGGAAAAGAAGTCTGGAGTTATGCAGCCTGGGCTGGGGCTGCCATGTGAGTACCTGCCTTTTCCAATGTTTATCCCTTGTCTTCATGATTCAGATTGACTGGAAAAGTTACAATTTCACATTTGAGTTCCAAACAGAAGGGTTTTGGAAGGGGAGAGTAAGACCATGACATCTCCCTTTTAAGAAAACATCTCAAACACTTCCACATATATTTTATCGGCCAGTGTTTAGCAATATAATGTAATAGCCATATATTCCTGAAGGTGAGACAGAAAACTATAAATCTTATCTGCTTCTTGGCACATCAAATAAATTTAGGGTTCTGTTGTTAAAAAGGAAAAGGGAAAATGGATGTTGGAATAGGATGTTAGCAGAGAATCATCCTGTAAATGTCATTTTCCTTTTCTTTCCCTTCTCACTCAAACTATAAGGTCTTATTCAGTTTACATCCCAATAGTATAGTGAATTGGTTTAATTTCTATCTCCAATGCCTTTTTATCCAAGTCATCATCATATTTTTCCAGGAGTGGCATCCAGTTCTCTCTGTTGCTACTCTTTGCTCCTATATTCTTCAAACATCTTGTCAGAATAATGTTTTGCAAAATGTAAATCTAATAACATTGTTCCCTAGCTTGAAATTCATCTAAAGTTTTCTTTGCCCTTAGTAGACTTGGAATTACCCAGGTGACCTTGCATGGATTGGCCTCTACTTATATCTCTAGCCTTAGCTCACACCATACCCTCTTCACTTTTTCTGATTCTGTCACGTGGACATTTTTCAGTATCTCACACATATTGTGCTTCCTGTTACAGGCAAATACCATTGCCTCTATTGGAATGCATGTTTCCCCACTCTTTGACTAGCTAAAATAGTACATTTTATTCTTCTGATCTCCCTAATGAGGTCAAATTCTCCTATTATAAGTTCACACAGCTCTCTCCTGTGAAATATGTAGCACTGCAGTAATTATCATTTATATGATGATTTGCTGTTATTCTTTTCCCCAAAAAATCCCCATGAGGATAGACATGATGCCTTTATTTGCTCATCATTGTGTTCTTACAATAGCATATGGCATTTGGTACATTCAATAAAAACTGGTTGAATGAATGAATGAATGAAACAATAATTGAAGAAATATCATGGGGATGAGTGGATCAATTATTTGAGCTTCAAAAATGTAAAATTAGGACTGACATATTGAATATTTGGAACCCTTCATTGCTGAAAAGAAAAGAACATTATTATATGTCAAATTGCCCAACAATTTGTCTAGTGAATATGTGATCTCATTCATTTATCAAAGAGTGACTGAGTCCCCTCCACCAGGAAGCCTACACAACCCACTGAACCAACGTTAGCCACTGAGGTCAGACACCAAAAATAATGGGAACTATGAACCAGCAGCCTGCAGAAAGGAGACCCCAAACACAGTAAGTAGAGCAAAATAAGAAGACAGAGAAATATGCAGCAGTTGAAGGAGCAAAGTAAAGACTCACCAGACCAAACAAATGACGAGGAAATAGGCAGTCTACCTGAAAAAGATTTCAGGGTAATGATAGTAAAGATGATCCAAAATCTTGGAAATAGAACGGAGAAAATACAAGAAATGTTTAACAAGGACATAGAAGGGGACAACATTAAACACACCAACATTCACATTATAGAGGTCCCAGAAGAAGAAGAGAAAAAGAAAAGGACTGAGAAAATATTTGAAGAGATTACAGTTGAAAAATTCCCTAGTATGGAAAAGGAAACAGTCAAGCAAGTCCAGGAAGCTCAGAGAGTCCCATACAGGATAAATCCAAGGAGAAACATGCCAAGATACATATTAATCAAACTATCAAAAATTAAATACAAAGAAAAAATATTAAAAGCAGCAAGGGAAAAACAACAAATAACATACAAGGGAATCCCCATAAGGTTAACACCTGATCCTTCAGCAGAAACTCTGCAAGCCAGAAGGGAGTGGCAGAGCATATTTAAAGTGATGAAAGGGAAAAAAACTACAACCAAGATGACTCTATCCAGCAAGGATCTCATTCAGATTTGATGGAGAAATTAAAACCTTTACAGACATGCAAGAGCTAAGAGAAAGCAGCACCACCAAATCAGCTTTACAACAAATGCTAAAGGAACTTCACTAGGCGGGAAACACAAGAGAAGAAAAGATCAACAATAACAAACACAAAACAATTTAAAAAATGGGAATAGGAACACAGATATCGATAAATACCTTAAATGGATTAAATGCTCCAACCAAAAGACATAGACTGGCTGAATGGATACAAAAAAATCCCCATATATATGTTGTCTACAAGAGACCCACTTCAGACCTAGGCAGACATACAAACTGAGTGTGAGGGGGTGCAAAAAGATATTCCATGCAAATGGAAATCAAAAGAAAGCTGGAGTAGCAATTCTCATATCAGAAAAAATAGACTTTAAAATAAAGACTATTACAAGAGACAAAGAAGGACACTACATAATGAACAAGGGATCAATCCAAGAAGAAGATATAACAATTATAAATATTTATGTACCCAACATAGGAGCAATACATAAGGCAAATACCAACAATCATAAAAGGGGAAATCAATAGTAACACCATCATAGTATGAGACTTTAACAGCCCACTTTCACCAATGGATAGATCATCCAAAGTGAAAATATATAAGGTAACACAAGCTTTAAATGATAAATTAAATGAGACAGAATTAATTGATATTTATAAGACATTCCATCCAAAAACAACAGAATACACTTTCTTCTCAAGTGCTCATGGAACATTCTCCAGGATAGATTGTATCTTGGGTCACAAATCAAGCCTTGGTAAATTTAAGAAAATTGACATCATATCAAGTATCTTTTCGACCACAACACTATGAGACTAGATGTCAATTACAGGAAAAATCTATAAAAAATGCAAACACATGGAGGTTAAACAATACACTACTAACTAACCAAGAGATCACTGAAGAAATCAAAGATGAAATAAAAAAAATACCTAGAAACAAATGACAATGAAAAGACGACGACACAAAACTTATGTGATGCCGCAAAAGCAGTTCCAAGAGGGAAGTTTAGAGCAATACAACCCTTCCTCAAGAAAAAGAAACATCTCAAATAAACAACCTAACCTTACACCTAAAGCAATTAAAAAAAGAAGAACAAAAACCCCCAAAGTTAGCAGAAGGAGAGAAATCAAAAAGATCAGACCAGAAATATATGAAAAAGAAATGAAGGAAACAAGAGCAAAGAACAATAAAACTAAAAGGTGGTTCTTGAGAAGGTAAACAAAATTGATAAACCATTAGCCAGACTCATCAAAAAAAAAGGGAGAGGACTCAAATCCATAGAATTAGAAATGAAAGCGGAGAAGTAACAACTGACACTGCAGAAATACAAAGGATCATGAGAGATTACTACAAGCAACTCTATGCCAATAAAATGGACAACCTGGAAGCAATGGACAAATTCTTAGAAAAGCACAACCCTCCGAAACTGAACCAGGAAGAAATAGAATATATAAACAGACCAATCACAAGCACTGAAATTGAGACTGTGAATAAAAATCTTCCAAGAAACAAAAGCCTAGGACCAGATGGCTTCACAGGTGAATTCTATCAAACATTTAGAGAAGAGCTAACACTCATCCTTGTTAAACTCTTCCAAAATATAGCAGAGGGAGGAACACTCTCAAACTCATTCTAGGAGGCCACCATCACCCTGATACCAAATCCAGACAGTGATGTCACAAAGAAAGAATACTATAGGGCAATATCACTGATGAACATTGATGCAAAAATCCTCAATAAAATGCTAGCAAACAGAAACCAACAGGACTTTAAAAGGATTATACACCACGATCAAGTGGGATTTATCACAGGATTGAAGGATTCTTCAATATATGCAAATCAATCAATGTGATAAATTACATTAACAAACTGAAGGATAAAAATCATATGACCGTCTCAATAAAAGCAGAAAAAGCTTTTGTCAAAATTCAACACCAATTTATGATAAAAACCCTCTGGAAAGTAGGCATAGAGGGAACTTACCTCAACATAATAAGGGCCATATATGACAAACCCACAGCCAACATCATTCTCAATAGTGAAAAACTGAAAGCATTTCCACTAAGATCAGGAACAAGACAAGGTTGTCCACTCTCAACACTATTATTCAACATAGTTTTGGAAGTTTTAGCCGCAGCAATCAGAGAAGTAAAAAAATAAAAGGAATCCAAATTGGAAAAGAAGAAGTAAAGCTGTCACTGTTTGCAGATGACATGATACTATATATAGAGAATCCTAAATATGCTACCAGAAAACTACTAGAGCTAATCAATAAATTTGGTAAAGGAGAGCAGGAAGATGGCGGAAGAGTAAGACGCGGAGATCACCTTCCTCCCCACAGATACACCAGAAATACATCTACACGTGGAACAACTCCTACAGAACACCTACTGAAGGCTGGCAGAAGACCTCAGACCTCCCAAAAGGCAAGAAACTCCCCACGTACCTGGGTAGGGCAAAAGAAAGAAGAAGAAAAAAAGAATAAACAGAGACAAAAGGATAGGGACGGCACCTGCACCAGTGGGAGGGAGCTGTGAAGGAGGAAAAGTTTCCACACACTAGGAAGCCCCTTCGCGGGCGGAGACTGCGGGAGGCGGAGGGGCGAGCTTCGAAGCCGCGGAGGAGAGCACAGCAACGGGTGCGGAGGGCAAAGCGGAGAGATTCCCTCACAGAGGATCGGTGCCGACCGGCACTCACCAGCCCGAGAGGCTTGTCTGCTCACCCGCCGGGGCGGGCGGGGCTGCGAGCTGAGGCTCTGAGGCTCGGGTTTCGGATTCGGACGGAGCGCAGGGAGAGGACTGGGGTTGGCGGCTTGAACATAGCCTGAAGGGGTTAGTGCACCACAGCTAGCCGGGAGGGAGTCCGGGGAAAAGTCTGCACCTGCCGAAGAGGCAAGAGACTTTTTCTTCCCTCTTTGTTTCCTGGTGCGTGAGGAGAGGGGTTTAAGAACGCTGCTTAAAGGAACCCCAGAGACGGGCGCGAGCCGCGGCTGAAAGCGCGGACCCCAGAGACGGGCGCGAGCCGCGGCTGAAAGCGCGGACCCCAGAGACGGGCGCGAGCCGCGGCTGAGGGCGCGGACCCCAGAGATGGGCGCGAGCCGCGGCTGAGGGTGCGGACTCCAGAGACGGGCGCAAGCCGCGGCTGGAGGCGCGGACCCCAGAGGCGGGCGGGAGACGTTGGGGCTGCTGCTGCCGCCACCAAGGGGCCTGTGTGCGAGCGCAGGTCGCTCTCCACGCCCCTCTTCCGCGGAGCCTGTGCAGCCCGCCACTGCCGGGTTCCCGGGATCCGGGGACGACTTCCCCGGGAGAGCGCACGGCGGGCCTCGGGCTGGTGCAGGGTCACGCCGGACTTCGCCGCCGCAGGCCCGCCCCGCATTCCGTGCCCCTCCCTCCCCGCCGGCCTCAGTACGCCAGAACCCCCGAATCAGCGGCTCCTTTAACCCCATCCTGTCTGAGCAAAAAACAGACGCCCTCCAGCGACCTACACGCAGAGGCAGGGCCAAATCCAAAGCTGAGCCCCTGTGAGCTGTGAGAACAAAGAAGAGAAAGGGAAATCTCTCCCAGCAGCCTCAGAAGCAGCGGATTAAAGCTCCACAATCAACTTGATGTACCCTGCATCTGTGAAATACCTGAATAGACAGCCAATCATCCCAAATTAAGGAGGTGGACTTTGGGAGCAAGATCTATGATTTTTTTCCCTATTCCTCTTTTTGTGAATGTGTATGTGTATGCTTCTGTGTGAGATCTTGTCTGTATAGTCTTGCTTCCACCATTTGTCCTAGGGTTCTATCCGTCCATGGTTTTTTCTTAAAATTTTTTTCTTAATAATCAATTTTAATTTTAAGAACGTTATTATACTTTACCTTCGTCCTTTCTTTCTTTCTTTCTTTCTTTCCTTCCTTCCTTCCCTCCTTTAGACAACGAATCATCCCAAATTGAGGAGGTGGTCTCTGACAGCAAGATTTATGATTTTTCCCCCTTTACCTCTTTTAGTGAGGGTGTATGTGTACGCTTCTGTGTAAGATTTTGTCTGTATAGCCTTGCTTCCAACATTTGTCCTAAGGTTCTATCCGTCCCTTTTTTTTTTTTTCTAAATAAGAATTTTTTAATTCAATAACTTTATTATACTTTATTTTATTTTTACTGTATCTTCTTTCTTTCTGTTTTTCCTTCTTTCCCTCCTTCCTTCCTTCCTTCCTCCCTCCCTCCCTCCTTTCGTTCCTTCTTGCCTTCCTTCCTTCTTTGTTTCTTTCTTTCTTTCTTCCTTCCTTCCTTCCTTCCCTCCTTCCTTCCCTCCTTTCCTTCTTTCTTTCCTCATACTTCTACTAATTCCCTCTACTTTTTCTCCCTTTTATTCTGAGCCGTGTGGATGAAAGGCTCTTGGTGCTCCAGCCAGGAGGCAGGGCTCTGCCTCTGAGGTAGGAGAGCCAACTTCAGGACACTGGTCCACAAGAGACCTCCCAGCTCCACATAATATCAAACGGCGAAAATCTCCCAGAGACCTCCATCTTAACACCAGCACCCAGCTTCACTCAACAACCAGCAAGCCACAGTGCTGGACAACCTGTGCCAAACAACTAGCAAAACAGGAACACAACTCCACCCATTAGCAGAGAGGCTGCCTAAAATCATAATAAGGCCACAGACACCCCAAAACACACCACCAGATGTGAACCTGCCCACTAGAGAGACAAGATCCAGCCTCATCCACCACAACACAGGCACTAGTCCCCTCCACCAGGAAGCCTACACAACCCACTGAACCAACCTTAGCCACTGGAGACAGACATCAAAAACAGGAGGAACTACGAACCTGCAGCTTGCAAAAAGGAGACCCCAAACACAATAAGATAAGCAAAATGAGAAAACAGAAAAACACACAGCAGATAAAGGAGCAAGATAAAAATGCACCAGACCTAACAAATGAAGAGGAAATAGGCAGTCTACCTGAAAAAGAATTCAGAATAATGATAGTAAGGTTGATCCGAAATCTTGGAGATAGAATGGACAATAGAATGGACAAAATGCAAGAATCAGTTAACAAGGACCTAGAAGAACTAAAGATGAAACAAGCAACGATGAACAACACAATAAATGAAATTAAAAATACTCTAGATGGGATCAATAGCAGAATAACTGAGGCAGAAGAACGGATAAGTGACCTGGAAGATAAAACAGTGGAAATAACTACTGCAGAGCAGAATAAAGAAAAAAGAATGAAAAGAACTGAGGACAGTCTCAGAGACCTCTGGGACAACATTAAACGCACCAACATTCGAATTATAGGGGTTCCAGAAGAAGAAGAGAAAAAGAAAGGGACTGAGAAAATATTTGAAGAGATTATAGTTGAAAACTTCCCTAATATGGGAAAGGAAATAGTTAATCAAGTCCAGGAAGCACAGAGAGTCCCATACAGGATAAATACAAGGAGAAATACGCCAAGACACATATTAATCAAACTGTCAAAAATTAAATACAAAGAAAGCATATTAAAAGCAGCAAGGGAAAAACAACAAATAACACATAAGGGAATCCCCATAAGGTTAACAGCTGATCTCTCAGCAGAAACCCTACAAGCCAGAAGAGAGTGGCAGGACATACTGAAAGTGATGAAGGAGAAAAACCTGCAGCCAAGACTACTATACCCAGCAAGGATCTCATTCAGATTTGATGGAGAAACTAAAACCTTTACAGACAAGCAAAAGCTGAGAGAGTTCAGCACCACCAAACCAGCTTTACAACAAATGCTAAAGGATCTTCTCTAGGCAAGAAACACAAGAGAAGGAAAAGACCTATAATAACGAACCCAAAACAATTTAGAAAATGGGAATAGGAACATACATATTGATAATTACCTTAAATGTAAATGGACTAAATGCTCCCACCAAAAGACACAGATTAGCTGAATGGATACAAAAACAAGACCCTTATATATGCTGTCTACAAGAGACCCACTTCAGACCTAGAGACACATACAGACTGAAAGTAAGGGGATGGAAAAAGATATTCCATGCAAATGGAAACCAAAAGAAAGCTGGAGTAGCAATTCTCATATCAGACAAAATAGACTTTAAAATAAGGACTATTAAAAGAGACAAAGAAGGACACTACATAATGATCAAGGGATCGATCCAAGGAGAAGATATAACAATTGTAAATATTTATGCACCCAACATAGGAGCACCTCAATACATAAGGCAAATACTAAGCCATAAAAGGGGAAATCGACAGTAACACATACATAGTAGGGGACTTAAACACCCCACTTTCACCCATGGACAGGTCATCCAAAATGAAAATAAATAAGGAAACACAAGCTTTAAATGATACATTAAACAAGATGGACTTAATTGATATTTATAGGACACTCCATCCAAAAACAACACAATACACATTTTTCTCAAGTGCTCATGGAACATTCTCCAGGATAGATCATATCTTGGGTCACAAATCAAGCCTTGGTAAATTTAAGAAAATTGAAATTGTATCAAGTATCTTTTCTGACCACAACGCTTTGAGACTAGATATCAATTACAGGAAAAGATCTGTAAAAAATACAAACACATGGAGGCTAAACAATACACTACTTAATAATGAAGTGATCACTGAAGAAATCAAAGAGGAAATCAAAAAATACCTAGAAACAAATGACAATGGAGACACAACGACCCAAAACCTGTGGGATGCAGCAAAAGCAGTTCTAAGGGGGAAGTTTATAGCAATAAAAGCCCACCTTAAGAAGCAGGAAACATCTAGAATAAACAACCTAACCTTGCGCCTCAAGCAATTACAGAAAGAAGAACAAAAAAGCCCCAAAGCTAGCAGAATGAAAGAAATCATAAAAATCAGATCAGAAATAAATGAAAAAGAAATGAAGGAAACAATAGCAAAGATCAATAAAACTAAAAGCTGGTTCTTTGAGAAGATAAACAAAATAGATAAACCACTAGCCAGACTCATCAAGAAAAAAAGGGAGAAGACTCAAATCAATAGAATTAGAAATGAAAAAGGAGAGGTAACAACTGACACTGCAGAAATAAAAGAGATCATGAGAGATTACTACAAGCAACTCTATGCCAATAAAATGGACAATCTGGAAGAAATGGACAAATTCTTAGAAATGCACAACCTGCCAAGACTGAATCAGGAAGAAATAGAAAATATGAACAGACCAATCACAAGCACTTAAATTGAAACTGTGATTAAAAATCTTCCAACAAACAAAAGCCCAGGACCAGATGGCTTCACAGGCGAATTCTATCAAACATTTAGAGAAGAGCTAACACCTATCCTTCTGAAACTCTTCCAAAATATAGCAGAGGGAGGAACACTCCCAAACTCCTTCTACGAGGCCACCATCACCTTGATACCAAAACCAGGCAAGGATGTCACAAAGAAAGAAAACTACAGACCAATATCACTGATGAACATAGATGCAAAAATCCTCAACAAAATACTAGCAAACAGAATCCAACAGCACATTAAAAGGATCATACACCACGATCAAGTGGGGTTTATTCCAGGAATGCAAGGATTCTTCAATATACGCAAATCTATCAATGTGATAAACCATATTAACAAATTGAAGGAGAAAAACCATATGATCATCTCAATAGATGCAGAGAAAGCTTTTGACAAAATTCAACACCCATTTATGATAAAAACCCTGCAGAAAGTAGGCATAGAGGGAACTTTCCTCAACATAATAAAGGTCATATACAACAAGCCCACAGCAAACATCATCCTCAATGGTGAAAAACTGAAAGCATTTCCACTAAGATCAGGAATAAGACAAGGGTGCCCACTCTCACCACTCTTATTCAACATAGTTTTGGAAGTTTTAGCCAAAGCAATCAGAGAAGAGAAGGAAATAAAAGGAATCCAAATCGGAAAAGAAGAAGTAAAGCTGTCACTGTTTGCAGATGACATGATCCTATACATAGAGAATCCTAAAGATGCTACCAGAAAACTACTAGAGCTAATCAATGAATTTGGTAAAGTGGCAGGATACAAAATTAATGCACAGAAATCTCTGGCATTCCTATATACTAATGATGAAAAATCTGAAAGTGAAATCAAGAAAACACTCCCATTTACCATTGCAACAAAAAGAATAAAATATCTAGGAATAAACCTACCTAAGGAGACAAAAGACCTGTATGCAGAAAATTATAAGACACTGATGAAAGAAATTAATGATGATACAAATAGATGGAGACATATACCATGTTCTTGGATTGGAAGAATCAACATTGTGAAAATGATTCTACTACCCAAAGCAATCTATAGATTCAATGCAATCACTATCAAACTACCACTGGCATTTTTCACAGAACTAGAACAAAAAATTTCGCAATTTATATGGAAACACAAAAGACCCCGAATAGCCAAAGCAATCTTGAGAACAAAAAAAGGAACTGGAGGAATCAGGCTCCCTGACTTCAGACTATACTACAAAGCTACAGTTATCAAGACGGTATGGTACTGGCACAAAAACAGAAATATAGATCAATGGAACAGGATAGAAAGCCCAGAGATAAACCCATGCACATATGGACACCTTATCTTTGATAAAGGTGGCAGGAATGTACAGTGGAGAAAGGACAGCCTCTTCAATAAGTGGTGCTGGGAAAACTGGACAGGTACATGTAAACGTATGAGATTAGATCACTCCCTAACACCATACACAAAAATAAGCTCAAAATGGATTAAAGAGCTAAATATAAGGCCAGAAACTATCAAACTCTTAGAGGAAAACATAGGCAGAACACTCTATGACATAAATCACAGCAAGATTCTTTCTGACCCACCTCCTAGAGTAATGGAAATAAAAACAAAAATAAACAAATGGGACCTAATGAAACTTCAAAGCTTTTGCACAGCAAAGGAAACCATAAACAAGACCAAAAGACAACCCTCAGAATGGGAGAAAATATTTGCAAATGAAGCAACCGACAAAGGATTAATCTCCAAAATTTACAAGCAGCTCATGCAGCTCAATAACAAAAAAACAAACAACCCAATCCAAAAATGGGCAGAAGACCTAAATAGACATTGCTCCAAAGAAGATATACAGACTGCCAACAAACACATGAAAGAATGCTCAACATCATTAATCATTAGAGAAATGCAAATCAAAACTACAATGAGATATCATCTCACACCAGTCAGAATGGCCATCATCAAAAAATCTAGAAACAATAAATGCTGGAGAGGGTGTGGAGAAAAGAGAACCCTCTTGCACTGCTGGTGGGAATGTGAATTGGTTCAGCCACTATGGAGAACAGTATGGAGGTTCCTTAAAAAACTACAAATAGAACTACCATATGACCCAGCAATCCCACTACTGGGCATATACCCTGAGAAAACCGAAATTCAAAAAGAGTCATGTACCAAAATGTTCATTGCAGCTCTATTTACAATAGCCCGGAGATGGAAACAACCTAAGTACCCATCATCGGATGAATGGATAAAGAAGATGTGGCACATATATACAATGGAATATTACTCAGCCATAAAAAGAAACGAAATGGAGCTATTTGTAATGAGGTGGATAGACCTAGAGTCTGTCATACACAGTGAAGTAAGTCAGAAAGAAATAGACAAATACCGTATGCTAACACATATATATGGAATTTAAGAAAAAAAATGTCATGAAGAACCTAGGGGTAAGGCAGGAATAAAGACACAGACCTCCTAGAGAACGGACTTGAGGTTATGGGGAGGGGGAAGGGTGAACTGTGACGGGGCGAGAGAGAGTCATGGACATATACACACTAACAAACGTAGTAAGGTAGATAGCTAGTGGGAAGCAGCCGCATGGCACAGGGATATTGGCTCGGTGCTTTGTGACAGCCTGGAGGGGTGGGATAGGGAGGGTGGGAGGGAGGGAGACGCAAGAGGGAAGAGATATGGGAACATACGTATAACTGCTTCACTTTGTTATAAAGCAGAAACTAACACACCATTGTAAAGCAATTATACCCCAATAAAGATGTTAAAAAAATAAATAAATAAATTTGGTAAAGTTGCAGGATACAAAATTAATGCACAGAAATCACTTGCATTCCTATACACTAATGATGAAAAATCTGAAAGAGAAATTAAGGAAACACTCCCATTTACCATTGCAACAAAAAGAATAAATACCTAGGAATAAACCTACCTAAAGTGTCAAAAGACCTGTATGCAGAAAATTATGACACTGATGAAAGAAATTAAAGATGATACAAATAGATGGAGAGATATACCATGTTCTTGGATTGGAAGAATCAACATTGTGAAAATGACTCTACTACCCAAAGCAATCAACAGATTCAGTGCAATCCCTATCAAACTACCAATGGCATTTTTCACAGAACTAGAACCTAAAAATTCACAATTTATATGAAAACACAAAAGACCCTGAATAACCAAAGCAATCTTTTTTTTGAATTTTATTTATTTTTTATACAGCATATTGTTATTATTTATCCATTTTATACATAGTAGTGTATATATGTCAATCACAATCTCCCAATTCATCACACCACCACCCACCCACTCCTCTTTCCCCTATTGGTGTCCATACGTTTGTTCTCTACATCTGTGTCTCTATTTCTGCCCTGCAAGCCAGTTCATCTGTACCATTTTTCTAGGTTCCACATATATGCGTTAATATATATTTTCTTTTCTCTATCTGAGTTACTTCACTCTGTATGACAGTCTCTGGATTCATCCATGTCTGTACAAATGAGCCAATTTTTTTCCTATTTATGGCTGAGTAACATTCCATTGTGCATATGTAACACATCTTCTTTATCCATTCGTCTGTTGATGGGCATTTAGGTTGCTTCCATGTCCTGTCTATTGTAAATAGTGCTGCAGTGAACATTGGGGTTCCTGTGCCTTTTTGAATTATGGTTTTCTCTGGGTATATGCCCAGTAGTGGGATTGCTGGGTCATATGGTAATTCTATTTTTAGTTTTTTAATGAACATCCATACTGTTCTCCATAGTGGTTGTATCAATTTACATTCCCACGAACAGTGCAAGAGGGTTTCCCTTTCTCCACACCCTCTCCAGCATTGGATGTTTATAGATTCTCTGATAATGCCCATTCAAACTGGTGTGAGGTGATGCCTTGTTGTAGTTTTGATTTGCATTTCTCTAATAGTGATGTTGAGCAGCTTTTCATGTGCTTCTTAGCCATTTGTATGCTTCTTTGAAGAAATGTCTATTTAGCTCTTCTGCCCATTTTTTGATTGGGTTTTTTAATTTTAATATTGAGCTGCATGTGTTATTTATATATTTTGGAGATTAATCATTTGTCCATTGATTTGTTTGCAAATACTTTCTCCCATTCTGAGGGTTGTCTTTTCCTCTTGTTTGTAGTATCCTTTGCTTTGCAAAAACTTTTACGTTTCATTAGGTCCCATTTGTTTATTTTTGTTTTTATTTCCATTTCTCTAGGAGGTGGATCAAAAAATATCCTGCTGTGATTTATGTCAGAGAGTGTTCTTCCTATGTTTTCCTCTAAGAGTTTTATAGTATTCTGCCTTACATTTAGGTTTATAATCAATTTTGAGTTTATTTTTATGTATGGTGTTAGGGAGTGATCTAATTTCATTCTTTTACATGTAGCTGTCCAGTTTTCCCAGCACCGCTTATTGAAGAGACTGTCTTTTCACCATTTTATATCCTTGCCTCCTTTGTCATAGATTAGTTGACCATAGGTGTGTGGCTTTATTTCTTGGCTTTCTATCCTTTTCCATTGTTCTGTATTTCAGTTTTTTTGCCAGTACCATATTGTATTGATTACTGTAGCTTTGTAGTATAGTCTGAAGCCAGGGAGTCTGATTATTCCAGCTCCATTTTTTTCCTTCAGGACTGCTTTGGCTATAAGGGGTCTGTTATGCCTCCAAACAAATTTTAAGATTTTTTTATTCTAGTTCTGTAAAAATTGCGATTGGTAATTAGAAAGGGATTGCATTGAATCTGTAGACTGTTTTGGGTAGTATAGTCATGTTCACAGTACTGATTCTTCCAATTCAACATCATGGACTATCACTCCATTTGTTAATATCATCTTTAATTTCTTTCATCAGTGTCATAGTTTTCTGCATACAGGTCTTTTGCCTCCTTAGGTAGGTTTATTCCTAGGTATTTTATTCTTTTTGTTGCAATGGTAAATGGGAATGTTTCCTTAATTTTTCTTTCAGAGTTTTCATCATTAGTGTATAAGAATGCAAGAGAATTCTGTGCATTAATTTTGTATCCTACATCTTTACCAAGTTCATTGATTAGCTCTAGTAATTTTCTGGTGGCGTCTTTAGGATTCTCTATGTATAGTAGCATGTCATCTGGAAAGAGTGACAGCTACACTTTTTCTTTTCCAAGTTGTATACATTTTATTTCTTTTTCTTCTCTGATTATTCTGGCTAGGGCTTCCAAAATGATGTTGAATAAAAGTGGTGAGAGTGGACATCCTTGTCTTGTTCTTGATCTTAGAGGAAATGCTTTCAGTTTTTCACCATTGAGAATGATGTTTGCTGTGTATTTTTCTTATATGGCCTTTATTATGTTGAGGTAGGTTCATTCTATGACCACTTTCTGGAGAGTCTGTATCATAAATGGGTGTTGAATTTTGTCAAAAGCTTTTTTGCATGTATTGGGATGATCATATGGTTTTTATACTTCAATTTGTTGATATGGTTTATCACATTGATTCATTTGTGTATATTGAAAAATCCTTGCATCCTTGGGATAAATCCCAGTTGATCATGCTGTATGATCCTTTTAATGTGTTGTTGGATTCTGTTTGCTATTATTTTGTTGAGGATTTTGCATCTATATTCATCAGTGATAATAGTCTGTAATTTTCTTTTTCATAGTACTTTTGTCTGGTTTTGTTGTCAGGGTGATGTTGGCCTCATAGAATGAGTTTGGGAGTCTTCCTTAGTCTACAACTTTTTGGAAGAGTTTGAGAATGATGAGTGTTATTTCTTCTCTAAATGTTGGATAGAATTCACCTGTGAAGCCATCTGGTGCTTGACTTTTGTTTGCTGGAAGATTTTTAATCACAGTTTCAATTCCATTACTTGTGATTGGTCTGTTCATATTTTCTATTTCTTCCTGGTTCAGTCTTGGAAGGTTATACCTTTCTAAGAATTTGTCCGTTTCTTCCAGGTTGTCCATTTTATTAGCATAAGGTTGCTTTTAATAGTCTCTTAGGATGCTTTGTATTTCTGCAGTGTCTTTTGTAACTTATCCTTTTCCATTTCTAATTTTATTCATTTGAGTCCTCTCCCTCTTTTTCTTGATGAGTCTGGCTAATGGTTTATCAATTCTGTTTATCTTCTCAAAGAACCAGCTTTTAGTTTTATTGATCTTTGCAATTGTTTTCTGTGTTTCTATTTCGTTTATTTCTGCTCTGATCTTTATGATTTCTTTCGTTGTATTAACTTTGGGTTTTGTTTGTTCATCTTTCTCTAGTTCCTTTAGGTGTAAGGTTGGATTATTTATTTCAGATTTTTCTTGTTTCCTGAGTTAGGCTTGTATTGCAATAAACTTCCCTCTTAGAACTACCTTTGCTGCATCCCACAGGTTTTGGATCATTGTGTTTTCATTGTTTTATGTATCTAGGCATTTTTTAATTTCCTCTTTGATTTCTTCAGTGATCTCTTTTGTGTTGTATTTTTTAGCCTCCATGTGTTTGTATTTTTTACATTTATTTCCCTGTAAATGATTTCTAATATCATAGCATTGTGGTCAGAAAAGATGGTTCATATGATTTCAATTTTCTTAAATTTACTGGGGGTTGTTTTGTGACCCAAGATGTGATTTATCCCAGAGAATGTTCCATGTGTGCTTTAGAAGAAACTGTAATCTGCTGTTTTTGGATGGAATTGGATGGAATGTCCTAAAAATATCAATTAAAACTATCTGGTCTATTTTGTCATTTAAAGCTTGTGTTTCCTAAACCCTGCAGAAAGTAAGCATAGAGGGAACCTTCCTCAACATAATAAAGGCCATATATGACAAACACACAGCCAACATCATTCTCAATAGTGAAAAACTGAAAGCATTTCCACTAAGATCAGGAACAAGACAAGGTGGCCCACACTCACTACTCTTATTCAACATAGTTTTGCAAGTTTCAGCCACAGCAATCAGAGAAGAAAAGGAATCCAAATTGGAAAAGAAGAAGTAAAGCTGTCACTGTTTGCAGATGACAATTTACTATACATAGAGAATCCTAAATATGCTAACAGAAAACTACTAGAGCTTATCAATGAATTTGGTAAAGTAACAGGAAACAAAACTAATGCACAGAAATCTCTGGCATTCCTATACACTAATGATGAAAAATCATTAAAGTGAAATCAAGTGAAATCAAGGAAGTGAAATCAAGAAAACACTCCCATTTACCATTGCAACAAAAATAATAAAATATCTAGGAATAAACCTATGTAAGAAGAAAAAAGACCTGTATGCAGAAAATTATAAGACACTGATGAAAGAACTTAAAGTTGATACAAGCAGATGGAGATATATACCATGTTCTTGGATGGGAAGAATCAATATTGTGAAAATGACTCTATTACCCAAAGCAATCTACAGATTCAATGCAATCCCTATCAAACTACCACTGGCATTTTTCACAGAAATAGAACAAAACATTTCACAATTTGTATGGAAAAACAAAAGACACCAAATAGCCAAAGCAATCTTGAGCACGAAAAACGGAGCTGGAAGAATGAGGCTCCCTGGCTTCAGACTATACTACAAAGCTACAGGAATCAAGACAGTATGGTACTGTCACAAAAACAGAAATATAGACCAATGGAACAGGATAGAAAGCCCAGAGATAAACCCACGCACATATGGTGACCTTATCTTTGATAAAGGAGGCAGGAATGTACAGTGGAGAAAGGACAGCCTCTTCAATAAGTGGTGCTAGGAAAACTGGACAGCTACATGTAAAAGTAGGAGATTAGATCACTGCCTAACACCATACACAAAAATAAGCTCAAAATGGATTAAAGAGCTAAATGTAAGGCCAGAAACTATCAAACTCTTAGAGGAAAACATAGTCAGAACACTCTATTATATAAATCACAGCAAGATCCTTTATGATCCACTTCCTAGAGAAATGGAAATAAAAACAAAAATAAACAAATGAGACCTAATGAAACTTCAAAGTTTTTGCACAGCATAGGAAACCATAAACAAGACCAAAAGACAACCCTCAGAATGGGAGAAAATATTTGCGAATGAAGCAACTGACAAAAGATTAATCTCCAAAACTTATAAGCAGCTCATGCAGCTCAAGAACCAAAAATAAACAACCCAATCCAAAAATGGGCAGAAGACCTAAATAGACATTTCTCCAAAGAAGATATAAAGCCTGCCAACAAACACATGAAAGAATGCTCAATATCATTAATCATTAGAGAAATGCAAATCAAAATGACAATGAGATATCATCTCACACCAGTCAGAATGGCCATCATCAAAAAATCTAGAAACATAAATGCTGGAGAGGGTGTGGAGAAAAGGGAACACTCTTGCACTGTTGGTGGGAATGTGAATTGGTACAGCCACTATGGAGAACAGTATGGAGGTTCCTAAAAAACTGAATATAGAACTACCATATGACCCAGCAATCCCACTACTGGGCATATACCCTGAGAAAACAATAATTCAAAAAGAGTCATGAACCAAATAGTTCATTGCAGCTCTATTTACAATAGCCCAGAGATGGAAACAACCTAAGTGTCCATCAATGGATAAACGGGTAAAGAAGATGTGGCACATATATACAGTGGAATATTACTCAGCCATAAAAAGAAACGAAATTGAGCTATTTGTAATGAGGTGGATAGACCTAGAGTCTGTCATACAGAGTGAAGTAAGTCAGAAAGAGAGAGACAAATACCGTATGCTAACACATATATATAGAATTTAAGAAAAAAAAATGTCATGAAGAACCTAGGGGTAAGACAGGAATAAAGACACAGACCTACTGGAGAATGGGCTTGAGGATACGGGGAGCAGGAAGGGTAAGCTGTGACAAAGCGAGAGAGATGCATGGACATATATACACTACCAAACATAAGGGAGATAGCTAGTGGGAAGCAGCCGCATGGCACAGGGAGATCAGCTCGGTGCTTTTTGACCGCCTGGGGGGATGGGAAAGGGAGGGTGGGAGGGAGGGAGATGCAAGAGGTATGGGAACATATGTATATGTATAACTGATTCACTTTGTTATAAAGCAGAAACTAACACACTATTGTAAAGCAATTATACTCCAATAAAGATGTAAAAAAAGTCTTATCCCAATTTTTTCTTTTTAATTAAAAAATGCTATTTTGTAAAAACTGTCAATTAAAAATGGAATAGCAGCAAAAAAAAAAAAAAAAAAGAAAAGAAAGAAAAATCCCTGTGACATCTGAATTTTTGATTTATTGTAGAAAACTTCAACCCTCAGAAGGAAACTTCGTGCACTTTATCTCTGCTAAAGTAAAAAATATCCAATACAGAATCTAATATTTGATGTGTTACTAATATTTTCACATGAAGAAAAAACTGACTATGAATGATGACATTATCCTGAATTCTGTGTTACTCAGTCAATTGATGATGCATAGTTCCCTCTCTTTCTATAACACCCCTTCCAATAAATATCTGTCCCATAAAAATAAATAAATAAATAAATAAAATAAAACTTGTGTTTCCTTATTAATTTTCTGTGTGGATTATCTGTCCATTGTAAGTGAGGTCTTAAAGTTCCCCACTATTATTGTGTTATTTTCAATATCCTCACTTATAGCTGTTAGCAGTTGCCTTATGTATTGAGGTGCTCCTATTCTGGGTGCATATCTATTTATAATTGTTATATATTCTTCTTGGATTGATCCCTTGATCATTATGTAGTGTCCTTCCCTGTCTCTTGTAACATTCTTTATTTTAAAGTCTATTTTATCTGATATGAGTATTACTACTCCAGGTTTCTTTTGATTTCCATTTTCATGGAGTATCTTTTTCCATCCCCTCACTTTCAGTCTATATGTGTCCCTTCGTCTGAAGTGGGTCTCTTGTAGACAGCGTATATTTGGGTCTTGTTTTTGTATCCGTTCAGCAAGCCTGTGTCTTTTGGTTGGAGCATTTATTTCATTCATGTTTAAGGTAATTATTTATATGTATGTTCCTATTACCATTTTTTTAATTGTTATGGGTTTGTTTTTCTAGGTCCTTTTCTTCTCTTTTGTTTCCCACTTAGAGAAGTTCCTTTAGCATTTGTTATAGAGCTCTTTGGTGGTGCTGAATCCTCTTAGATTTTGCTTGACTGTAATGTTTTTGATTTCTCAGTCAAATCTGAATGAAATCCTTGCTGGGTAGAGTAGTCTTGGTTGTAGGTTCATCTCTTTCATCATTTTAAATATGTCATTCTACTCCCTTCTGGCTTGTAGAGTTTCTGCTGAGAAATCAGCTGTTAACCTTATGGGAGTTCCCTTGTATGTTGTTTGCCATTTTTCCCTTATTGCTTTCAATAATTTTTCTTTACCTTTAATTTATGTCAACTTGATTACTATGTGTCTTGGCGTGCTTCTTCTTAGGTTTATTCTGCCTGGGACTCTCTGCACTTCCTGGACTTGGGTGGCTATTTACTTTCCCATGTTATGGAAGTTTTTGATTGTAATCTCCTCAAATATTTACTCAGGTACTTTCTCTCTCTCTTCTCCTTCTGGGACCCCTATAATGCAAATGTTGGTATGTTTAATGTTGTCCAAGAGGTCTCTTAAGGTGCCTTCATTTCTTTTCATTCTTTATTCTGTTCCACAGCAGGGAATTCCACCATTCTGTGTTCCAGGTCACTTATCTGTTCTTCTGCCTCAGTTATTCTGCTATTGATATAGTGAATATAGTGTATTTTTCATTTCAGTTACTGTATTGTTCATCTCTGTTTGTTTTTTAATTCTTCTAGGTTTTTTTTATTTGAATCTTCTAGGTGTTTGTTAAATATTTCTTGCATCTTCTCGATCTTTGCCTCTGTTCTTTTTCCAAGGTCCTGGATCATTTTCACTATTATTATTCTGAATTATTTTTCTGGAAGGTTTCCTATTTCCACTTCGTTTAGTTGTTTTTCTGGGGTTTTATCTTGTTCCTTCATCTGATACATAGCCCTCTGCCCTTTCATCTTGTCTATCTTTCTGTGATTGTGGTTTTTGTTTCACAGTCTGCAGGATTGTAGTTCTTCTAGCTTCTGCTGTCTGCCCTGTGGTGGATGACGCTATCTAAGTGGATTGTGCAAGCTTCCTGATGGGAGGGAGTGGTGGTGGGTAGAGCTCGGTGTTGCTCTGGTGGGCAGAGCTCAGTAAAACATTAACCTGCTTTTCTCCTGATGGGTGGGGCTAGGTTCCCTTCCTGTTGTTTTTTTGGCCTGAGGTAATCCAACTCTGGAGCCTATCTGGCTCTTTGGTGGGGCTAATGGCAGACTCTGGGAGGGCTCACACCAAGGAGTACTTCCCAGAACTTCTGCTTCCAATGTCCTTGTTCTCTTTGTGAGCCACAGCCACCCCTCGCCTCTGCAGGAGACCCTCCAACAGTAGCAGGTAGATCTGGTTTCGTCTCCTATGGGGTCACTGCTGCTTCCCGTGCATCCTGATATGCACACTACTTTGTGTGTGTCTTCTCTGTTTACTCCACTCCTATTGAAGTACTGCAGTTATATGCCACCAGCCTTCAAAGTCTGTTTCTCTAAGAATTCTTCCTCCCATGGCCAGACCCCCAGGTTGGGAAGTCTGATGTGGGGCTCAGAACCTTCACTTCAGTGGGTGGACTTCTGTGGTATAAGTGTTCTCTAGTTTGTGAGTCACCCACCCAGCAGTTATGGGATTTGATTTTATTGTGATTGGACCCCTTTTACGATCTCATTGTGGCTTGTCATTTGTCTTTGGATGTGCAGTATCTTTTTTGGTGAGTTCCAGTGTCTTCCTTTTGATGATTGTTCAGGACTTAGTTGTGATTCTGGTGCTCTCACAAGAGGGAGTGAGTGCACATCCTTCTACTCCACCCTCTTGAACCAATCTCAGCCAAAACAATCTTAAGAAAGAAAAATGGAGCTGGAAGAATCAGGCTCCTTGACTTCAGACTATACTACAAAGCTACAGTCATCAAGACAGTATGGTACTGGCACAAAAACAGAAATATAGATCAGTGGGACAAGATAGAAAGCCCAGAGATAAACCCACACACATATGGTCACCTTATCTTTGATAAAGGAGGCAAGAATATACAACAGAGAAAAGACAGCCTCTTCAATAAGTGGTGCTGGGAAAACTGGACAGCTACATGTAAAAGAATGAAATTAGAACACTCCCTAACACCATACATAAAAATAAACTCAAAATGGATTAAAGACCTAAATGTAAGGCCAGACACTCTAAAAAAACTCTTAGAGGAAAACATAGGCAGAATACTATGATGTAAATCACAGCAGGATTCTTTTGACCCACCTCCTAAAGAAACGGAAATAGGGAAAAAAAATAAGCAAATGGGACCTAATGAAACTTAAAAGCTTTTGCACAGCAGAGGAAACCATAAACAAGACGAAAAGACAACCCTCAGATTGGGAGAAAATATTTGCCAATGAAGCAACTGACAAAGGATTAATCTCCAAAATTTACAAGTAGCCCATGCAGCTCAATATCAAAAAAACAAACAACCTAATCCAAAAATAGGCAGAAGACCTAAATAGACATTTCTCCAAAAAAGATAGACAGATTACCAACAAACACATGAAAGGATGCTCAACATCCCTAATAATTAGAGAAATGCAAATCAAAACTACAATGAGGTATCACCTCACACCAATCAGAATGGCCATCATCAAAAATATCTACAGATAATAAATGCTGGAGAGTGTATGGAGAAAAGGGAACCCTCTTGCACTGTTGGTGGGAATGTAAATTGATACAGCCATTATGGAGAACAGTATCGAGTTTCCTTAAAAAACCAAAACTAGAACTACCATATGACCCAGCAATCCCACTACTGGGCATATACCCTGAGAAAAGCATAATTCAAAAAGAGTCATGTACCACAGTGTTCATTCCAGCTCTATTTACAATAGCCAGGACATGGGAGTGACCTAAGTGTCCATCAACAGATGAATGGATAAAGAAGATTTGGCACATATATACAATGGAATATTACTCAGCCATAAAAATAATGAAATTGAGCTATTTGTAGTGAGGTGGATGTACCTAGAGTTTGTCATATAGAGTGAAGTAAGTCAAAAAGGGTAAAACAAATACCATATGCTAACACATATATCTGGAGTCTAAAAAAAAGAAAAAAAATGGTTCTGAAGAACCTAGGAGCAGGACAGGAATAAAGACGCAGATGTAGAGAATGGACTTGAGGACATGGGGAGGGGGAAGTGTAAGCTGAGATGAAGTGAGAGAGTGGCATGGACATATATATACTACCAAATGTAAAATAGCTAGTGGGAAGCAGCCACATAGCACAGGGAGATCAGCTTGGTGCTTTGTGACCACCTAGAGGGGTGTGATAGGGAGGGTGGGAGGGAGATGCAAGAAGGAGGAGATATGGGGATATATGTATATGTATAGCTGATTCACTTTGTTATAAAGCAGAAACTAACACACCATTGTAAAGCAATTATACTCTAATAAAGATGTTTAAAAAAAAATAGTGACTGAGTACCCAGTGTATGCCCCAGCACTTGCTGTTTGTATGAACTTAGTGAGTTATCAAGTACTCCAAGTCTTAGTTTCCTAATTTGCTCAAATAACAACAATTGATCTCCCAGAAGTCTTCTCCAACAGTCTGCTGGTGTCTACCCTTGCAACTTTTATTTCAAGACCCTCCTCACCTGTTCATCAATTCACTGGTAATTAAAATGAAAAATCTGCTTCTGAGGTTCATGTCTCTCTGAAGTAGAAAGTTATACATTAATAGATGCTTTCATCATACTGATTATTTACTGTCATTCTAATGAAGTGTGCTAGGTGTTTGGTAGAATTTAGTACTGACAACATTTAGTCCTCATGGAAGTCCTACTCTTGTGGAGATAGAGGAAGATGTAAAATAACTACAAAATAATTAAATGCTAACTTGGGATAGACATTGTGAAAGGCAATTTAAGAATTATGATGTGGAAATGAAGGGGACTGATTTTAATGTGGGTCTGGGACACTTTCTCTGAGAAAGTGATATTTAAGCAAAGACTTGTAGGATGAATAAGGAGTTGAATTAGCAAGGAGTAGGAGGAAAAAAATATCCCAGGCAGGATTATGATGCCCCCAAAGTGGAGCAGAGCTTCTTGTGACTTTCCAGAAGGTTTTGAGGCTGGTAGATCCTCTGCAGCACTCTGACGAGTGCAAAGAACAATGGGTCATTTTCTCCCTCTTTGCCTTGGGAGAGTGTATTTCCATTAATGTAATTTGAGTGTACGTTGCCATTTTTGACCACTTCATCACTATTTTGCTTGAGGTCAGTTAAGTCCCCAGAGTCTTGATCAAAGAAATGCGTGTTAGGGCGTTTATGTACTTACAATTAATATTTGACACTATATAGGAGATTTTAAATGTCACTGCCTATTTTTTTCATAACATTTTGTTTTTGAGATAATATTTAACCTTTAATCCTGTTACATTCTACTTTTTCTTTAACAGATATCAATGGATACTGCACACTAAATACATATTAAACCCAATTACATACTTTTTGTTCAAGAGAAATAACATACACATGGAAGAATAAGCAATAAAATGATGGCAAATATGTCAAAGTGCTGAAAGCATCTGCTGCATAACTGAGTCAGATGTGGTCTTAATGTCAAAGGCAGGCCTTTACTTCCATGAATTAATGAACAGATGAGGGAGGCCATGAAAAAAAAATAAGAAAAGAAGATGTAGAGGTTTTGTTTTGTTTTGTTTTTTAAATCACAGTAACGTGAGCAGATGAGATGAAAAGTGTCTTGCGGTATCAAGGAATAAATCTCCCTCACTTGAAGTGACTTATAGCTGTTGGATGCCAAAAATAGTCTGATTGTAGTATTTTGTGTAAATGAATGCTTATATAATACATTAAAGACAGGGAAAGGGAAATGAAGACTCATATCCTAAGCTTTTATGTGGTGAAGTATTAAAATAGTGAAAGTGTTTTTAGGAGTTTGAGTACACCAGAGCTCATACTCAGAATGCCCATCACTCCCAGGCTGACATTCTTTCTTACTCACATTAATTAAACTCCCCCCTTATGTCTCTAGAATAACATCTATATTTCTAGAGTGCAAAACTTAGACAAGTAAGCATTCATAGTAGTATGGGTATTTGGAAGAAGACGGTAGTTTTTAGGAGAAAAGTCAATTGTTTTATTATTTTAAAGCCTTGAGAATGAGAATTAAAACTGGGATGAGTTTCCCATCCCTCTTGAGGCAAGTGTGCTCTGAATTAAAGCTCATTCTCAAAGCAGGAGTGTGACCATAGCTGAGTTTGTTGTCATTCCTGATCTTGGTTCAGGGTTTTTGGTGATACAAACACTAGTTATTATGACCATACACAGCCGGTTCCAGAACAAAATTGTGAGTCATTAAGTCTTTTGGCCTCGACTCGTGCTGTGTGTGCATCCTATGGCCCTGGCCCAAGAACACTCCTCAACTTTTTTTCAACATTCTGTGTCTTTAATTATAGCAATAACAGAACCAGTCTGTATTGGGAACTTATAATGTGCCATGCATTTTGCTAAGGGATGCACATATATATTTGCATCCTCTACAACACAAATAAATTATTATATGTATGTAATGTTTATATATACAACAGAAAAATATACACATATAAGTAAATATTATCTACATAGATACACACACAAAAGCACATACAAACCTATATGCATAGAATAGGGTCTGGAAGGAAGTATAAAATATGAACTGATTACTGAAGGCTTATAGGGTTATAGATATTTCAGTTTGCTTTGTACTTTTTTGCATTATCAAAACTTCTTAGGTGAGTATGTTTGGAGTCAATCATTAAAAAGAACAAGATAAATGTGGGAGAAAATATTGTAGTTGCCAAGAATGCAAAACATTATAAGATTTTAAAACCTATTATATACATTATTTTATGCATTGTCCCACTGGAGTCATGAAACCCCCTAGAAAGATAGTGAGATAAAGCTGTGGTTTAGAGGCCCTCTTCCTGTGAAATCTCTGTGAATATGTTTTTGACTTATGGAAGAGGCCAGCTTCAATGAGAGACAATTCTGCAGGCTGTAGTAAGTGATCTTGCAAGCAGCTCTCTGTAGTTTTAAAAATGTAGAATTAGAAGTGAAATTGAAGCCTTTCATTGTCCAGGAACTTACAAGGTGAAGTGAGTCAGCTGCATTTGTATAGTCCAGGGTAGAGCAAGAACAATTTGCTCAGCAATGATCAATTTATTCTCTATAAATTAGAGAATATAAATAATATAAAGTATATATTAGAGACATAGCGTTGGTCAGTCACTTAAACTTTTTAGTTGCTTGTTTTCTCACATGAACATGAGCAGGTGGACTAGTCTTTGTGAACTTCTCCAGATTTCAGTGTCTGGAATTCTGAGTCAACATGAATTTCACCATGAAAAGACTCTTAGAACACTTACAGGAATGACAGAACTGTTACCAAGTCCAGACTCGTTCTGCTCGCCATACGACAGGCCAATAAATAGGGGTACGAGTTGTTGGGGCAAGGAATAATGACTTTATTCTGAAAGCTAGCAGACCAAGAAGATGGCAGACTCATGTCCGGGAGAACCATCTTATCCAAATTAGAATTCAGGCTTCTTTTATACTAAAAAGAGAAAGGGTATGGTTCGTTGTTGCAAACTTCTTGGTGTCAGAATTCTTTGTTCTTGCATCTGTCTATGTAGATCAGGTCAAGATGTTCCTGTAAACCTTCAACAGACAAATGCTATTCTCTATTCCACAACTTTTTATCTCTATCTAAATGGAAGAGTGTTATACATTTAAAGGTCAGAGCCTTGAGAACAGGCTATCCTGTATACTTCAGGCTATAGGCAACATTCTTTTACAGAAGGTGCAGAGTCAGCATGATTAAGCACAGGCAAAAGAGCACAAAGGTTAAAGTAAAAGAAACAGATCCAACATGGAGTCAGGTTTATTCTTCCCTATTACAGAACTATAGATGAAGGATAAATGGAACCTTCTCTCTAAGCACGAAGAAGGAAATCAGGAGCAAAGGGCCCCAAGAGTAGCTCCACTTACAGTAAGAAAACAAAACAAAACAAACAAAAACAAACAAACAAAAAACCCTTTTCAGTTTCCACTGAAAACCACTCTTAGTGGTTTTGCTGTTGTTTGAAGTGGGTTTTTTCCACTGAAGTTAAAAACACCTAAAATGAGATGGGCCTGCATGACTCTTTTCTGGTCAGCTTGAAGGGACAAGTGGAAATATTTAGAAGATAGAGTTTTGTAGAGGAAAGAAATCCAGAAGGTAAAGTGGATGGGGGAGAAGGTAGAGTTGAGAGGTCAATGATCCAAATTCCTAGAATCTGAAGGCAAAGCACTTCAGATGGAAAACACTGTGTGTGGCATAGTTTGGGAAAGATATATGTGCATTCTCTTCCTGAGCTTAAACCCATCTATAGGCTGAGAGTGTTCAATTTTCTATCTTCAGGCCACGTGTTTCTTATAAGCCTGAGACTCCAACATCCAATTATCCATTTGGCATTTCTAGTGGGACATCTCATAGGCATTTCAAGTTTACTATGGCCCAAACAGAGCCCTCAATTTCCTTCTCTAACCTGGCTTTCCTCAGTTTTTTCCATCTCTGTAAATGGTACCACGATTTATTGAAGCCAGAAGCCTACAAGTTTTTCTTGACTCCTCTTTTGCTCTCATCCTCCACATCTAATACATTATCAAGTCCTGTAAATTGTCTCTCCAAAATATACCTCATCTCCATCTATTTTTCTCAATTTTGATAACTCCTAAAATCACCATCACGTTTTACCCAAATTTCTGCTATAGCCTACAGATTGTTTTTTTCATTTTTATTCTTGCCCCTACAATTTATTGTCCATCACAGCCAGAAGGATTAAAAAAAAAAAAAAAAAAAAAGCAGTTTTCTGCATACATCCACTGTTCTTAGAATAAAAACTGTGCTCCTAGCCATGGACTATAAATGCCTGCATGATCAGACTCATTCTTCTCCACATCTGCAGCTACTGTTTTCTCCTTTGAAATATCCCAAAGGTGTAACATCTTTTCTAGTCTCAAAACACAACCACTTATTTAGGTCACAAGATTTCTCTCCTTTTCTTCTACCTGAAATGTTTTTTTCCTATCAGATCTCAGATGTCATTATGGTTTGCCTCTATTATCAGTCCTCAGCTTAAATTTCACTTCATCAAAATAACCTTATCATGACCACCCTGTTGAAAATTAGGCCTTTCTCTCATTCTCTATCATGACAGACTTTAATTTTCCTTGCAGCTTAATATTAGTCAGTTATTATCTACTTGTTGATTTATTTAACTGTGAATAGCCAGTCTTGCCCAATTAAGTCTGAGATCTCAGAAGATGGACTTTGCCTTCTTTGTGGGATCAACAGCCCCTACACAGCACTGGCTCATAATAGGCACTTGATACATCTTTGTTGAATGCACGGATAGATTTGTGGGCTTAGGCCTCAACCAGTGGGAGAGCCAAACATATTTTTGACCATGTCAGGATCACAGTATGGAGAGTAATAGCTTCAGAAGTGACTACTTTGAAAACCACTTTCTGTTGAATGCATAACCTTTAAAGACTTTAACTGAAGAAAAAATCTCATTAGTCTATTATCATACCTTTATATGTATAGGATTTGCTTATTGAAATGGGTTCCAGATCAGTAGTGACAACTAATATTTTGCTGGCATTTTCTCAATTGAATTCTTTTTTTTTTTTTTAAGAAAATGTTGGGGGTAGGAGTTTAGTAATTTATTTATTTATTTTTGCTGTGTTGGGTCTTCGTTTCCGTGTGAGGGCTTTCTCTAGTTGTGGCAAGTGGGGGCCACTCTTCATTGCAGTGTGCAGGCCTCTCACTATCGCAGCCTCTCTTGTTGTGGAGGACAGGCTCCAGATGCGCAGGCTCAGTAGTTGTGGCTCATGGGCCTAGTTGCTCCGCGGCATGTGGGATCCTCCCAAACCAGGGCATACCTGGTCCTCCAGACCACATACCACAAAAAAAAAAACATCAAAAAAAAAAAAAGTACTTGCTGAAACCCTTTGGGGAGTTTGGGACTTTCTGGGCATGAGCCACCCATCTCCTTGCTTGGCCTTGCAATAAATCTTTCTCTGCTCCAAACTTCGATGCTTTGGTTTGTTTGGCCTCAATGTGCATTGGGCACAGGAACTTGTGTTTGGTAACATGTGGAATCCAGAGTACAGTGCTAAATCCAGCTTTTCCCAAAAGTATTTGTGTAACTTCAGCAGCCAGTGAACCTACAACCTCCAATTTTCTCATCTATAAAATAATATAGATGGAGGAAGGATTTGGAAATAATTTTTCCTTAGATTCCATTCAAAAACTATTTTCTGATTCTAGAAGAGAGATTTATTTCCTCTTAACCCACAAGTAGGAGGCACTAATGTTTAGTGTGGTGTTTCCAACCTTACTGCACTTGTGTACTTCCTCTAATTCTTTTGTCATAGATACATGCTACATATAAAATTACCAACTGACATCTTTCTTTAAATTGATTCACTTTTGTTTTGGTCACACTGCCATATAGGAAAAAACAAAAGTAATGGTCATAAGAATTTAAATTTAAAAATTGAAAAAATATATTAAAAGTTAAGCATTATAATTATTTGTCTAACTCCAATAATAATTTTACCCTTAGAAAAACATGGTTAAATCTCATGTTAAAACATGGGTTAAAATTGTAGCTCTTTCAAATCCAAGTTGGAAGAATTGGAACACATTTTTTTTAGCCTTAGTTTCTTTAGCAGCAAAACACAAATACATACATATGTGCGTGTGTGTGTCTATATCTATCTATCTATCTAGATAGATAGATAGATAGATAGATATAGACACACACACACACACACACACACACACACACACACACGCAGACAGACACAAACAGGTAGATAGGTAGGTAGATAGATAGACAGACAGGCACACTCAGAAGAAGGGTTAGCTGGTAAAAGAGGAGAATTCAGAGTTAATACTTCTTTCTTGGGTTTTGAGCCCTTCTTCTTGCCTGGGGCAGAGAACCTAATAGAAAGAAGAAAGAAAGAAAGCAGAAAGAATGAAAGGAGGGAGTGAGAAAGAGAGACAGAAAGAAGGGGAGGGAGAAGGAAAGGGAATAAGGGAGAAAGAAAAGCAAAGAAAAGAGAAAGAAAGAAGAAAGAAAGAATGAAAGAAAAGAAAGAAAAAAAGAAGGAAAGAAAGAAAGAAAGAAAGAAAGAAAGAAAGAAAGAAAGAAAGAAAGAAAGAAAGAAAGAAAGAAAGAAAGAAAGAAAGAAAGAAAAAAGGAAAAAGAGAGAAAGGAAAAGTAATCCTACCATGCCTACTGGAAAACATGTTAGCACATACACCAAACAACCAAGAGATGCATCAAAAGCTCTTGGTGTGCAAAAGCAACAGTTATGACCTTTAAAAGTTGCATTGTTATTTTGGCTCTTTACAAGAGTAGCTTATTAAAGTTGTTAATACTTAGTGTGGTTGCACCTGTTATATTTAACAACAAGAAGGATATTTACAAAAATAGATACTTACAGAATAGATATGAGTCTTTCCACTGCTCTGGTTCACTTTGGACTGAATTATCTTTCTCTGCCTTATGTTTGTGTTGCAAACAAGCTTGGCTCCTAAGGCTTTTACTCTACTACTTTTTCAGTTAGTATCCCTACAACTCCAAGATGTATTCTGAGGCTTAAGCTAACATTCTCTATCGAATGTGTATAGTGGTCTTTGCCAATGATATAGTCTGCGAGGAGACAAGAAACTTTCTAATTCTATCTTGGGTAAACTGAAATCTAGAAAGGAGTAATGGTACAATATACTTTCCCTGGATCCACAAGGCAAAGATGAGTTTCTTTGCCTTGTTATTAGAACTATTTTCCCATGCTTGTAAATAAATACCTTCTCAAAGACATAGTCAACCAAAGATTCCTTTTTTGCATTTATTCATTCTTTTCTCACCCTTCACATTAAGCTGCATTCTGAATTTCAACCTAATTGCCAAAATCTTGGCTCCATTAATATTTCTGTCTGGTAAATTACATTCATCCGAGTGAACTGCATTTGAAAACCCTTCTAAATGACCTCTGGAAGAAAACAGCTCCTGGCAATTAAAAGCGAATAATTTGTAATCATCATATATTGACTAAGATTGGTCATAATATTTATAAATAACCATAGAAACACATGACTAACAGGATCTACATTGTTGCTTCCAAACTTCCTTCCAGCACCAAGGGAGTCACATAACACTTATAATCTGAAAAGCCAGGTGATGGCAAATATTATTTACATGGAGATAGAGCAGCTAGACCTACTGGAGTAAGTCTTTAACATGGAATTATTTTGCAAACATCCAGCCACATGCAGGCAGAGTTCTGATGACACGTGATTGATGAAACCTCTCTCCAGTCATGCCCACATATTTGAGAAAAGGAATTTAAGAAACAGCAGAAATAGAAATACTTCATAGTCCATCCTCTAAGATAGTGGAGGCAAACTTCATACCTGGAATGGAAACCATTCATTCAGTAGGAAAACGAATGCATCCTTGTCTCAGGTAACAAATTAAATCAAGGCGCCATGTGAGTGTCATGTCAGCAGACAGCTGTGAAGCTAGGTGTTGGGGAGACTGACACTATTTGAGAAAGTTATTTCTGACTAATTAACCTTGGCCTATGAAATCACGTTGGGAAAGGCGTTGTCCCATATCACTTACCCAAGAATGACTTCAGGAGGCTGGAAGTAAGAATTGTCTGTCCCTGGAATATAATGAATGCAAATTGGCTTTCTGAAGCATTAAACCTGTGTCTGTTTTTTTTTTTTTTTTTTTTTTTGCGGTACACAGGCCTCTCACTGTTGTGGCCTCTCCCATTGCAGAGCACAGGCTCCGGACGCGCAGGCTCAGCGGCCATGGCTCACGGGCCCAGCCACTCGGCGGCATGTGGGATCTTCCCGGACCGGGGCACGAACCTGCGTCCCCTGCATCGGCAAGCAGACTCTCAACCACTGCGCCACCAGGGAAGCCCCTGTGTCTGTTTTGATGCCTTGACAACATCTCACTGTCCCAACCTCCGTTTATTCAACACGCTTCTATCAAACATTATGTATCCTGGGATCTAATCTAAGTATTGGAGATACAGCAGTGATCATCATTGGATGATCCCGGCTTGAATATGGGAATGATTTATCTAAGTTAGTTTTTCCAAATAATTGATCTTAATGACAAATAACACTGCAGCGTTAGTTAGTAACATGTTATGGATTTGAACTCAGTCTAAATATTAGTTTGGAAATACCTACTTATGAATAAACTGGTTAAATTGGAATTCTCTTTTATTTTCTTATTTTAATCTTTTACAGCAATGTGATTCTATTTGAGGTTTATAGAATCATTTAGCCTTAGATAAATCCTCTGTGTATTAGTCTATATTCAATTAAAGTTGAAATACAATATATATTCCTCAAGGGAAGGGGTTCTGAATTTGAATATTTTTGGCTTTTAATATAATACTGTGAAGGCCCTGAATAAGTATTAAACAAAATTTTTAAAAATGAATCATTTCCCTTGCTTTTATTTTATTTTTTATTAATTTAATTTTATTTTTTTTATACAGGAGGTTCTTATTAGGTAACTATTTTATACATATTAGTGTATATATGCCAATCCCAATCTCCCAATTCATCCCACCATCACCACCCCCTTCCTCATTTTTCCACTTTGCTGTCTATAAGTTTGTTCTCTACATCTGTGTTTCTATTTCTGCCTTGCAAACTGGTTCATCTGTACCATTTTTTTAGATTCCACATATATGCATTAATATATGATATTTTTCTCTTTCTGACTTACTTCACTCTGTATAACAGTCTCTAGGTCCATCCATGTCTCTACAAATGACCCAATTTCATTCATTTTTATGGCTGAGTAATATTTCATTGCATGTATGTACCATATTTTCTTTATCCATTCATCTGTTGATGGGCATTTAGGTTGCTTCCATGACCTAACTATTGTAAATGGTGCTGAAATGAACATTGGGGTGCAAGTGTCTTTTTGAATTATGGTTTTCTCTGGGTTTATGCCCAGTAGTGGGATTGCTGGGTCATACGGTAATTCTAGTTTTAGTTATTTAAGGAACCTCCACACTGTTCTCCATAGTAGCCATATCAATTTACATTCCCACCAACAGTGCAAGAGGTTTCCCTTTTCTCCGCACCCCCTCCAGCATTCGTTGTTTGTAGATTTTCTGATGATGCCCACTCCGACCGGTGTGAGGTGATACCTCACTGTAGTTGTTGTTTTTTTTTTTTTTTTTGTGGTGTGTGGGCCTCTCACTCTCGTGGCCTCTTCTGTTGCGGAGCACAGGCTCTGGACACGCAGGCTCAGTGGCCATGGCTCACAGGCCCAGCTGCTCCGCGGCATGTGGGATCCTCCCAGACTGGGGCAAGAACTCGTGTCCCCTGCATCGGCAGGAGGACTCTCAACCACTGCGCCACCAGGGAAGACCCCTCACTGTAGTTTTGATTTGTGTTTCTCTAATAATTAGTGATGTTGAACAGCTTTTCATGTGCATCTTGGCTATCTGAATGTCTTCTTTTGAGAAATGTCTATTTACATCTTCTGCCTGTTTTGTGATTGGGTTTTTTTTTTTTTTAATATTGAGTTGCATGAGCTGTTTATACATTTTGGAGATTAATCCCTTGTCCATTTATTCATTTGCAAATATTTTCTCCCACTCTGAGGGTTGTCTTTTTGTTTATAGCTTCCTTTTCTGTGAAAAATCTTTTCAGTTTCATTAGGTCCCATTTGTTTATTTTTGTTTTTATTTCCATTACTCTAGGAGGTGGGTCAAAAAGATCTTGCTGTGATTTATGTCAAAGAGTGCTCTTCCTATGTTTTCCTCTATGAGTTTTATAGTGTCTGGTCTTACATTTAGGGTTTTAATCCATTTTGAGTCTATTTTTAATGTATGGTGTTAGGGCGTGTTCTAATTTCATTCTTTTACATGGAGCTGTCCAGTTTTCCCAGCACCACTTTTGAAGAGAATGTATTTTCTCCATTTTATATCCTTGCCTCCTTTGTCATAGATTAGTTGACCATAGGTGTGTGAGTTTATTTCTGGACTTTCTATCCTGTTCCATTGATCTATATTTCAGTTTTTGTGCCAGTACCATATTGTCTTGATGACTGTAGCTTTGTAGTATAGTCTGAAGGCAGGGAGTCTCATTCCTCCAGCTCCACTTTTCTTTCTCAAGATTGCTTTGGCAATTCAGGGTCTTTTGTGTCTCCATACAAATTTTAAGATTTTTGTTCTAGTTCTGTGAAAAATGCCATTGGTAGTTTGATAGGGATCGCATTGAATCTGTGGATTGCTTTGGATAGTATAGTCATTTTCACCATATTGATTCTTCTAGTCCAAGAACATGGTCTATCTCTCCAGCTGTTTGTGACGTCTTTGATTTCTTTCATCAGTGTCTTATAGTTTTCTGAGTATAGGTATTTTACCTCCTTAGGTAGGTTTATTCCTAGGTATTTTATTCTTTTTGTTGCAACCGTGAATAGGATTGTTTCCTTAATTTCTCTTTCTAATCTTTCATTGTTAGTGTATAGGAATGCAAGAGACTTCTGTACATTAATTTTGTATCCTTCAACTTTACCAAATTCATTGATTAGCTCTAGTAGTTTTCTGGTGGCATCTTTAAGATTCTCTATGTCATGATATCAGATATCATGATATCTGCAAACAGTGACAGTTTTACTTCTTCTTTTCCAATTTGTATTCCTTGCATTTCTTTTTCTTCTCTGATTGCCATGGCTAGGACTTCCAAAACTATGTTAAATAATAGTGGTTAGAGTGAACATTCTTGTCTTATTCCTGATCTTAGAGGAAATTGCTTTCAGTTTTTCACCATTGAGAATGATGTTTGCTGTGGGTTTGCCATATATGGTCTTTATTATGTTGAGGTATGCTCCCTGTATGCACACTTTCTGGAGAGTTTTTATCATAAATCGGTGTTGAATTTTGTCAGAAGCTTTTCTACATCTATTGAGATGATCATATGATTTTTATTATTCAATTTGTTAATATGGTGCATCACATTGTTTGATTTGCATATATTGAAGAATCCTTGCATCCCTGGGATAAATCCTACCTGACCATGATGTATGATCCTTTTAATATATTTTTGGATTCTGTTAGCTATTATTTTGTTGAGAATTTTTACATCTATATTTATCAGTGATATTAGTCTGTAATTTTCTTTTCTTATAGTATCTTTGTCTGGTTTTGGTGTGAGGGTGATGGTGACCTCGTAGAATCAATTTGGGAGGGGTCCCCTCTCTGCAATATTTTGGAAAAGTTTGAGAAGGATGGGTGTTAGCTCTTCTCTAAAGGTTTGATAGAATTCACCTGTGAAGCCATCTGGTCCTGGACTTTTGTTTGTCAGAAAATTTTTAGTCACAGTCTCAATTTTGGTGCTTGTGATTGGTCTGTTTATATTTTCTATTTCTGCGTGGTTCAGCCTGGGAAAGTTGTGCTTTTCTAAGAATTTGTCCATTTTATTGGCATAAAGTTGCTTGTAGCGATCTCGTATGATGCTTTGTATTTCTGCGGTGTCTGTTGTAATTTCTCCTTTTTCTGATATTATTGATTTGAGTCCTCTCCCTCTTTATCTTGCTGAGTCTAGCTAAACGTTTGTCAATTTTGTGTATCTTCTCAAAGAACTAGGTTTTAGTTTCATTGATCTTTGCTATTGTTTTCTTTGTTTCTATTTCATTCATTTCTGTTCTGATATTTATGATTTCTTTCCTTCTACTAACTTTCAGTTTTGTTTGTTCTTCTTTCTCTATTCCTTTAGGTGTAAGGTTAAGTTGTTTATTTGAGATTTTTCTTTTTTCTTGAGGTAGGGTTGTATTGCTATAAACTTCTCTCTTAGAACTGCTTTTGCTGCATCACATAAGCTTTGGATAGTTGTATATTTGTTGTCACTTATCTCTAGGTATTTTTTGATTTTCTCTTTGATTTCTTCAGTGATCTCTTGGTTATTTAGTAATGTACTATTTAACCTTCATATGTTTGTGTTTTTTACATTCTTTTCCCTGTTATTGATTTCTAATCACATAGTGTTGCGGTCAGAATAGATGATATGATTTCAATTTTCTTAAATTTACCAAGGCTTTATTTGTGACCCAAGATATGATCTATCCTGGAGAATGTTTCATGTGTACTTGAGAAGAAAGTGTAATCTGCTGTTTTCAGATGGAATGTCCTATAAATATATTTAAATCTATCTGATTTATTGTGTCATTTAAAGCTTGTGTTTCCTTATTAACTTTCTCTCTGTATGATCTCTCCATTGTTGTAAGTGAGGTGTTAAAGTTCCCCACTATTTCTGTGTTACTATTTCCTTTTTTATAGCTGTCAGCATTTGCCTTATGTATTGAGGTGCTCCTATTCTGGGTGCGTATATATTTAAAATTGTTATATCTTCTTCTTGGATTGATCCCTTGATCATTATTTAGTGTCCTTCTTTGTCTCTTTCCATAGTCTTTATTTTAAGGTCTATTTGGTCTTATATGAGTATTGCTACACCAACTTTCTTTTGATTTCCATTTGCATGGAATATCTTTTTCCATCCCCTCACTTTCAGTCTGTATGTGTCCCTAGGTCTGAAGTTGGTCTCTTGTAGGCAGCATATATATTGTGCTTGTTTTTGTATCCATTCAGTGAGCTTGTGTCTTTTGGTTGGAGCATTTAATCCATTCACATTTAAGGTAATTATTGATATGTACATTCTTATTACCATTTTCTTAATTGTTTTGGGTTTGTTTTCGTAGGTCCTTTTCTTCTCTTGTGTTTCCCACTTAGTACTTGTTCCTTTAGCATTTGTTGTACAGCTGGTTTTGTGGTGCTGAATTCTCTTAGTTTTTGCTTGTCTGAAAAGCTTTTGATTTCTCCTTTGAATTTGAATGAGATCCTTGCCAGGTAGAGTAATCTTGGTTGTAGATTCTTCCCTTTCATCACTTTAAATATATCATCATGCCACTCCGTTCTGGCTTGTAGAGCTTCTGCTGAGAAATCAGCTGTTAACCTTATGGGAGTTCATTGTATTTTATTTGTCATTTTTCCCTTGTTGCTTTTAATAATTTTTCTTTCCTTTTAATTTTTGTCAATTTGATTACTATGTGTCTCGGCATGTTTTTCCTTGGGTTTATCCTGCCTGGGAATCACTGCACTTCCTGGACTCGGCTGACTATTTCCTTTCCCATGTTAGGGAAGTTTTCAACTATAATCTCTTCAAATATTTTCTTGGGTCTTTTCTCTCTCTCTTCTCTTTCTGGGACCCCTATAATGCGAATGTTGGTGCGTTTAATTCTGTCCCAGAGGTCTCTTAGGCTGTCTTCATTTATTTTCATTCTTTTTTCTTTATTCTGTTCTGAGGCAGTGAATTCCACCATTCTGTCTTCCATGTCACTTATCTGTTCTTCTGCATTAGTTATTCTGCTATTGATTCCTTCTAGTGTAGTTTTCATTTCAGTTAATGTACTATTCATTTGTTTGTTTTTTCTTTAATTCTTCTAGGGGTTTGTTCTTTCATTCTTCTAGGTGTTTATAAATATATCTTGCATCTTCTCGATCTTTGCCTCCATTTTTTTCTCAAGGTCCTGGATCATCTTCACTATTATTATTCTGAATTCTTTTTCTGGAAGTTTTCCTATCTCCACTTCATTTAATTGTTTTTCTGAGGTTTTATCTTCCTTCATCTGGTATATAGCCCTCTGTATTTTCATTTTGTCTGTCTTTCTGTGAATGTGGTTTTTGTTTCACAGGCAGCAGGATTGTAGTTCTTCTTGCTTCTGCTGTCTGCTCTTCAATGGATGAGGCTCTCCCCTGCTTTTAGAATGACTTCCAGACTCTGTTTTTTCATTAGCCACATTTAAGAACCATAACATAGAGACCAAATTGCTATTGCTCTTTGCTCTAGGATCTTTCATAGACAGGGACAGTTCATGCAAGGTCTTAGTGTGTGTGTATGTTGAGAGTATGTTGTAGACATGATTTTCTCTTACTTGTAAACACACTGTGTTTCTTAAAGACAAGGACATTCTCAGATATAAGCACAGTGCATGCAATTAACAAAATCTGAGAAATCAACATATGCATAATAATATTATCTAATGCTCCCCACTCCCCCATGTTATTTTGTTGGCCCAGGATCCAACACACGATCCTATGTTGTCATGTTTCTCTAGTGATAGTTCATCTGGAATTATTCCAGGTCCTACCTGTTCTGCCATGACCCCAACATCCCTAGAGAGTACAGGATAGTCATCTTGCAATGTGCCCTCAATTCAAGCATATTGAGGGCTGTGCATTCCTATCAGAAATCCACAGAAGCCATGCTGAGTCTCTCTCATATCTGAAGAATGGGTTTTGAAATTAGAAACCACAAGTATCAGGCAACGTAACCTGGGGAAAATTTTATAACTTTCCTGAACTTCAGTTTCTTCATTTGTAAAATAAGAATATTAATATGAACCTCACCCTGTTGCTAGGAAATTATATAGTATGGTAAATTAGTTACAGTAATGTCTGGTATATATAACACTTCAACAAATGTTAGTAGTCATTGCATCTATCTTAGAAGATGGACATAAGTAAGCCTTCAGAAATCATGGTTGATATCCAGGTTTCCTAATACGTCACCAAGAAAGCAGCAGAACCCTTGTGATTTGCTATTATCTTTGGCAAAATATTTAGCAGAAGGAAGGGGTGGCTACAGTTACTGTTTCATGGGAGGTTTAGGATTAACTGAATCATTCAGTTCTGCATACTAACCCTGTCCATGACAACTCATGGAAACTTGTGCTTCAAGTCATAATCCAATGATAAAATTAATGTAAAATTCACTTCCCAACCAGCCTGGGTATGCCTAACTTGGATGAAAGGAAAGTGGGAGAATTTGGGGGTATAATTATTTGAGGGACCAGCTGAAAGACAAGGGATACCTGTCCAACCACATTTGTCTCATGCAATGGAACTTTTTATTTTTTTAAGTGATGAATTGTCACCTGAACTAAGAAGAGGTCATCTTGGTCTAAACTTTCTGAGTTTTCTTTTTTTTTCTTCTTCTTTTAATTATAGTACATTATTTTTTAGTGCAGTTTTAGATTGACAGGAGAATTGAGCAGAAGGTACAGGGATTTCCCATATAAGCCCTGCCCCTATATATGCACAGCTTCCTCCAATATCAAAATCCTCCACGTGAGTGGTAGTTTGCTACAATTGGTGAATCTACATTGATACCTCATTATCACCCAACATCAACCGTTCACATTAGGGTTCATTCCTTGTGTTTCACATTCTATGGATTTTGAGAAATGTGTGATGACATGTCTACCATTATGGTATCATACAGAGTAGTTTCACTGCCCTAAAAATTCTCTGTGCTCTGTCTATTCATCTCTCTCTCCCACCAACACCTGGTAACCACGGATGCTTTTATTGTCTCTATAGTTTTAACTTTTCCAGAATTGTACAGTATTTAGCCTTTTCAAATTGACTTCTTGCACATAGTAGTATAATTTTTAGGGTTCCTCCCTGTTTTTTCATGGCTTGATAGCTCTTTTTCTTTTTTTAGCACTGAATAATAATTCATTATCTGGGCGTACCACAGTTTATTTATCTATTCACTTACTGAAGGACATCTTGTTTGCTTCCTTGTTTTGAAAATTATGAATAACACTGCTATAAACGTCCATGGGCAAGCCTTTGTGTGGACATAAGTTTCTACTCATTTGGGCAAATAAATACCAAGGAGTGTAGTTGCTGAACTGTAGATTAAGAGTATTTTAGTTTTGTAAGAAACTGTGAAATTGTCTTCCAAAGTGGCTGTACCAATAAATAAACCAAAAAAAAAAAAAAAAACACCAAAAAACCAAAACACAAAGTGGCTGTGCCATTCTGCATTCCCACCAAAAATGAAAGAGTTTCTGTTACTCTACATCTTCCTCTCACATCCTCCTCAGCATTTGGTTTTGCCACTGTTTTGGATTTTAACTATTTTAATAGGTCTTTTACCAATTTTAAAATAATGTTACTAGGTTTATTACTGCTAAATATAAGAGTTCTTTGGACACTTTAGATAACAGTCCTTTATCAGATGTGCCTTTTGTAAATATATTTTCCCAGTATGTGGCTTGTCTTCTCATTCTCTTGGCAGTGTATTTTGAAAAGTAAAACTTTTAAATTTTACTGAAGTTCAGCTTATCCATTGTTTTTTTTTCATGAATCATGGCTTTGGTGTTGTATCTAAAAGTTATCACCATACACAAAGACATCTAGATTTTCCCCTATGTTATCTTCTAGGAGATTTGTAGTTTTGCATTTTACATTAAAATCTGTGATACATTTGATGTGTGTGTCTGTGTGTGTGTGTGTGTGTGTGTGTGAAGGGTTTAGGTCTGTGTCTGGATTCATTATTATTTTTTTCTTTATGTAGGTGTCCAGTTGTTCCATTACCATTTGTTGAAAAGGCTATGATTTCTGCATGGAGTTGCCTTTACTCTTTTGTCAAAGATCTAGTTGACTATATTTATGTGGATCTGTTCCTGGGCTCTCCATTCTTTTCTTTTGATATATTTGTATAGTCTTTCACCACACTGTCCTGATTACTGTAGCTTTACAGTAATTCTTGAAGTTGAGTAGTTTCAGTCCTCTGACTTTGTTCTTCCCCTTCAATATTATATTAGTTATTCTAGGCCTTTGCCTCTCCATATAAACTTTAGATTCAGTTTGTTGATATCCACAAAATTACTACGTGGGATTTTGATGGAATTTCATTGAACCTATAGATCAAGTTTGGAAGAACTGACATCTTGACAAATTGAGTCTTTCTATCCATGGACATGGAATATTTATTTATTTAGTTCTTCTTTTTAGTAAGATTTCTTTCATCAGAGTTTTGTAATTTTCTTTATATAAATATTATACATAATTTTAAATTTACACCTAAGTATCTCATTGATAATATAAATATTATGTTTTTAATTTCAAATTATAGTTGTTCAATGCGAATATATAAGAAAGTAATTGACATATATATTAACCTTATATCCTGCAATCTTGCTATAATTGCTTCCAGGAGTAATTTTTTTTTTTTTTTGTCAATTCTGTCCTATTTCTTTCATAGAAAATCATATTATCTATGAACAACAACAGTTTCATATCTTCTTTCTTAATCAGTATACCTTTTATTTCTTTTTCTTAACTTCCAGTGAGATATTGAAAAGGAGTGGCTAAAGCCAGTTGATATCTCAAACTTGTGTTTTCTTTACTATTGCCCATTTTTGAAAAGGCTTGCAATTAATAAAGAAATTTTCATATCAAGAAGTATTTTTTTAAAATGTCTTTCTTGATATTACCTAATTTCTATTTTCCTTTTCAAGAATATTTCTTGAAATCACTGTCATGGCCACTATCATCTCTTCTTTGATCCTTTTTTTCCCAGTCCCTTGATACTGTTCTTGTCTAGATCGCTGTAACCTTCATCTTGTCAAATCCCATGGCCATTTTTCTTTCATCTCCTTAATCTCTCAGCAGCACTTGATCCAGTGGATCACTCTCTCTTTTCTGATTCATTCTCATTGTCTGTGAATAAGTAGCAGATCTTGCAATTCCAATACTTCAAGATCAATGAGAGGAAAGTTTTGAACAGTTTTTATTTCTACAGTGTAGAATGATGCCTGGCATACATATGCTCAATTTTCCAGAGTACAATTGCAAAAATTATAATATAATCTGCTTACTCAACATTATTTCACATGGTAGATCACTGCCATAATTTTGATGGGAAAGTCTGAGATCACAAGTAGCTTACCCAGGAGTTGAAAGGAAAGTTAACATTTACTGGGTGTCTGGTACTGTTCAACGTGCTCTACATGAATTAGGCCATTGGATTCTTACTCGTGAAAGACTTAAAGGTGAGGAAGGAGGTTCAGATAAGTTTAGAAATGTTCACAAGACTGCATAATCTGTAAATGGCCGGGATCATATTTGAATATACATCTGAATGACTTCTATGCCTCAGTACTTTCTACTAGGAGAAAGAACAAGGGCCCAGATCTATTAGCAATCTGTTCAGGGTCATTCTTTTGGAATGGGTTAGGAGATTTTCACTGTTAACTGCCAGTGCCTTGATCTTGGATTTCCCAGCCTTAGATTTCCTGGAACTGTGAGAAATAAATTTCTTTGTTTATAAGCCACCCAGCCCATGGTATTCTATTATAAATGCCTGAACTAAGACACCATATTAATGGCATTAAGTCTTGCAATCTATGAACACAGGTTGTCTTTCCATTTTTAACGTCACCAGTTTTTGATAATTAGAAAATTTAAGTCTAGGTAAATGATTGGTGGAATTGAATGTGTTCAGGGTTCTTCATGATGTTGTGTGATTTTGATTATGTGTGTAGCCTTCCTCAGCCTCAATTTTGAAATCCTAAAAAATTCTGTAAGGATTACTCTTTGCTTAGACCTACAAGTCTGGATGTTGGTGACTGGGATCTCCACAAGTTTTAACTCTAAATTTTTAATTTTATTGATGTGTGAGAAAAGGGTGGAGAAAAGGAGCTTTATTTATTCTTCCTTTCTACTACTCTGCTTTTATATCTAAGAAGAAGTGTGGTTATGTGTGTTATTGTGTATTGAGAAGGCAGTAATTAGTTTCTTACACTGCCTCAAATTTGTGTTTTTAGGAGATATTAAATGTGAGAGAGATAGAGGGAGCCAAATTTCATACTTATGAGCAGCCCAAGTATTTTAACTACAGCCATTACTGCTACTAAAACTACAATTATTAGAAAAATCTCATTGAAAACCTATTATGCCCTAGTGCCATGCTAAGAGTTTTAAATGCAACAACCCATTATATCCTCACAGCAACCATATTGAACAAGTATTATTATTACTACCTCCATTTAAAAAAATAAATTTATTTATTTATATTTATTTATTTTTGGCTGCATTGGGTCTTTGTTGCTGCGTGTGGGCTTTCTCTAGTTGCGGTGAGTGGGGATACTCTTTGCTGTGGTGTGCAGTCTTCTTGCGGTGACTTCTCTTATTGCAGAGCATGGGCTCTAGGTGCGCAGGCTTCAGTAGTTGTGGCTTGCAGGCTCTAGAGCGCAGACTCAGTAGTTGTGGAGCACAGGCTTAATTGCTCTGTGGCACATGGAATCTTCCTGGACCAGGGCTTGAACCCATGTCCCCTGCACTGGCAGGCAGATTCTCAACCACTGCATCAGCAGGGAAGCCTATAACTCCATTTTAAAGATAAGAAAATTAAGGTATTGAGAGATTAAATGACTTGCCCAAATTTAGGCAGCATTAACATCCTGAGCTATGTCTCCAGCCAAAGGTTATGTACGATGGTCTAAATCCTCTGGATATGCCCCTTAAGGGTATGCATGATCACATTGGTTGAGTGGAGACATTCTTCCAGGTTGTTACATAGCATCTTGAGGGGCTGTTGAAAGGAACAACACCCTTTTACACTTTTATGGCTTGTGGGATCTTAGTTCCTCCACCAGGGATTGAATCCAGGCCCTCTGCAGTGAAAGCATGGAGTTCTAACCACTGGACTACCAAGGAATTCCACCATTTGCACTTTTATTCTTGTAGTTTTGCTCATTTGAAACAGTCTCCCTCTCCTTTAAACATTCATGCCAATTCATCTTCTAATGTCTAACTGTCTTTTTTCCCTCTGGGAAATTCTTTATTTTCTCTCAACCATGATTATATTCCTGCTCTCTGACCTTCTGCAGACCTGAGAACTTGAAGTGATTTATGAGATCACTTCTCTGCATTTCCTCATTTTTCACATTGAGAAACTGAAGCCCAATGGTATTAAGTCATGGAACTAAAGACTGACTGTTGTCCAGGGCTGGAGTTTCCAACAAAGTTCTCTATCCATTGTATGTTATGTTGTCCTTAACTGAGAAAATGTGATGTTTGATCATATGCTGTCTTCTCATATTTTATGAATGTCGGGGCTTCTTCTCCAAGTAGGCTGTGATGACCATGATGTCAGGAACTTCCCCATATATGCCATGGTATCCCATTATTATTAGACAATATGTTGTCAACATATGCTTGTAGGATTAAATATTGTGTCCAAGAAGAGGTTATCACAATTACAAAGAGAATGGGTTTTAGTATATCCTAATTTGCTGAATGCAAGTATGGATCTCTCAACCAAGCCTAGGAGAGTTTGGTTGAGCACTGTATATAGGCAATGTACTGTGTTCATGACTGATATTCTGTATATTTGTGTGCCCTATTGTAGAGAATTATTCACAATTGGGTTCCAATTCTCAGGCAATTAATAAAAATTATTTTTGCTACAAGTTTTTAGATATACAGTTAGGACAATTCTTGTTAGATGAAATTTTTAGATGAGTGGATTGTGTGATACAATGAAAAGAGGAATGTCAATCTCTGTAAGTAAGAGGTAAGAGGCAAAGAGTCAAGTTATGAATGGCTTTTTATTGAAATATACTGGAATGTAGCCTTGTGTTAACGGGTGCTTTTGTAGACTAAGATTGGTATGACTGTCCTGCAATTGTGATTAAATTATGCTTATTGTTTTCTTATTTGTACAGTCTTTGGTCTTTTAATCCCTTTGAGCTCATTGTCCAAAGAATCAATATTTAAAAAGATGCTATAGTTACCAAAAGGATTATAGCATTGTTGTAGCTACTGGTTTATCAGTGAAGGGGTGTGAAAAATATAAATAAATTTCTTTAATTCAGCCTTGACTAAAATATCAAATGTAACTGCAAGAAATCCATCAACCTCATTCAATATTTTAATAAGAATTTCTGAAATAATGGATGTCAAAACTTGAACTTTGAGTAATCTGGTGGACCTGTCAATCAAGGAACCCCAACCTGCCCTGGCCAAGGGGAAGAGGGGCCAATGACAGCCTCTCTTTGGACTCTCGAGCAGAATGGCAAAAAGACCTAAAACAGCTGGAAACAATTCACCCAGAAGTAGAAACTCTCTATTTCATTGTGTTGGAGGATTAAGAAAAGTTTAGCAACTAGTCATTTTCTTGGTACCATAACATTAAAGTTAGATAGATCTTCACTAAGTATGTATCTAGTCAACACAAAGTTGTATTTCTGAATTTATATACTAAAAAGGGCAAAGGCAATTTTGTTAATATTGATATTTTTTATAATACAATAGTTTAAAGGATTATTAACTTCTAAAACTGAGGTTAGGATATGTTTGAGTAAACCATATTTGTCAGAATGTTAATTATAAAATTTATGTTTATTCCCTTAAAGTTGCAAATTCTAAGTGGGATGTAGACTTTCCACACCAAGCTTGGTGATAATTAGGTGCCTAGGACAACCTTGTCCATCTCTCATTCCTTCCTAAAATTAGAACTATATCTAAAGGCATATAACTCTGTGTGAGTCAATTTTATAAATAAAACTTGTGTCTCCAATTGATTTGAAATCAGGGTAGAGTTACAATTTGTTATGACAGTAAGATTAAAAATTCACTTGATTTTTTCTAAAGGTAATAGTCTATTCACAAAGGAAGTTATAAGAATAGCCAACTATTGGGAGTTCCTAAGATGACAAGTAGGAAGACCCTGGGCTCAACTACTCCTATGCTCACACCAAAATTACAACAATTTACAGATAAATTATTGATGAGAGAGACTGGAACCTACAAGAAAAGACCTTCTACAACTAAAGATATAAAGAAGAAACTACAACGAGATGGGTAGGAGTGTGGAGTTGTAGTAGAGTCAAGACTCATATCCCTGTGTGAGTGACCCACAAGGGGGAGAATAACTACAATTGCAGAGGTTCTCCCCAAGGAGCAAGATGTCTGAGCCCCACATTGGGTAGCCTGGGGGTCTTGTGCTGGGACGAGAAGCATCCAAACATTTAGTTTTGAAGGAAAATGGGGTTTACTTTCAGGACCCCCAGAGGCTGTGGGAAATAGAGACTCTAATCTTAAAAGGCACACATGAAATCTCTAGGACCCAGAGCAGAAGAAGTAAATTGAAAGAATCTTGGGTCAGACACACCTGCTGATCATACAGAGTCTCCTGAAGGGGCAGGAGGCAAGTGGCGCTCACCCTGGGAACATAGACGCTGGTGGCAGCCATTTTGGGGAGCTCATTCTAACACGTGGACGCTGGTGCTGGCAAGCGTGATTTTGGAACTTTCCCTCTAGCTTATTAGCTCGGGATCCAGACCCATCCCCACCCACTAGCATGTAGGAACCAGCACTGGGACACATCAGACCAAGCAACTAACCAGGCAGGGACACAGTCCCACACACCAGGGTGCAGTTATTAGACCTAGGACTCCAGGGCCCTGCAGCCAGAGACTCTGGGGCCTGACTCCATCCACCAGTTGGCAGGCTCCAGCCCCAGGACAACCTGGGCCCTGGCCCAGGGATCTTCATATTAAATTAATTCTTCTGATAATTATGAAGCCCTAATAAGTTTGGAAACCATCAGTCTTCACAAAACTGTTTGTGAGATTAAAAGGAAACCATTTACACAAGAGAAGTTCAGCTAAGTGGTGATGAAGCCAGAATGAAGCAACTCCCTTGATCTTCACAGATGGGGCATGCAGCTGTGCTTCCATACTTTCTGGTACCTCAGTTGCAGTATTTTTACAAAAGTGGATCTAACTATGCTTTCTCTTTTTTAATCCTCCTTTTCTCTTGACTGGGTGTATATTGATTGACTAAGACTTCTCTATTCCACTTCAGCAATCTTTCTCTAATCTGCTCTCTTGTCTCCATTCCCACTGATGTGCTTTCAGTTCAGTCTCCAGTTACTTCCCATTTTCCATCTGGATTATTAGAATATGGCCCATAAACCTGTATCTGAAGCCCTTGGGCCCAGATGTATTTCAGAGATTTTTGGTATTGTTTAAACATGATCCATATGCCATATATTAGTGGGGCTTGAGTCAATACTCCATATTCAAACAACATTAATATTTCTACAGTGAAACGGAGTGGGGGTATTATAAAAAGCTTCTTGTCAGTTTAGGTCAGTTTTGCCATCAATGAGTTGCCAAAACCTTTGGTATTTTGGAATTTCAAGAAAGAGATTGTTTCATAAATAAACTTACTTCTTGCCTCCAATTCCTCTTTCTGTTTTAAAAATGTGTTATATACTGAATTGTCTTCCATTTGCAAAACCACTATGCTGAGCACTCCAGGAGATGCAAAGAAGAGAAAAACAAAATGTCGGCCTTCAGAGATGCTTGTTTCTCTTAGGAAAAATTAGACATGAAAAGAAATATCATACGGGACAAAATGAAAGAAGGGTATGAAGGGACGAGGTTGTCATAGCACAGACTGAATAAAAGTCTATGGGGCATCAGAGTTTGAGTTGGAGGGCTGTCATGGTGTAAAGGGACTGCTGACAAATCCCTTTTTTAAGATCTCAGTGTTTTGAGTGACCTACATAGATCTGAGAAGCAGGCTGTTGAGATGGTTCATTTAAAAATCTTCTATCACCTCTATGGATGATGATAGATTTTCTCACAAAATCTCATTACTCCCTGTATCACTTATCTGTTTTATTTATTATTCCTTATGTTAGCTGTGTTTATTACATATTGTTGTATAACAGAGAACAGAACTTCAGTGTCATTCAAAAATTTGTGTTTATTGCTTACATATCTGGAACCATCGGGGGGTTGGCTGGGTGACCTTGCTGAACTGTGCTGGACTTACATGTCTGGGGTTGCCTCGTTGTCAGCTGATTTAGGCTGCTTTGGCTGGGGCTACAGTGGCTGCTGGAAACACTTGGCTGTGTTTCACGTGCCTTCATCCCCCAACAAGCTATCCCAAGGCACTTTCTCGTGGCAATGGCAGAGGCATAATAAGCCCCAACAAGCAAGCCCATTTCAGCTTTTGTTGTGTCACACCTGTTAACATCCTATTGGCCTAAGCAAGTCATATGGCTGAGCCAAAGTCAAGGGGCAGTTACCCCATCCCCAGATGGGGGGCCAGCAAAAGTACATGGCAAAGGATATGGTTGCAAAAATGGGTGAAGAATTGAGATAATTTTTGCAATCTTCTATACTTCTCTTTTCCAGACTTACTGTTTTAACCTTTATGAAACAGAATGATATCCTCTGTCCTAGTAACCTTGAATTATTTCCTCTTCATTTACACACACTATGATTGTCCATGATGGTCCCTATGCTTAAAATGTCCTTTTCCCTCCCTCCATTAATCCTTTAAAGTCTAGCTGAAATGTGCATGAAGCTTTCCCTGTGAATGGTAGGCATTTTTGTGCAATGCCCTGTGCTAAACAACAAATAAGAGGTAGGGTCAGTGTCTGTTTCATCTCAGTATAACCCATTCTGATTTGGACCAATAGAATTTTGAAAATAGCATGGCCAATTTTATGAATAAAAATGTCTGCCAAGAGGTTCACCATTGAAAAGAAAGGTAATAGAAATGTGAACTGGATGGGAAACATTTTTCACTTGCTTTATGATTTTAAAAAAATCAGCAAATCATCAAAAGAGAACAAATTTGAATCTTTAATTAGGACTTGGATTATAACCCATTTGGAATAAGATATAAAAGTGGGAAAATCAACTATTTTGAAGTCACTGTGACCTGTGTTCAAATCCTCATATTTTCACTTTATTCTTTGTGTAAACTTAGGCAGATTATGGACTTTCTAAGGATTCATTAGCTTCATCCTTTCATAATGTATTGTGAAAATTAAATGAGGCATAAAAATTATGTGAGGCAACTGGCACATTTAGGCATTCAGAAATGTCAATTTACAGTTCTTTTTCTACCTTCAAAGGAAAAGAAGCAAAATAGTATAAAACAACATAATTTAATCTTTCCTTAAGAAATTTTCATTCATTTTTGAATTAGTATCATTCAATACCATTCTTTTTCAATTACTTGCCTATTCTAACATTCCTCTAATAACAGATCACTGGTGTGCCTTGTGGCACACACACAGGGAAAAGCAAGGCTCCTTGACCTCTGGACACCAGTGAAAATGTTGGTCAAATTATGTGACATCCTTTGTCTGATGTGTCTGTCTCACAGCCCAGGTGGTTGGCAAAACATAACCTGCAAACCTTCTGCAAAGTTTTTGTGACATCTGTGACAAAGTGAGACAGTGTCTGTCTCACTGCAAAGCCTCTGCAAAGTTTTTGTGACATCTGGAAGTATGCTTATGTTTGATGTCCTGAGTCTATTCATCAAAGACCTTGTGGAGAAAACCACTTGTCTGTACTATCATCTGCATAGAATTTAAATACACAGCACTCGGGCCAAAATAATCTGGCAGATTCAGGAGCAAGAAAGAAGAATGATGGTGGCTCCAAAGTGACCCTAAATCCACTCTGTACATTGTTCTGACATTGCTCAGCTACTCAGAGGTTTGCTGCTACTCTTTTAGAGGTTCAAAACAACCCTCTAATGGCTCTATGAAAGTGATTTATAGGCAGTAGAGGAATATCACAATACCAGTTCTGTGGTCAAAGAGTAGTGAATTGTTAACCTTAGTACTTTGAGTTTTGGTTTGTCAATTATGTAAAGAAGCTACCAACAGTGTGCTTGCCCCTTGAATATTAAACACCTGGCAACCTGTCACATCCCATGGAGCTGAAATCTTGCTTTTGATTTTAAAAGCAGCATCATAGTTGAGTTTCCACTTAAGTGACTTTCAGCTGCATTTGAATTGCCTGAAGTTGAATAAAAATATGTTTCACCAGGTGTTTTCCAAGTAAGGTTTCTCAGAATTCTGCCAGAGGAGTTGGGAACTGATTTGTTAATATGTGTAATCATGGCAGGGATCACCAATCTCTAAAACAAATAACAGAAATAGAAAGACATGGTAAGTCTATAATAAACAAATTCTGTATATTTTTATGAGAACATGTTAAACCTCTATCCAAGGTTTGACAGAAGCAAAGACATACTAACTTAATTAAACCATACCAAATAGTGGAAGACGAGGAAACAAGTACTTATTATTCTAGGAGAACTCTTACTTTATTCTAGAATAAAAATAACATGGAGCACCTTCTTGCATGGGTTCATGCATGAGGTGATTGATAAAGTGGAAGAAATTGTTAGGAGGCTTGACTCCTAGTTTTCTGAGATAGAGATCACCCGGCATCCCATTCATTAATGATGCTCTCATGATGGACAGTTGTGGAAGTGAGGGAAAAGAAGCAGGATGGGGCAGAGGGAGAATGCAATATCTGTGGACATGGACATGCTAGGATTAGTTTGACCTTTTAGAGTTGACCAAGTTAGGATGAAGGGGCTGCACCTCTGTACTCCCTTTTTGATCAGTATTTGGATGTAGGCTGCCCTGGAAGGAGGCACAGTCTTGGATAAGGTAGTTTCTTCAACTGAGGCAGTCCACAGAGTATTAACGGTGGAGGCTGTCTTCTTGAATCACTACCAGTCAATGGGCGTATAAGTCCTTCATTCCTCAAGGCGGATTTGGCTATCACAGGGTCCACCACACCACCTCAGCACTTAATTTTTTTTCATACTACTTTATTTTCTAATCCATAAGGTTTATTTTGTCACCTCATATCTCAAACAATGATAAAAGGTGCTAGATTCATAATGTTTGCTTTTCTTTTTCTTTTTACAAAATGACAGTGATTCAACCTTATTACTTCATATTGAGTGTTCATGTACTCACTGAATTCAGCAAATATACAAGGGATTGGGAGCACTTTGGTGAACAAAATAAAGTCCCTGTCCTGAAGGAGCTTACAAAATCATTAGTGACTAATCCACCCAAGTGTGATTATTATTCTTTGCTTCCTAGGGGTTGACACTTGGTCAGTACAATTTAATAGTAAGCTAATGATTAGTCAGTCATTAAATACCTTGCTTTTCTGTCTTCTACACTTTCTCAAGGGCATCTGTGTGTGAAAGGTCACCTTCACAGTTCAGGAAATTTACAAGACAGCTTTAGGTTTCACTTCCTGCTTGTGCCAGGCCTCAAGGTCACCCAGAGGTGAATGGCTGAGGTCTTATACTTTCTCGAGGTTTTCCTTGGCTTGCACAGAGCCCTGTGCATGAGAGAGGCCTTTTGGAGCCCCAGGAAAATGTTGGAATTTTTCAAGCTTCCTTCTAGGACTTCCTTTTACATTTTTGTCTGGGATCTAGCTTTCTCTAACTCAAATCACAGCCTTAGGCATCTGTAATGTTGCTGGGAAATTGCTATTATTTATACCAAACTCCTGAAGATAAGGCTTTTTTGGCTGAGCTGAACTCCCAGTCAGATCAAATAACTGCAGAACTTGGAAATGGAGATTCTTCTAGGGAGCTACCAGATTGGACAAAATATTGACCTGAATACAAGGCTTCTAACAGAGCTCTAAATGATGCCAGTCTTCTCCAGCTCTGAGGCTGCTGGCTTTTCATGACTACAGTGCCACTGAGCTGGTCAGGTAGAGTGTAGATGGAATAGCCTCAAGATAAATGCCATAAAATCCACTGTCTTGAGCATTCCCTGGCTGTCCAGTGGTTAGGGCTCTGTGCTCTCATTGCCAAGGGCCAAGATTCAATCCCTGGTCAGGGAACTAAAATCCCACAAGGCACATGGTGTGGGGAAAAGAAAAAACATCCACTGTCTTACCGAGATATGGAAGTCATTTCTCTTGGACAAACAATTTTCAGTTTGTTCATTGGTTTTGGTTAGTTTCAAGAGTTCTGAAATCATTGGTTTTAATTGTTTTGCAGTATTTTCATTGTTTTTGTATGAGAGCAGGTCCATCGACATCCTTACTACACATCCCATAAACTATTCCTGGGTTCTTAAACTTCATGATGATGTGTGTGGTGTAGTCTTTTTCTTTAATTATCCTTTATTGTTCTGGGCTTTTCCAATTAAGAAATGCATGTCTTTTAACTCTGGTAATCCTTCACATATGATTTGTTAAATAATTTCTTCCCATTTCTAGTCCCATTTTTTTCCATCTGAAATGCCTACTTCTCATATTAATTATCCAAGCCTCATTATTTTTCTCATATTTTTTCTGTTCTTTTTTTCTATTTTCTGTTCTGTTTGATTCTTTGTTCTATTTTATCTGTTTCCTTGGTATTATCTTCTCAATCTATTTTAAATTTTTTATTTTGGTGATTATGTTCTTAATTTCTAACAATTGTTTCTTCTCCATTATTTCTTGTTTTCCAAATACAATAATTATTTTTCACTGTTGCACACTAAACATTTCTTACGAAGTTTTATTTAGTATTTTCTAGAGATTCCTTTTTTTTTTCTGTTTGTTTTTGTCTCTTTATATGTTGGAAGCATATTACACTATCTGGTGGTCCTTGGTTGTCTATTTCATGTTAAGAGTGAGGCACTAAAACTTACTGGCTTTGGTGGGATTTTTGGATGGGATTTATATTAGGATGGTTATTTGGCTTGTGAGCAGAACATTAAATTATTTAATTGAGGACTCATATATGCTAGTATGCAAGCAGCATTTCTTTAAAATTGGGGCCACTCAGTTTCTTCAGAGAAGTACCTTTTTACTGCTTGCACAGGATCTGGAAGTCTATTCTCTGGCATGTCTTATATAGACTATCAGTTAATAAATTTTATTTTTCAACCCCGCATCTTGCCTCTTCTGCTTTAACCATCATATTTAGTGCATCTGAATGCCGTGTCTTTCTAGGTTTCTTCAGGGTAAAAGAACCCTATTATTTTCCCCATCTCCTTCACAGTGACCTTAGGCTGCATTTTTCTGTATTTGCTAACTCAGTTACCATCTTTCATCTGCTTTCTCCCTTGCCAAACTTGTTGAAATTTTTTGTATGCTAATGCAGACTCTCTCTTCCCCATTCTCTTTGTCTTTGATTCATAGAATTTTATACCTTATTCTTATTTTGGTGGGACTTTAAAAGAAGTCCCACTAAAAAGAAGAGGAAATACATAATCTGTAAAAAATATTTGAAAAAGGGGAAATAAAGAATCTTTACATGGAAGTCTTCTACGATTGAATTTATAAACAAATCTTTTGGACTATTTTTTGTATTAGACTCATCATTAGTAATTATTAATTTCAGCATATAAGCAACTTTTGAATTTGAATAATATTTCACAAAGTAATTTTTTATATTAATGAAAATTTGAAATTAAATTATTAATTAAGTTATACCATATAAAGTGCACAAATCATAAGTTCAATTGATATTTACATATGCATGCAGCCACTTTACCACCTAGAATAAGAGTTAGAATATTTCAAGCACTGCAGAAGTCTTTTTAAAGCCCCATTTTAGTAAACACTCTCCTTAAAGGCAACTCTTCTTCTGAGTTTTGTGGCTATAAGTTAGTTTTGCTTGTTCTTGAACTTTGTGTAAATATAACCATAGAGTATGAACTCTTTTGTGTCTGACTTCTTTGATTCAACATTGCATCTATGAGATTCATCATGTTGTTGTGGGTGCACCGATATCTTATTTTTGTATAGTACTTCACTGTATAAATATGCCAACATTTATTTATCATCCTAATGTCTATGAACATTTATGTTGTTTTTAGTTTTTTTTCCTATTATGAATAAAGCTGATATGAGCATCTACCTACAAATCTTTAAAAAATTATTTTATAAATAATTGGTATATACATAGCCAGTTACCAAAAATCAAAACCCCAAAGAGGCAGAAATGGAATTGTCACAATGATACCAAGACATGATTGTCACGTGAGGGAGTTAGTGTGATGTCCTTCAGCTGGTAGGGAGACTGGACACATTGGGGGTTTTGCAAAAATTGGGAGAAAGCTCTTTCCTAAGGAATGAGAAAAACATTACAAACTAGATAAATATTTTGAATTATTGTCTTCTTACTAATCAAGGTGTGATTATACAATTCTCCTTCTATGATGCCCAGCTGCTCAAATTTTCAAGTGAACTGGGTGAAACAAACCAGATATTCATGAAATTGATTATAATATGTGCTGTTTTACAAGGGTTACAATTTCACCTAAGTACCACATAGGTGGTTTGTTTAAACATTTCAGTTATATTTTATGAGCTGGATTTCTTCTATAATTGGGAGGGAAATGAAGCCATTAAGACTTGCTCTTTGGCACTGTCACCAGTATTTCCATTAGTTTGTCAAATTAAAGATTAAATGATGCTATTAAAATGGGTTTTTGTATTAAACCAATTTCTCTAAAATGTAAACAAATGAACTTTCTTCTGCCTAAAACTTTCAGATTAGTATATTCATGTAAGACATTGGTTCTCAAGGTGTGGTCCTTGTACTAAAAGCATCAGCTTCAGCATCACCTGGGAACTCATTGGAAATGCAAATTCTTGGGCTCCATCCCAGACCTACTGAATCAGAAACTCTTAGATTTGAGGCCCAGCACTCTGCATTTTAACATGCCTTCCCAGTGATTCTGATGTACACTAAGGTTTGAAAGCTACTAGTTTAAGACTTTGATTTGTAGCCCTGGCTGTGCATTGGAGTCACCAATGGGACTTCAAAAAATATGAAGGCCTGAGCCCCATCCCCAGAATTCCTAATCAAATTTTCCAAGGTAGTGTGAGCATTAAGATTTTTGAAATTCCCCAAGGTGATTCTAATGTGTGCCCAAAGGTAAGAAACTTTTGTTTAGCAGGATCAAAAGAAATAGCATCCTATGTTTGCTCATTGTTGGTCACTGGATGGAGTGAGAGTTGGAAGTCATCACTTGCATTTTGAGGTAAGTCTTTAATTCTCTTCCTGTCTTCATCTGAGTCCAATTAAGAAAATTAAATGTCTCTGGAAATAAAGTTGAGTGTTAGAGTTGGCTGCCCTGTTTCAGTTTAGTAGAAAACCCTTCTGTTAAGAAAATACATGTTGCTCGTTCAGTGGTATTATGAGGACAATACTGTAGAATGAGCTTCTTGGCTAAATGGAGAACTTCAGTTAGAAAGGGGAATCAATTCTTGATCCTTTCGAGGTATAGGGTCCAGGGTGGGGTACTATTCTGTATTTGTACATCTTGTTCTTCAAATCAAAACAATGTTGTAGGCCCCTATTATCCTCAAATTACTCGTTTAAACCAAGACAACCCCAAATAACTCATGTTTCCTTTGAGTTGGAATGTTTTGCTTTCTCATAACACCTTGGCTACAAGAGACGTTATTTATTTGTGGTGCATGTTGGGGTGGGGAGCCATAGATACCCTGAAAATCAAGATGTGGAGGAAGGCCCTTCCTCTGTTAATAGGTTGATATTAAAGTCACAAAATGCTAAGAGTTTACACATTGGTGAAGATCTCCAACTATAAGCTATCTGAAATAAGGGGGAAATTTGCTAAACTAAAGGTATATTAATTCTTACCCTGATAACATCTCTGCTATTAAGGTGAAGAGGAGAGGCTGAAACAAAGAAAAGATTGTGAACAGGTGTAATGGAAGAAATGTTTCTGTAATTTACATGAGCTTTATTCAGAAATGTATTCTGATGAGATAATCTTGAGACATCCTTATTATTCCCAGGAAGCCACAAACTACTAAGATTTTTCAAGCCAAAGCAGTCTGACATTTCTATTAAAATAACAATACAACTTCCCAAGACTTTAAAGATCCAACTGGTTCTCCTTTCTCCCTCATTGCCCCCACACCCATGACCCAGTGGTCATGACTAACTTTGGTTAAGTCTCTGCTAAGGCTTTGAATGATGTGGGCTTATCAGGGAAATAAAATGCCATTGCCCTACTCTTTGCAAGACACCCCTAGTCTTCTGTGGATATTGGAGAACTAGTCTAGATCTTGATCAAAATGACACAATGACAAATGTCTTTGATGACTTCTCTCTTCTAGGCTGGGTATTGGCTAACATTAATGTGAAGATCTAAGGATACAGGACAGCTGTCTTCCTCAGTTCTCCCTATTAGAACTTCATCCATACATTATCTGGGTAAGGGGTTTTCTTTAGACAGAGATCTTCATAGGCATTTGGTGAATGATTATAGGTTATATAAACATGAAAATGGTGGTGATGAGATTATTTATATAAGCAGGCATCTGCTGCTTATGGTTATGCCAGGTTTCAGAGGTCTAATTACTTATTATTGAGTTGTTTAGTGCAGACAGAATAGAAATCTAGAAATTATGCTAATACAGTTGACCTTTGAACAACACCGGGGTAAGCAGCATTGACCCTCCTCACAGTTGAAAATGTGCATATAATTTATAGTTGGCTTTCCATATATGCGGTTCCTCTGTATCTACAGCTCCTCCATACCCACAGTTCTGCATCTATGGATTCATCCAACCAGCAATTTAACCAACGACAGATCGTGTAGTACTGTGGTAGGTATTTAGTGAAAAAAATCTTTGTATAAGTGGACCTTTGCAGTTCAAACCTGTGTTGATCAAGAGTCAGTCGTTTACTAGGATTCCTTCAAATGTGGGATGACCACAAGCCAGAAAAATTTTACCATAATCTTAGCTAAATACAACTAAATTCATGCAGAACTCCTCCTGGACTTCCGCAGGAACTGGCCTTTCATTACACTCCCTGTGCAAACTTTCCAATGATTCTGATTTTTCAGTTCTATGTCTCTCACAGTAAAGATGTTCTGACTTAGTATAGAAGTTGTTGTGGTTCAAATCAAGCTAGACTTCTTTTCCATTGGCATCTAGAAGATGTTATTCCAAAGTGACCTCAAATTGTAAATATTTGTAGGATTTCCTGGAAATGAGCAAATTTGGAAGACAGTATTCTAGGTGGCATGACTGAAATGCTGAATTTGAAGCTGCTTTTATGATAAACTGGGAGCTGAGAAGGAGACCTGGATTTCTGTCACATGAGTTCCAGCAAAGGACAGTTGGCTCAGACCTTATTTTTTAATTCTGATTGGGTAGTGGATCAGAGGATGGCTTTGCTGCTACATGAAAGTATCTGAGTGAGAAAACCCAACCATTTTTCTGTCCAACTTCTCCCCCGACCTACTAACATTAATGTTATAAGACTCTGGATGCCATTTACTTTAAATGAGGAAAGTCCTGATATTTTAACATGCAGGTCTCATTCTTTCCCAGCCTTGCCAATATAGAAAAACATGGATCCGGGGAATGCTTGTTTCTTTCTTCTTACCAGCAGCTGGGTGGTCCAGCTCAGACCACTGGTTAAACATTGTTGGAGGCTTTTGGGTAAGAATAAACACTTCTTGGCAAGAAGAGAAATCAGGTAGAAGGAGCTACTGTCTCCTGTGTGTGAAAACGTAAATTTATATCTTCATTTAAAGTGGCCTGTTTGTGATGATCCCTTGAAGAGGACAAGATTCTGCTCTCAGAAGATGAGGCATGATTTCTGAAAAATAATTCCTCTCCTCTGGCTTCATTTATTATTATTTTTTGCCCCTAATTTTTGTCCTCTGAGACAAGTGAGACACATGCTCCTGGGTGGTATACATCTTTGACTCCTTATGACACAACAGAACATGGAACCCTGGTTTCCTCAGTAGGAGTTCTGGTTTCTAGTCTCTGCTCTGAGCCAAACCATTAATGTCTCTGAATCTCACATCTCCTCCATGAAATGAAGGCATCAGTGACTCTTTGTGATCTCTCAGGAAGGTAGTGGAAATGAAGGTAACACTTGAAGAGGAGGTGGTGGCTCTTTGAAGAAAGGTTCTATGTAAATAGCAGACAAGAAGAATGATAAAAACTTTGAGCATCTGAGTGTGGGCAAAAGTAATTTAGGATGAAACCACATCTAATAGGTGTTTGTTAAATGCTGTTCCCTGCACAATGCTTATCTTTGATGAATCTAATCCAGCCTAATACTGCATACATGTAGCACATCTCTGCAGTAAACTCTGGAAGTCAGGGCTGGTGGCTAGAAGGAGGAGAGTGAGTGTTGGGTCAGGGGGCAACTTTTTATTCCTCCTGTAGGAGTTGTATGGTTGCAAGGAAACAAGTCATGGCCTTTGCCCTTCCTCAGTTGAAAACTTAATAGGATCCTGCCTATATTATCATTATCTGTGGGCATGATTTTATTTTCCTCTTGACTGTCAATTCCTACAGTTTAAGGAATGTGTCTTATACATCATAGTAATTCCAGCATCTACCAAATGTCTGGCACAAAATTGGTGCTCAGGAGGGGTTTGACAAATGAAAAACAATGTTGGCTTCTGTTTAAAGGCCCAAACTCTTTGTTAAGCACATTTTAAAACAATTTTACATGTGACAACATATAAGATGCCCATTGTAGTCACAGGCACACACCATTAACCCTAGCTAGTACAGATATAAAAGAGGTATTATTGGGGGAAATGTTTTAGTCAGTGTAGTAAAGCAGACACACTCCTCTGACTCTGTAAGACCAGAGCTCAGGCCTGACCAGTGGTTCTGTAGAGAAGAGCCCTGTCCCCAAAGGGTTCTACATCAGTGGTCCTCAAAGTATATCTCAAACTGATGTCAATATCACTTGAAACCTTAATAAATGCAAATTATAAGGCCATAGTCAGGCCTACAGAGTTGGAAGCTCTAGGAGGAGGGCCCAGAAATCTGTGTTCTATCAAGTCCTCCAAGTGGTTCAATATACGATGAACTTTAAAAACCATAATTCTACATAACTGTAGTGAGAATGAGGGTTGGGGGAGAATATACAGAGAATATCTATGAGATTATGAAATGATAGAAGCTCCCTCCTCAGGAAAGTGGTCTCATTAGAAGTGGGTATGATGGGACTGGGGGCCGGTATCAGCCCATTCTTCTATTGAGAAAACTCAGAGCTGCTCAGCCAGCTCTCTGCTAAGCAAGCCAAAAGGGAGAAGGAAAGAGTCTCCCCTGCTATCCACATTAATCCCTCATCAGATGTGTCCTACTCTTCTTGCTTTACAGGTGTGGAAAATGAAGCACAGATGGCATCTATAACTAGCCCAAGGCACCCAGTTGAGGGGTGGTGAAGCCTACTTCAAACCCATATAGTCTCACAATCTGAGGTTCTCAAACTTTGTGGGGATCAGAATCACCCACCAGGACTCAGTAAACACAAGAAGCTAGGCCCTGGCCTAATCCAGGAAGCCTGGGCTTCTATTTCCCTATTAGGTCTCTGGGTGATTCTGATACACTCCAAATTTTGCAGAACACCATTTTAGATTGTTAGTTCTCATCCCTCACTGGGAACCATTAAAGAAATGCAAAGGCATAGAATATACCCTTAACCAACTATATCAGAAACTCTGCTTGAGGCCTTGTATCAGCATTTTTCAAAGATCTTAGATGATCTCAGGTGTACTCAGGGTTGATAACACTGCCCTAGAGTCCATGCTCCTAACCAAGAAGATGCGGCTGCCTCCCAGTGAAGATAATGTGTCTAAACCATCTTTGCAATGCCTGGCAGGTAGTTATACTTGTTGACTATTTGCCAATCTGGAATTTTCTTTTAGTCTTATACTTCCCAACTGCTGTTCTCCCCAAGTGGGTCTGAGGCAAAGTTTAAAATTCTGAGGTTTGTTCTTAGCTACTGCTCATCTGCTCCTCCTTGTGGTCCTCCCTGACTCCTGGGATAGAGGGCACTCAGAACTTTCCCATCACTCCTTGTTCTTTGAAGCTTCCTTACTGCAGACAGAAACCCCTGCTGGAGTCCTACCTGACTCAGGTTTTTCTTAAATTCTCTTCTCCCCTCAAATTAAGTTATTCTTAAGGGAGGCATAGTATAAATCTTCGTGGGTATCTCAGTGTTGTTCTTAGACCATCAGCATCATAATTATCCCTGGGTGGCTGTTAAAATGAGATTCCTGACCCCTCCACAATCCTCGTAAATCAGAATATTTGAGGTTGTGGCTCAAAGATCTGTCTTTTAGTAAGGTTTTCACACCATCCTTTTTCACAATTACCTTTGAGATTGAGGTCTCTCAGGCTAGAACAATGTCACATAGGCAGTAGATGTCCATAAACATCTGCTGAACTGACTGGAACAAATAGCTGATTATGTGTCTGATGAAGTAATGTGTCTTCTAAGGTGTTAATGACTGATTATGTCAGGTATGTAACTTGTCCAGTGGTCTTTTACATTTAACAAATCTGCCTAGGGTTACCAGCCTTGATTTCTTATTACCAGGGACCACTGTGCATGGCCTTTCAGAAAAGTCTCCCCACATTGCTCTTTAATCCACTGATTTATAACTACTCCCCAGATTTATACCACAGCAGACCCCATTGTTCTCCTTTCCCTACCCTTCCGAGGGCACTCAAGGATAGAGCAGGTGTCTTACTTGTCCTGGCAGCTGTGTGTGCTCCACCTGCAGCTCAGAGAATACGGCTCCTACATTTATAAATGTTTTTAGAGTTTTCTTATTGCCAGTTTCTGGGGTAGTATAATAAGGAGGGATTGCCCTGTATTTAGAACTGATGGTTTCAAAAATTCAATTTCCAAATAAAATATCTAAATTGGCACCCAATTTCTAATTACCCACTGATTCTCGAAATATCCCATGAACTCTACCAAGCAGAAACGGGAAATGAACTAAAACAGGCCATCTGCCTACCGGATGGGTGCTATTTGAAGGAGTGGTTTTAAAATTTCTCTTGGGTTTTACAGATTTGTTACTTGGAAGAGACCATGTACTTGGCACTATTTTATTTTGATGGAAAAATAATTGTAGAGTATTAGTGTTTTTCAATAGAGTTTATTTTCCTGAATCTTTCACGCTTACATTTTTGCTCTGAAATCTACAGAGTTTTCTACACTTGACAAGTATCATTTGAAGATCAATATTCCACTTTAATCATATTGTATAATTGATTGGCTCTATTATTCTCAAATTGTCCATCCTTATTTTGCATCACAATCAACTGGGAGCATTTAAAAAAATACTGCACTCCAGGTCCCACACCCAGCACTTCAGGTCAAATTGATCTTTGGTGAGAGCTAATCACCATATTTTAAAACAAACAAATAAAAAACACCCCCAAGAAAACCCACAAAACTTCTCAGGTGAGTTTATGGGATTGTCAGGGTACACAGTATTGGACCAGAAATGAAGTGTTTGAAATTAATCTTATTAACAAGATAGTGGATTTTTTAGTTTATTCTTTTTGTAACTTTCTTTGTGAGAAAAGTCCCACTTCCTTCACTTTAACTTTTCCCCCATTGTCTTAGTTTTCTATGTAAATGTGCATGAAATTATCTTAAATTATTTTTGGAACAACAGGGGCACAAATATTTGATTTTTAGAACAGAAGTAAAACGAAGCTTGCAAGAGTTCTGATTTATCATGGAATTAAGAAAATGAACACAAGCTAAAGTGTATACAGACAAGGCCAACATAGGCTGAAGAATTCTCCTCTATCAGAAAAATTTACTGAAGACTTTTAAGTGCTATACATTGGGTTTTGGCTATTGGAGGATTCTTTGGTTGCAAGCAACAGAATTCATTTCTGCTAACTCAAGTAGAAATGAAATTTACTAGAGGGATTTGGAGGGGGTGCAGGACTGAAGGCAAAGACAAAAGACGAAGTGAACAAAAATCAGGATCAGAATAGACAAAACCAGTGATCTCAATAAGAGTAACTATACAACAGTTTTGTTGGGGACCTAAGGTTGAAGTAAAGCTACTCTAATTATTCTTTTTCAACCTTTTATTACTCAGGTGAAGGTACAAAGTCCCAAGAGAGAAAGTCCAATTTGTTTTGCTTAAGTAATGTGCCCACATGTTTGGCAGGGAAGACCAGGCCTTTTGACTTATAGCCTTTCCAGGACTGGACATAATGAGAGAAAATAATCTTCCAGAAAGTAGTTACCAAAAGAAGGTGGAAAGGATGCTGGGCACCCAAAAAACAATCCTTTTCAAAGCCCTCATTAAATAGTTTTAACTAGGAGTCAGACTCAGATATACAAGATGGAATGTTTAAGAGTCGTGTGAATGATGCTTACTATGGGCCAATTTCACTCATTTACTCCTACAGAAGCCTGGAGAAGCAGATGCTATTGTCTTAAGTTTTTACAGATAATGTAAAAATTAAGGCATGGAGCCATTTAGTGGGTTACAAAGGTCACAGAGGTGACAAATGTCAACACCAGGGTGCAAACTGAAAACTTTCAGACTCTGTCATACATACTTTCCTGACTACTAACTCTTAAGAAGTCTAAGAATGTTAATATGGGAGAAAACAGCTAAGGATGATAGGAGTCAGAGGAGGGAAAATTGCTTTCTTTGGGGGAATTGGAAAGAACTTGAGGCAGGATTGGGACATGTGGAAACACAGTAATCCAAGAGAAGCCTGTGGTAAAATGTATACCAAGGAGAGATAAAAGAATGAACAAGAGCTTAAAGGCAGTTCAAATGGATCTATGATGGGAATGTTGGTATGTAGGTTAGGTGGGGTCTTGGGTTTGAATTTTCTTTGCTCATTAATAGGAAACAGCCACCACTTTTTGATAAGGGCTAAGCAAGAGAGGCATAAGGAAATCTGTGTTTAAGAAAATTAGTCTGTGGCTGTGTGCAATATCAATGGAGTAGGTAGGGGATGTGGGAGAGAAATAAGTGACCATATGACTGAGCAGGTGAAAGCTAATGAAGCTACTGAAGGCTGGGCTGGGAAGCTATCAGTGAACGTGGAGTAGCAGTGGTAAGAGTGAGGGAAATGTCAATATTTTTTAAGTTTGAGGAAAGAAGTCAAGTCACTGGTAGTGCCATAGCATGTGCAATAAGGGAGAGGAACAAGCCTGGGGGAGGATGGACATGTTTAAAGACCTTTGCAAGTGGGGACTGATATTCAGAATAGTGTGACCTAGAAATTATCTGTATAGAAATGATGTTTGAAGACATGACAAGAATCAGAGGAAGTGAGCTGTTGAACTTAGAGTTGAAAATGATAGACCTGTACAATTGCAGCTTTGAAATGGTCCCTAAAATTAACCTGATCCAATCTGGATCTTGTGTACAAGTCAGAGCTAAAGGAGAGCTACTTTTTATATAAAAATTCTATTTTTTTTAAAGTAATCACCAAAATAATGTTTTTAGGAAGATTTCAGACAATTTGCATATGTCCCTTAATTGAACCATTATTGTTTCATGTGTGGATGGGGTGGATGAGAGTGGAGGATGCCAAGCAATCCTCTTGGCATTGGTAGCTACTGTAGAATGGCAGAACTGAGAAATACCTCAAAGCTTTAATATTGGTGAACTGCCTCATTTGAATGATGTGAAAAGAATGTTTTTATGTCCATTGACTCTGAAGACATAGGGAGTGCTGGAGGTGGCATCAGGAATCTAGGTGAGGTCAACGTAATCTCACAAGAGCCCAGTGAGCTTGTCTGTGGAATGAAGAGGAGGGCCTTGCACAACACCCCACTCCCTCTTGCCTTTTTTCCTTTGTGTTTGTGAGGCTTGTTCTTGGTGCTGAGTATGGAATGCTGGTAGGGCTGCCCCAAATCTAGATGGTCAATGTTTAATCTTCAGAAAGTTAAAAACATGATTCTCAAATAAATATAGAATTAACACTAGTTCACATATATAACTCACTAATTAGGACGGATGACAAAGCTGGATCAAAGAAACGTTGATTATCAAGGTATTGATACATACAGTCCATCAGGAAAGGCACACTAAAATGAGATTTTACTTTTGAAGTTAGAATCAAAACTTTCAAACCCTACTGGATAATAATATCCTAACCTTTTGGGTTGTCTGTTCTACCAGAAAACAGTAACTTACAACTCTGTAGGATCAACGTCTACCAAATTAACTTGTAACCTAGCCCTTATCAAGTGCAAATAGCAAATCAGACAAGGTTCCTTTTTCTTTATTAGAACAAAGGTTACCAATTACAGGGGACCAAAATCCACTGGCCACCTTCTTTTATAAATTAAAAAAAAAATTTTAAATAAAGTTTCTTTGGTACAAATCTACACTCTTGCGTTTGTGTTGTCTATGGCTGTTTTGTGTGATGATGGCAGAACTGAAGAATTGTGACAGAGCCACATGTGGCCCTTAAAGCCTAAAATATGTTCTATCTTGCCCTTAGGAGGGAAAGTTTGCTTACTTCTGGACCAGAGAATGAACTAATCCTTGGTTGGGCTGCTAAACAATGGGCATGAACATGCAATTATCCTTTTGCCTATTTTATGTTTTGGATAATTTCTCTCAAAAGGAGTAGGCAATGGAAACTTGACTATGAAAATCTTGTAGTGTGAGAATGGGAACAGCAGAGCTCACATTATCTTGTGTGCTAGTTGGAAAATCAGGGGTTTTCTCATGACTCTCAGTCATGGTCCAGTTTGAAGCATAGCAGTTTCTTTGTGTATACTTCTAATGTCTAGACCCACACACGCAGAGGGAGAGAGAGACACACACAGAGAGATTGAGAGACACAGAGAGAGAGAGATGGAGAGAGACTGAGAAAAGAGGGAGAAAGTGAATGAACAGGTTTTCTGTATCTCTGCCTTGGGTACCTGGCCTGAGTATCTAATGCTGAAAGCTGAGAGCGTGGATGTTATTTTTTTGCCTCAGACCCAGCAGTTCGGGATAGCCACAGAAAATCAGGCTGGCTAAGGAGCCACTCTGGGAGCCAGAAAACCTGCATTCAGACAGAGGCTCATTGTTTTGAGGTTTGTATTTAGTTTGGGTCCAGAGTGACCTGTGTTTTCAGCTCCTCAAACACTCATCACCTCCCTTCTCAGGAACAGCCATGGGGATGAACCACAAGTTCTGCCCAGAGAAACACTGAATTCATGCTCAAAGTCCATTTGCTTGGGAGGTAAAAAGCCTGCCAAGTTCTGTAAGAAAGACTGAGCCCCCACTTCTCCTAAATTTGCATCGTACTTCAAAAATACACTTTCTCCCCTTAAAAAGAACAAGAAACCTGCTCTTCTACAAAAATGGAATTACCACTTCCACTCTTCTGGGGCCAACATTGGCTTTTCTAGAATTTGAAAGATCAAAAATTACTAAGAACTATTCTCTTTCTTCCAACTAAGTTTGAAGCTCCAAGCATCAGCTATTATCACCGGTGATACCATTGTCTTCACTATTCATTTTATGTTTCATTCTATGTTCTTATAACGTATTGTAAGAAATAATGAAGAGGTTGAAACCACCTAAATGTCCATGACAGATGAGTGGATAAAGAAAATGTGGTATATACATAGAATGAAATAGTATTCAGCCTTAAAAAAGAAAGGAATCTTACCATTTGCTACAGCATGGATGAACATTGAAGACATTATGCTAAGTGAAATAAATCAGTCACATTATGTTAAAAATTTAGCCTATTAGAATGCAGAATAAATTCAGTTTTAAAATTTATAGTTGAATAATCATTTAAGTTTATTCTAAATTTATGTGTAGAATTGGATTATTTGAGTATACATGTCAGCAAAATTTTATTTTAAAATATTAGATCTATATGATTTGAAGAGGTTAGATGCTCAAAGTATTAGATCTATATGATTTGAAGAGGTTAGATGCTCAAACAATTGAAATACTTAAAAATGAAATTGAAACATTTAAATTCAGTTAAAATGTTTAAGATGTTTTAATGAATTTGTTAATGTAAATAATATTATTCAAAAGTTCCTCGAAAGCAATTACTAAACGTTGCTAGAGTACGGGCTTTCCAAGATAAACACAAAATAAATTATAGAAAAATTAAGTTCTTGAAGTTTAACATTATTAATTTCAATATTATTTGGTTAAACACAAAAATGAATCTTTCCATACATAAAAGTTATTCTCAAGGACTACACATAACCTCACGTATACCATAGCTTATTTTGGAGATGAGGAATTGAGATCAAAGAAAAGTAAGCTGCCTTTTCAAAGAGGAAAAAGCTAGAAAAGATGAGATTTCTTGACGTTCAATGAATTATTTTTTCAAAGACATATTATTAGACACTTTTAGACATATTAAATATAGGTGATGCAGTTAGTCTAATTTTTTTTTTTTTTTTTTTTTGCGGTACGCGGGCCTCTCACTGTTGTGGCCTCTCCCATTGTGGAGCACAGTCTCTGGACGCACAGGCTCAGTGGCCATGGCTCACGGGCCCAGCCGCTCCGTGGCATGTGGGATCTTCCCAGACCGGGGCACGAACCCGTGTCCCCTTCATCGGCAGGCGGACTCTCAACTACTGCACCACCAGGGAAGCCCTAGTCTAACATTTTTAATGGTTGATTATTTCACATTGTAGTCTTGCATTTCCCATGTTGACATCTCAGTCCTTTGGGATTATTCTAACTCTACATGGTATTATTCTAACTCTACTATGATTTCATTGTTATAGTTTCTAATGGCTTTTATTTGTGGGTGTACAGAAAGAGACTAACCTTAGGCCTTTCTTAAATGAATGACTAGTTTACCTCTTTTTTGAAATATATAAAACTTTCACAATTTGAAGTGCAAAAATCTGAATAGAGGCTCTACACTAAAGCACACCAAAAGCATAGAGTTAAAAGAAAATTCTTTAAATATCAAAAGTATACTGGTAGCCCCTGATTTATTAACAGTCACATTCAAATCTATCCTGTTTGTAAGTAATTCTGCCTCACTGCAATAAATTTAGGGTGGGTTGGTGTACAACCCAACCCCTTTATTGGCTGGAGACCATTTAATCAGGTAGGATAACTTATTAACCCCCTTCATTGGGTTTTTCCTTGGAGATCAACATTCAGGAAAAGAAGGCTAAAAGAAGGTTAGATACCCTCTTGCTAACCCAGAAGTTGGAAGGTGAGTTGAAAACTCAATTGCAACAGACACAGAGACACAAGGATACACATACAGTTGGAATCATGTGGTATGTAGATATTTAATATTGGCCACTCTTACTCAGTAATGCTCAATAAAGATTCTTCCATGTCTTTTGATAGCTTACTAGCTCATTTCTTTTTAGTGCTGAATAATATTCTATTGTCTGGTTGTACCACAGTTTATTTATCTATTAAGCTACTGAAGGACATCCTGGTTGCCTCCCAGTTGTTACAAGTATGAATAAAGTTACTATGAATATTAATAGATTTTTGTGTGGACATAAGTTTTCAACTCCTTTAGGTAAATGCAAAAGGATCACAGTTGCTGGATAGTATCATAAGAGTATGCTTAGTTTTCTAAGAAACTGCCAAAATGTCTTCCAAAATGGCTATAACATTTTGCATTTTCACCAACAATGAATAAGAGTTCCTGTGGCCCCAATCCTTGCCAGCATTTGGTGTTGCCATGATTTTGAATTTTAGTCATTCTAATAGGTCTTTTGCCCATTTTAAAAATAAGGTTCCTTTTCTTATTGTTGAGTTTTAAGAATTATTTGTACATTCTGGGTAACAGTCTTTTATCAGATAGGTCTTTTGTAAATATTTTCTCACAGTCTGTGACTTGTCATTCTCTTGACAGTGTCTTTCACAAATTAGAACATTTTTAATAAGGTCCAGCTTATCAATTCTTTCTTTCATGAACTGTGTCTGTGGTTTTGTAAAAAGGTATTGCCATACCAAATGTTTCTCTTTTGTTATCTCCTATAAGTTTTATAGTTTTGCATTTTATATTGTGGTCTGTGATCCATTTTGAGTTAATTTGTGTGAAGGGTGTAAGTTTTGTGTTTTTATTTTTTTCACATGGATGTCTAGTTGTTCTAGCACCACTTGTTGAAGACTATCTTTGCACTATTGTATTGCTCTTTCTCTTTTGTCAAGGGCAGTTGACTATATTTGTATGCATCTATTTCTGTATCTCTACTCAGTTCCATTGATCTACTTTTCTATTCTTTCACTGAAACCACACTACCTTGATTACTGAAGTAAGTCTTGAAGTAATCTTTTTAGTAAGTCTTGAAGTCTGGTAGTGTTGGTCCTTCAACTTTGTTTTTCTCCATCAATATTGTGTTGGCTATGCTGGGTCATTTGCCTCTCTGTAGAAACTTTAGAATCAGTTTGTCTATATCCAGAAAACGAATTTGCTGGAATTTTAACTGGGATTGCATTGAATCTTAGGCCAAGTTGAGGCAAACTGACATCTTACCAATTCTGAATCTTTCTATCCATGAACATGAACTATCTCTTCACATATTTTGATGATTTAATTAATCAGAATTTTGTATTTCTCCTGATTGATTTTCAAATACTGAACCAGCCTTGTATACCAGGATAAATCCCACTTGGTTGTGATGTATAATCCTTTTTATGCATTGTTGAACTCCATTTTGCTAATAATTTGTTGAGAATTTTGCATTCTTGTTCATGAGAGATATTGGTCTGTAGATTTCTTTTCTTGTAATGTCTTTGCTTGTTGTAGGCATTAGGACAATACTGGCCTTAAGATATGAATTAGGAAGTATTCCCTCTGCTTCTATACTCAGAAAGAGATTGTAGAGGGTTGTTATAATTTCTTCCTTAAATGTTTGGTGGAATTCACCAGTGAATCCATCTGGGCCTGGTGCTTTCTCTTTTGGAAAGTTGTTAAATACTGATTCAATGTCTTTAGTAGACATAAGCCTTTTCAGATTGTCTATTTCTCATGTGCCTTTTGGCATATTGTGTCTTTTAAGAAATTGGTTTGTTTCATCTAAGTTATCAAACTTGTGGGCATAGAGTTTTTCATATATTCTTTTATTATCATTTTAATGTCAATGGAATCTATAGTGATATTCTACCTTCCTGTGTGATAGTAGTAATTTGTGTCCTCACTCTTTTTCTTTGTTAGTTTGGATAGAGGCTTATCAATTTTATTGATCTTTTCAAAGAACCAGCTTTTGGTTTCATTGATTTTCTTACTAATTCCCTGTTTTCAACTTTATTGAGTTCTGCTCTAATCCTTATTATTTATTTTTGTCTGTTTACTTTGAATTTAATTTGTTATTCTTTTTCTAGTTTTCTAAAGTGGAAACCTATAAGATTATTTATTTTAGATTTTTCTTCTGTTCTTATATATGCATTCAATGCTGTAAATCTTCCTCTAAGTACTGCTATTACTGCATCCCACAAATTTTGATAAGTTTTGTTTTGATTTTCACTTAGTTCAAAATTTTTTTTTAGTTTTACTTGATATTTATCATATGAACCATGTGTTAGAAGTGTGTTGTTTTATTTCCATCTACTTTGGTATTTTCTCATTATCTTTCTGTTATTGATTTGTAGTTTGATTTCATTGTGGTTTGAAAACAGACATTGTCTGATTTAAGTTATTTTTAAATAGTTAAGGTGTGTTTTTATGGCCTAGAATGTGGTCCATCTCAGTTAATATTCCATGTGGGCTTGAAAAAGTGATGTGTTCTTCTGTAGTTGGATTAAGTTGTCCATAGAAGTCAATCATATCCAACTGATTGAAGGTGTTTTTGAGTGCAACTATGTCCTTACTGACTTTCTGTTGGTCAGATCTGTTCTGTTTCTGTCTTTTGTTTTCACTTTTTATTTTATATTGGAGTATAGCTTATTAACAATGTTGTGTTAGTTTCAGGTGTACAGTAAAGTGATTCAGTTATGCATAGACATGTATCTATTTTTTTCCCATTTAGATTGTTACAGAATATTGAGTAGAATTCCCTGTGCTATACAGTAGGTCCGTATTGGTTATCCATTTTAAATATAGCAGAATGGATCTGCTCATTTTTGATATATGTTTGTTGAAATCTCCGACTATGATAGTAGATTCATCTATATTTCTTTGCAGAGAGATATTAGTTTTTGCCTCACATAATTTGATGCTCTGTTGTTAGGTGCACACATATTAAGCTTGGAGAATATACCTCTTTATCATTATTTAATGCCTTTCTATATTCATCCCTGATAACTTTCCTTGTTCTGAAGCCAGCTTTTTCAGCTTTCTTCTGAAATTAATGTAGTTACTCCTGCTTTCTTTTGCTAGTGTTAGCATGATATGTTTTTCTTCATCTATTTACTTTTAATCTACATGTGTCTTTACATTTAAAGTGGATTTAGACAACATAAACCTGAATCTTGTTTTTTGATCCACTCTGACAATCTCTGGATACATTTAGACCATTGACATTCAGAGTGTTTATTGATTTAGTTGGATTAATATCTATTATATTCATTACTGTTTTCAATATATTGCCTTTGTTCTTTGTTCCTATTTTTGTCTTCCACTCTTTTCCTGCCTTTTGTGGTTTAATTGAGCATTTTCTATGTTTCCATTTTCTCTCCTTTCTTAGCATATTGGTTATAATTCCTTTTTGTTTATTTGTTTTGTTTTTTATTTTACTTTTTTAGTGGTTACCCTAGAGTCTGCAATATATATTTCCTAACTAGTTTCCCCTGAAGGCAGCCTTTTTTGGGGAGAACACAGTGTTCTGGTATATTTCAAAATGGTTGCCCCTCCTCCTCCTGGTAACAGGAGATAATTTTTCTCTGATATATACAGTAGGAACCTGGTCAGGCACCTGGACGAAACACACAATATTGTGGAGAACCGCCCCCCCCTTGGCTGGTTTCTCTGGAGTTTTTAACTCTCATGCTTTTCTACACTGACACTCCAGCAATTTGTCAATTGTAGTTCAGGTTTTCCTATTCCTACCCTGGATCCTAAGGTAGTTTCTGCTTCTGAATCTGTGCTCTGTTAAGCTGTGATTCACTGCATTTGCCTGTCTGTCTCTCCAATTCTGGGGACTGAGTTTTGCCCTATGTCCTACCCTCTCTTATGGATCAAAGAAGAGTTATTGATTTTTTTAAATTTATTTTTATTGAAGTATAGTTGATTTACAATGTTGTGCTAATCTCTGCTGTACAGCAAAGTGACTCAGTTATACACATATAGATATTCTGTTTTTATATTTTTTCCATTATGGTTTATCACAGGATATTGAATATAGTTCCCTGTGTTATACAGTAGAACCTTGTTGTTTATCCAAGAGATATTGATTTTAAAATTTGTTCAGCTTTGTACTTGTGGTTAAGATTGAGCAGCAACTTCCAAGCTCCTTACATGTGGAACTGGAAACTGAAAGTGTCAACAGTGAATTTTTTTAAAAGTTTGTTTTGGAATAATTATAGATATGCAGGAATTTACAAAAATATTAGAATCCTATGTATCATTCACCCAATTTTCTCCAAATAGTGACATTTCATCCGTGGATATTTACGAAACAGGGAAAAAAATAACAGAAATCTTACAAAAACTTCCAGAGAATAGAAAAGGGTCATCACCAACTTTGTTGAGGAAGCCAGCATGATCTTGATACCAATATCTGATAAAGAAAATGCACATAGGAGAACCCACAGGACAATCTCTCTGATTAAAAAAATCATAAAGAAAATACTAAAAAAATTGATATCCAGTGATTTATGGAAATGAAACCTATTATGACCAAATTGGGTTTATATCAATAATAAAAGAGTGATTTAAGACTTTAAAATCAGTATAATTCACCATATTAACAGATACAAGGGAAAGTCATATGATCATATGATGAGAAAACGTGTATGATTAAATACAAATCCATATAAAAAAGAAACTCAGTAAACCAAGAATGAAAGGGAACTTCCTTAATCTGATGAGGTGTATTTCCCAAAAAGCAATAGTAAACATGCCATGATGAAATGTTGAAATCTTTCCCTCTGAGATCAAAAACAGTGGAAAATCTTACACTTTATACTCTAATAATGTTACTTCAAGAAGAAATGTCTATTTTAGGGCAGTTGGGCACTTTCCCTTTATGGAAGATCCAAAAATCAATGGGCAGTATTCAAAAGTAGGCCTGCCAACAGTAGTTTCCTATGAAGAAATCCATTGTCTTTTAAAGGAAAGGGTTTGACCAAAAAATGCAGTGACCTAATCCAACTATTTTAAATGGCTTAATTGTGTGTTTTGTTCTATTTGGATTGGACGGTAACCATGAAATTAAAGATGATGCATTTTGTTAATGTTGAAATCTGGCTGGACTATGATTAATGAGATGGCTCATATTCTAGTCACGTTGATTGCCTTAATCATGGCCCATCTCTTTTTTCATACATTAATTACAATATAAATTTGTATGTTTTCACTAGACTGACATTTTCTACATAGGAGAATAAACTTAACTTAGATTAGTTGTTTAAAAAATTGACTTCAGGGAACACTCTGATACCGATCATCCATCTTCATGGATCATTGTGTATGTATCATTGAGTAAAAGTGATTTAAAAGTCTAATTTTCTCTTCCACATTAATGTAAAACCTAGAAAAAGTTTTGCATAGCCAAGGGCAATAGTGAATTTTCCCACAAATTATGACTACTCTAGTTCCCCCTTATCTGTATATTTAATTTTATTTTAATAATATAATTTTGATATTGGGGATTTTAGAGGTCAACAATCAACTTTTTCCCAATGCTTTGTAAATAGACTCTATTTGAATGAAATGTTCTATTTTAGGAAGTCTACTGTTCCACTGCTGAAAAGTTAATTGTTGGGAAATTCTTCCTTTTATTTCTCAGAAGATTCAAGTATAATCATTGTGTGTAGAGTTCCATATCTAATGCATTGATTATTCAAACTTTCCTCTTTTTCCTTATCACAGTCTCACATTATTCTACTGATCATTTCAGCCCTCTATTTTCATTCTACATGTTATATTTTGTTTTCTTGTTTGCTTATTTCATTATTCTAGTAATCTTCATCTCTAATAAGACAAAGACCTTAACATTGTTCCCCCAGCTCAGACCATCTCCAATGAGTAGACATAACTGAAGAGACATGTGATACACACACTGGAGAACACTGCTGCATTAGGGTTGAAACTTATTTTTTCTGGTTACTGACAATGAATCCTAGACCTGCATATTTTTTCCTGAAAATTTTAATACAAAAAATGATATAAAAATGATCTTTCCTCTCATAACCTTACATAATAACATGTGGTAACATGTCATTAACAAGAGTTTCACTTCCATGAAGGCAGGGATGATTGTCTCATTTTTAGCACTATGTATATGAAATCTAGGCCAAGTTTGGCATATAACTAGAACTTGGTACATTTGCATGGAATGGATAGTGGAATGGATTGGTGAGGACCTTCTCTAAAATGTATTCACATCAGCACCCAAGAAGGTTGTTCACCAATAATACAGGTGCCAGGGATGGTGACAAGTCAAATAAGCTAATCTTCTGTCAGTTTTCCTCTTCTTTTTCATCTTCTATTAAGACTCAGCAGGGCTTCTTGGCTGGAGGGGTTAGTGAGAAGCCAGAAGATGATGCAGGAAGCTGGCTCCCCAATCACCATTGTCATTCCACCTCCTTCCCCGGTTCCAGATTGACTCTTGGTTCTTCAGGTTGTTGCTCAATACAGAAGGACAATGGACACATCTTCTGGGCAGTGACAGATGATAATTGCTTTGTGATGCTTGTTATGAGCAGGTTTCTAAACTTTCTGCTCTTGGAAAACCTATGACTTGTCAGTTTTCTGATGATTTGCACAAATAATTCTTTGGCTTGATATTAAAAATAGGACTTTATAAAAGGTCATTATTCATAATGACAATAAAGTGAAGAATTATGTTGCAATCAAGTGGTAAGAGAAAAGCAATTGAGAAACTTTACTTTTTGTTTTATAAACATTTTTCAAGAAATATGATATAACTGCTACACCAAGTCAAGAGATTAATATTCTTGTATAAAATAGATTTGCAATGGGTATAATAATTTTTGATGCTCAAACCACAGAAATATTATATATGATGTTTTAGTTGATAATGAAATTTGATCCAGAGTCTAACAATGACTATAGATCTGGCCCAAATGCCTCTGCTTTCGTAGTTCATATAAACGGCAACTTTGCAATGAGACTTAAAGGTTTAAAGAAGCCAAGTTACAGAATTTTTTTTCTTTTTCCAGCTTTCAAAAATACCAATTTGGATATTCAAAAGCATACTAGAGGAAGTATTTGAAGATGATGCACTTAAAAAAGACGTTTGTTTCACAAAACTGCAAGAGGTCCATATGTATATGGATCATATGGATGATATATAAATGTGTGTCTGTATGTATATATTTACATACACATTACATATATGTATATAATATGTAATGTTCATGTGTATATATATTTAGATATGGACATCTTGAAGTTTTGTGAAATGAAGATACACGTTTTTAACTGGTTTCTATTATAGAATTGACTAATGGATTAAAAGTTCAAAATGCAATGTTGTGATAATAGGTGGCACTCTTTCCAAAAGATTACCATCACTGCTCCTTCAAGCCTTTCTTAATTATTCTCTCTTGGTTATTATTTTTTGGTTATCCTCTACTACCAAACTCTTCAAATGTTGCCTAGCACACAACATTCAGTTACATTGAATCTATTCAATGTAAGATGTTAAGATCTACAATAAGAACAAATCTTCTGTACATGATATTGTGAAGAAGGGGAATCTAAAGAGCTTCAATTAAGTTGTCCTTACCTGTCCCACTATCTTATACATTTTCTCTGACCAATTCATTGCTGAATATATAAGGGAAGCAGACAAGTCATGGGCAAACCACAGGAGAATCAATAAATTCTAAATACTCTTTTCTCAACTTGACTAAAAAATTTCTTTGTTCCAAAAGTGATTCTCAACCTTTTGCTCTCTCACTACCCTGAAGATATTTGGTTATGTGTGGAGACATTTTTAGTTGTAACAACTAGGGTAAGGATTCCACTGGCATTTAGTGGATAGAGACCAGTCACGTCTACAGGACAGCTAACCACAATAAATAATTATCTGGTCCAAAATGTAAATAATGCTAAGGCTGAAGAAACTTTTACTCCATAACCTTTAAATATCCCTGATTAAACTCAGCAAATCTTACTGCCACACATAATTACACTGCTTATTTTTTTTCTTCCCTCACCCACATTTTTTTTTAAACATCTTTATTGGGGTATAATTGCTTTACAATGGTGTGTTAGTTTCTGCTTTATAACAAAGTGAATCAGTTATACATATACATATGTTCCCATATGTCTTCCCTCTTGCGTCTCCCTCCCTCCCACCCTCCCTATCCCACCCCTCCAGTAGGTCACAAAGCACCGAGCCAATATCCCTGTGCCATGCGGCTGCTTCCCACTAGCTATCTACCTTACGTTTGTTAGTGTGTATATGTCCATGACTCTCTCTCGCCCTGTCACAGCTTACCCTTGCCCCTCCCCATATCCTCAAGTCGTTCTCCACTAGGTCTGTGTCTTTATTCCTGTCTTACCCCTAGGTTCTTCATGACATTTTTTTTCTTAAATTCCATATATATGTGTTAGCATACGGTATTTGTCTTTTTCTTTCTGACTTACTTCACTCTGTATGACAGACTCTAGGTCTTAATTGCTTAACATTTTAAGTGAAAGCAGAAGTACCATAGTCCCCCCCCTCCATCTGCTGTTTCATTCTCCTTGGTTTTAGTTACCCATGGTCAAACTTGGTCTGAAAATATTAAATGAAAAATTCCAGAAATAAACAAATTGTAAGTTTTAAATTGTGTGCCATTCTGTGTAGCTTGATGAAATCTCACGCTGTCCTGCTCTGTCTCACCCAGGATGTGAATCATCTGCCCATTAGTCACTGAGTAGCTGTCGTGTTTATCGCAGTGCTTGTGCTCAAGTAAACCTTTTACTTAATCATGGCCCCAAGGCACAAGAGGAGTGATGGGGCAATTCGGATTCGCCAAAGAGAAGCCATAAAGTGCTTCTTTTAAGTGAAAAGGTGAAAGTTCTAGACCTAATGGGGGGAAAATGTATTCTGATGTTGCTAAGATCTACGGTAAGTACAAATCTTCTGTACATGAAATTGTGAAGAAGGGAAAAGAAATTCAAGCTAGTCTTGCTCTGCATCTCACACTTTCTGGCCATAGAGCATGAAAAGTACCTAGTTAAGATGGAAGAAAACAGTAAATTTTGAAAAGAGACCACATTCACATCACTTTTATCACTGTATGTTGTTATAATTGTCCTATTTTATTATTAGTCATTTTTAATATCTTACTGTGCCTGATTTATAAATTAAACTTTATTATAGGTATGTATGTATAGGAAAAACAGTATATATAGTGTTTGGTACTATGCTCAGTTTCAGGCATTCACTGGGGGTCTTAACATGTCCCCTGAAGATAAGGGGGGGCTCCTGTAATAGTTTTGGAAGAGGCAATTGATTTTCGTTTAAAAAGTACAAGTAAAGATGATCTGAATTCACAGCTGACTAGGATATATACCTTTGCTCATGGTCTGAAATACAGATTCTCTTACTGAAGAGGTGGCCTGTCTGCTTTGCTTCACTTGTATCAGAGTTTCTAGTGGCAAACAACAGAGCCCATTCTGATTGGTTTAAACAGAAATGGGATTTATTGAAGGATGTTTGATAGCTTAGAGAATTTCCAAGAGGGCCAGATGGTCAGGGATAGAAGTTACATGTCCAAGAAAAATGTGCAAAAGCTGTTGGAGTTGATGAAGCAAAGAACTCACTGCAGGGACCCAGAAACCAGCAACGCATGCCCATGATGCTGCAGGGTGATGCCAGAGGCTTCCCCAAGAGAACCAACTTCACTATCCTTCTTACTCTTCATAAAAAATGGATTCTTTCTGGGCCTTCCTTTCTCACATTGCTTTCTTATAAATTGAAGTCCCATACTGGTGCATCTGTTTGGTGAAGCCTGGTTCCACTTGTACCCTAGTTGTAAGAGCAGCTGGGAAGGCAAATTATTGACTGGCAATGTGGAAAGTTGTTTAAAGGATGCTGCACAGTCACAAACATGTGAAGTATTCACTTTACCATTGTTCCTCCATACTACCCATAGCAAAGCATACAATTACATAATGCCTTTGCTGAGCACTAGGCTATATCTAATAGTGGAGTATCCTGCTTCAAAGTCAATGTGGGAGCAATAAAACTGTGTCCTGGTCTTAGTACTTACAGTGAACTTAAAAACCAATCAACTCAGCTGGCTAGTGGAAAATTTATATAATCTTTTGGGAACACAATTGAGCATAGTATGTAATTTAGACTGTACTCAGGAATTGTTTAAGATAGGTACTGTTATAATTGCCATTTCATAGATGAGAAAATTCAGGCACAGTAAAATTAAGTACTTTACCTTAAATCACATAGAATATAAGCCAGAAACACTAGCATTAAAACCAGGCATTTTTCTCCAGAGTCCATACATTTAATCACTTTTTATTACCTCCAGTTTTATACATGAAGATACTGAGCTTCTAGTGTTAAGGAATTTGGCCAAAGTTACACCGGTAGGGATTTCCCAAGACAATTTTATTAAACGTTACATTATATGGATTCTAGTAGTGGGAGAATTTTAACCCACTCCTGGAAAGTCATAATCATATAATACAAAGTAAACAAAGGTGTACAAATGTTAGGCTTACGTAAAAGTCATGCCTTAAATTCTATGTATACAAAGTGTAGTTGATGCAATATGTAGTATACAGGTGCAAAAGTGGATCCCATCCACCAGATGAGAGTGCTCACTTTTAATTCACCTTGGGGAAGCAAATAGTGAGCATGTCCTAACAAGAAATCAACAGAATATATATGACTTCAGCTGGGCCAAGACTGTGTTCTACTTTCCTTTCAGTCCTGGAGGATCTCCATAAACCTCCTCTGGCAGTCCCTGCTTATAGCCCACTCAATAGACATCACTGTTCCTCTACACTCTGAAAATTATGCTCCTCTCTGCCCTTATTAATGTAACCCTGATTTTTCTCAGGTAGTACAGTATTTCTCAAAGGAGTCCTGTTGGTACTTTAGGAAGAAAAAGTTTTGTTGTATGTATTTTAATCATTGCAAATCATTCAAACATAATTTAGGAAGTAAATAAGTTATAAATTAATGTCAATAAATAAAATAATTATTAATATTTAAAAACAAAATCCCTCTTGTCTTAGATTTAGTTTAGAATTTAAATGAGTGAATCTATAATTAGCATTTATCACTTGTTAGAATCACATGTCTGAATTACTTATTAAAAAAAATCTTTTAGGTGATGGTATCACATATTTCTGTGCCTTTGGCCCAATTTCCAGGTTTTGCTCAAATCTTATAAAGGCTTTTATTTTTTATTTCAAGTTTAATTATAGACAGACTCTATTGTCATTCAGTAAGTAGCATGACAATCACTTTCCAAAAAACTTCAGCTCTTGGAAGTATGGCTCTGCGAAATATTTTGGAGGGATTCCAGGAGACTGGGAGTAACCAGTATTCCTTCTGTTGACAGCATTCTTGGGGCAGATACAGGTGGCATGACAAAGGACAAGGATGATTCAGTCTGATATTGAATATATCCCATATTAAATCAGGACTGACCACCCTTTTACCGAAAAAAAAAAATCCACCCATCTGCTGTTATCAATGAGGGTTATATGATGATAATATCACTTTTCAGAAATGTGACACAATTGTTTTTGTTTAATAAAATTAATAAGGTCTATGGCTTTTAGGCCATTGTTTATATTCTCAAAGAATATCCTTGAAAATTACCTAGTAATACTTGCAGCATAATTTTATGGCTTTTAGCTACCATTTCATAGACAGGCTTGGAATACTATGTACCTTGAGTCATTTCAATTGGGTTTTCCAATTTCTGAGACAGGGACTGAAAAATATTTAATTAAGAAGACAAAAGTCCTGAGCAAACGTAACACCATGCTGTGTCCTATAAAAATGTTGATCTTTTCTTGGGGCTGAGAGTCTGGTTTAATTTGGGGGCAGCATTTAGGATGTCTGGAGGCCACTGACAGGCAAGATGTGTTCTTACAGCAAAAATGATCAAATTCAATGTGAATCCAGAAACAGAGGAACACAGTTCAAAATAATGACTGCCATTTCTAAGTCATTACATGTTTAAATTGCCACATATATCAACTGAGAAGTTTCAAAATGTACATTCTTCGATTATATTAAGTACAGATTTAAAGGGATCTAGTCAGAAAGCAGGAGTTAAGTCACCATGATAGGGTCTCTCTCTAGCCTTGAAAACCTCTCTCCCTACCCTTGAAAACCTCTCTCCCTTTGTTGCATGTGGTGCTGCTATGTGAGAAAGCAAGTGTAGGGGAGTGAGAGAGAAAGAAATGGAGAAATCTTGCCCCATTCTTTGGTAAATTTTGAGCGGAAGAGGAAATAGGTACCTGAATATAACCAAATGTCTATTTGAAGGAATCAAAAGTTACAATAACAAGATTATGCTACAAATTAAAGCTTTTTTATGCTTGAATGGATTGAGGCCCTATTAATTGGTGATTTTAACTTTTCTATTTTCCCATGTGGGAAAGTAGGGGTGGTTGGGGAATAAGTAGAAAAAAAAAAAAACATAGACACATGCCTTGACAACATTTATTAGAGCAAATTAAAATACCTCAGCTTGGTCTGTCACTGAGCAGAGACTGGTCAGTCAAAACTTCTACACTCATTTAATAAGACAAATAAGATAGTATTTGTTTGACTTAACTCCCACTTAAGGAATTGAGGAAACATGGCTGTTTCCTTCCAATGAACTCAGGAAGACCCAAGAGATGGGGCAGGGTGGTGGTTGTATCCTAAGTGTGTGAAAATGCAGCTTGCTGTGTGGGCCCCTCTTTCTCCCATGTTCCTTCACAAACTCAGCCTTCCCAGAGACAACACATTTTTTGCCTCTGATCTGGCTGTTCATGAATGCTGACCTTTGCCTACCTCAGTGCCAGGTGAAACCTGGAGTCTCCCATCCATGGCTTTGGTCCTCTCTCTTTCTGCTTCCTGTAATGGATGTCCTTTCTAATATTTTCAGTACTTTCTATGCTTAACTTTTCTAACTGAAAAGGTTGAACCCTTGTTATGAATTGAGGAAAATACCCTATTTGGGCAAACACCTTGCATAATAATAATAATAGTATTATTATTATTAATAGTAATAGTTGTTATTATAATAATGCTTCAACAGAACATTCTTCAACTTGCTTTTTAAGGTCACTATTTGTTTTGATTTTTTTTCCATGCTGATATTTACTTAGTTCATTAATGTTAATTTCTGTATAGTTTTCCATTATGTGAATATATCACTTCTTTATTATGGCATTCATTCAGCAAATGTGCATTAAGCACCTACTTTAGTTAAGGTACCAGGTTCTGGGGATATAAGAGTGAACCAAACGATGAAGGTCCATCTATCATGTAGCTTACATTCTTAATGGGAGAAGGAGCAAGCAGGTAATAAACCAATTGACATATTATATGTCAGCTAGTATGTCCTTTAAAGAAACTAAAGCTGGATAAGGGAATAGGGAGTGGTCGAGTGGGCTGTTTTAGATGGTGGAGTCCAGAAAGGATTTTCTTATAAGGTGACATCTAAGCAGAGCTGGACTGCAATGAAGTAGTGAACTCCACAGATATTTGAAAGAAGAAAATATTAAGCAGAGGAAATAATGTTTACAAAGATGGAAGGGTAGGAGCATTCTTGGTACATTCCAGGAATAATGAGGAAGCCCATATGACTGAATTGCAGAAAGGAAGGGGGATAATGGTTGGAGATGAGGTCAGAAAATAAAGTGAAAAATCAGGTCATCTAGGACATTTTAGACCATATTAAGTATTTAATTCTGAATATGATCTGTTTCAACCACAGGAATAACTCTATGTGGTTTTAGTTACATGAGAACTATTCTAAGCACTATACTAAGAATATAATGGAAAATTACAAGTTTGGAAGGAGAGAAAACAGGTAAGATCCTATTGCAATAGTCCAGGCACGAGATAAGGAAGACATGGACCAAAGTGGCATGTTCCAGTGACATGTTCCACTTGCAGTGGTGGAAGTGATCACATTTGGACTATATTTTTATATGACTCATCAAGATGTTCTGATGCTTGGGATATGGAGTTGATAGGGAAGAGGCAAAGATAACCCCATACTATATTAATAATAATAATTCAGGCTACTTCCTACTTCCCATTTTGTTCCCATTTTAAACTATTTGGTTTTTAATTATTCGCAATATAGTTTCTATTCTCAGTCTCTCTCTCTCTCTCTCTCTCTATATATATATATATAGATAGATAGATAGATAGATAGAGAGAGAGAGATATATATAGATATATATATATAGAGAGAGAGAGAGAGAGAGAGAGAGATGGCAAGTATACAGTTAAGTATTAGGAAGGGATCCAAATTGGGTAGCATGTAGGAAAGAAACATGAAAGGGAAGAGTTGGAGACAAAACCTAGGAAGCCACATTTGAGGAAGATATTAAGGAATTTGTACATCATTTTGTATAGAGGAGAATCATTGTCACCTTTAGCAAAGCAATGCTATGTTAAGAAAGCTGCAGGAAGATCAACTCAAAAGTTCCAGATTGGCAAGGAAATAGTCAGGACAAAGGGATCCAGATAAGAGATCCTGGAAATTATTTGAAAAATGGGGGCCTGGGTTCAGATAGTGGATTTTTAAAGCCACATTTTTCAAAGGGGAAGCCTAAGGAACTACTTGTGCTCCTCAAAGCCTAGCTGTGAGTCAACAAAAAAGCTACAACTTATTCTGCACTTAACAGACAAGGCAATCTTTTAAAAATGAAACCTTATCACATATCTTTGCTATTTTAAATTTTGTAAGAATTTCACATTACTTTAAGAATAACATCCTAATTCATTGTCTTTATCTACAAGGCTCTGCATGTTCTGAGCCCTGCCAAACTCTCCAACTTCATCTCATATATGAGTCCACCATACTAAGGCCACATTGGCCTCCTTTTTCTACAGTTGCCTCACTCTCATCTTTCAAGACTCAGACCAAACTTAATCTCCTCAGTGGCCCCTCACCGTTCCCTTTTCCCCAATGACCATTTACAGACCTTCTGTTTATCAGAACTAATTAGAATTTGTAATAATCCTGTTAATTAATTTACTGAATTGGTTACTGTTTATATAGTCATGTCTTGTAGGCTTCATGGGACAGCACCCAGATTTTATTTGGCTGTATCTCCAGCACCAAGCACAGTGCCTAGACCAAATAAGGGCTCATAAGCATTCATTGAATTATAGCTTATGATTACTTCAGTAGATCATTTTTGTCAAAGATTATTTGCTTCTGCCTAGCAGATTTTAATAAAAAAAATGTTAACAGTCATTAAATGCTTCTGAAAAGATATCATATTCATTTGGTAATTAAATTCTATCTATGTGATAAGAAGTACCTCCTTTTTATAATAGGAACAAGATTGGGTTTGAGGTACTCTGATACATTAACCTTTCTGAAAAAATCTTACTGAGAATATGCTCAGAAAATGATCGATGAAACAAACAATGCAAAATCTTGATACTTGTTGAATCTTGGTGATGATTACATAGGCATTTATTTCATAATTCCATGTAATTCTGTTTCTTTGAAAATTATAACAATAAAACATTAGAAAAGATATTATATATCCAGGATGTGTCTTTGAGTTCTCTTGAAGGTAGAACCTAATGGGAGAACTTGGGTGCAGGTACCTTGAGAGACGGTCAGTGAAAGGAGAAGGGAGTGAGTGAGAAGAGTAAGATGGAGAAGAGGGGCAGGGAAAAAGGATGCACTGATGAGCACGTTATCATTGCAGGAAACTGAGGATCAATCCAGCTGGGGACCCCCTGAGGTATCACGTAAACACACCACAAAATTGTCTTGCCAAAGGAAAGGGAGATGGAGTGTTAATCTACTGAAGTCAGGGGCCAGTGATAGAGGGTTGTTCCCATGGTTTTGACTTCCTCATGTGTCCAGGCTAAAAAGATTGAGCAGCCTACCATGGCTTTGGAGAAAGTTCCAAGGTAACAAATCAGACAGGTACAGCAAGTGGAAAGGGAGTGGAACTATCCAACACGACTGATGACATCGGTTTGGGTGAAGGGTTGTAGCACAGGACACCACAAAAAATTTGGCATGATACATGTATGTGTGCATTTTGATAACAGAGCAACTGTTTTACTAGCTCCTCCATTTCTTTGCAAATAGAATTTATAAATCCAGTGCAGCTGCTATGAATCCTCCATGATTGGAAGGTTTGTGTGTGACCTATGAAACAGGCAAAATAGTAACTATTTATTTATTATTTAGATGTAATTGAAAATAAGATGTAGTGAACTTTGCTACTTTGGGGATTTATCTTTTGGATTGTAGACTCTCTTCTCTTCATATTTTGGTGGTACCATCTTAAGAGTGATAAGAGAAAATCTGTAAGAAAAAAAAATCTAAGAGGAGCAAATACAGATAATAGGAATTAGATGAAATGATTAGTCCTGTTCTTTATCAAGAGTAATATTACAGTCAAAGTATACTTTTGTTACCTTGTTGATTCTAAAGATTTTAGCAGTATGAACATCTCAATATATTTTACTGTATTTTACTGTATTAAAATTTCAACCTGGGACTAGAATTTGACAAATGAAATAAATATTGTAGCCTATAATGTGTGAGTGGTGATCAGATTTATATATATATATATATATATATATATATATATATATATATATATATATATATATATATCTGAACTCAATTTTAATGCATCTAGAACATAGACTAATTAATTTTCTTTACTAATAATATCAGTTTAAAGACATTTACAAAGCATGTATTCTGGGCTAGACATCTCATGATTTTGAGTCAAGGAACACAGTCATTCAGTAGGAAAGATGTCCCTTCTAAACCCTGTTTTCCTCTGAATATAATGAGGACAAAATGCAAAACATGCAGTACGTAACTAAAATTTTTAATTTTAAGGACTTGTCCTTAAAAAGCTGCATCATGAATAAAATCATTACTTTCCTACCTTTAATGAATGAAAGGAGACAGTGAGATGATGAGAGAAGTAGCTTCACCTCAGTCATAGAACCATAACATTTTATAACTTTGGGCGATTTGTCAACTATAACCATCTAATTTAACAGTTAAGTTTACACAAGCACATAAATGTCAATTAAGAAATGTGTGAGTGCAGTGAATCAAGGTTGCTGAACAAATTTCTCTTAAGAGAAGTTTCCAAATCCATAGCTGGTCTTAACAAAATTTTTATTCTATGTATTTCTGATACAAATCCTTTCATGATTTCCATTGCTTGTTTAAAGTTTTCCAACAAGTTTCCAACAAGTTCTCATACTAGCTCAGAAATGGCAGTGAAAGACAGATATCACCACCTTATTCCTTCTTCCTATCAATTTTTAATAATAGAACTGAAGGATTAAATAAACCAAACAACAAAACTATACTAATTAATTTGATATCCCTATCAAGTAATAATTTTATCTGCCCTATCTATCTATTCATCCATTCACCCATTCATTCAGCCATCCATGCATCCATAATTAGGTATTCATAAACTCATTAATGGCACATATATCGTGGTGTGCTTGGAGTGAGTTTGCACTGGATAATGAAAGCTGATTCTGTGCGTCTTTTTCCAATTTCATATTTAATGACACCAAGGCGATAGCTTGAAATTGGACACGGTGAGACTTTTTACACTATAGAAAATATTGAATGCTATAAGTCATCACCACAACCCCTGCTGCAGTGAGCGGTGTTAAACATTTACCAGCATAGCACAATTATGTCAGTATCTCCACTTGGGGTTGGTTTAAAAATTTAAGCACAGTGCAAAATAGATGACAAACCTGAGGATAATGGGGAGTTTACTAAAGTAACTGTCAGTTGCACCCTAAATTTAAAGAATAATTTGTTTGATTAAAAAATCATAAATCTATAAATCCTAGGAAAAGAAAAAATATTTCCTTGCAGTTGTACTGAGAAAGAGCCACATTTTCCTTTTGGTGTTATAAAAGACGCTGTTGAAATGCACATTTCTTCTTTGATTATCTATAAAAGCTAAAGTTATGCTATTTAAAAATATATATCATTTATTATTGTACCAGATTATAAAAGAACCATATGAAATATTGATTTTTTTCTAGCTTCTTGAATTGAATGCTTAGATTATATAGTTTAAGATTAGATATTATGAAAAATATTGTTTTCCTCTAAATTTAGGTTTAGAAAATTTTCCATAAATTTTTACATGTACACCTTAACAGTTACCATTATCACTCCAAATAGTTTCTTCCTTTCTTTTTCTTTTTTACTTTCTAAATTTTTGACTTGAAAATGTCATTCCTTTGTTAGGAAATTCTAGTTTTATTTCCATATTATCAAAATATGTAGACTTAAGTTCTACTCTTTAAAATCAATATAATGAGAATGATGTTTTAACTACAGTTGAATTTGTTTTTATTTTTGTTTTATGAACATGTATATAGTTTCTGTTATGTAGCTATTAACATCAGCTCATTTTTCAAATCATTATATTTATCTGACTTTACCATATAAGTTCTGTCTTCCTTATCTAGCATTGATGAAAATAGATCTTTAAGTCATTGTAATTATATCTGTATCATTATAATTTTAATATTACTTAAGTCTAACCTTTTGTGTTTTACATGTTACTAACATTTTTTGATACCTAAAAGTTTAAGACTAGATTATTCTTCACTGTGAGCTACACATTTATCAAGATAAGATACACTTATCTTTTAATATTTAACAGTTTTAGCTAGAATTCTACTTCTCCTTATATTCACATCAATTTCCTTGCTGTTTATTTATCTATAGTTTCCTGTCGTAGTTTGCCTATCCCTCTATTTTTAAAAAAGCATCATTAAATTTTACCAGTGTCTTTTGTTCATATTTAAAATACATTTTAATATAATCTACAAATTTCTTTTAATAGGTGTTAAATCTATATAAGTTTACTGAGCTTTCCTAAGAATTATTTTGGTGATTTTTGCATTCATTGATTTCTTGTTTTACATCTTCTCTTTATTTCTATCTTTAGAAATATTGCTTAAATTTTCTTAACACTTTTCTCTTTATAGTGATTTTAAGTTATATATGCTGTCTTTATTCACTTTGGTTATTTTCACATTAAAAATAATCTATTTGTTAATTAGAATGTACACACTGTGAAGGAGGGACTAAGATCTGATCATTTATCTCTGCCATACCAGCATTGAGCAGGTCCTTGCCCAGGGATGATGCTAAACAACTGTTTGCTAAATGAATAAATAAATCAATAGGTGTTATTAATAAAACAAATTGATTTGCTATATTAAATAAAAAGAGAAGTTTAGAATATCTTCATTTCTTTCCTCTTCCTCAGTCCTGCCACTACCTTGTTTTAATTTAAATAAAACAAAGATATTTTCATTGATTTATTTTTAAGTGATATGTTCTTTCTTATCCAAGAATTACTTTTTGACATTTGTCAAGTTTCATAACTATGTTTGTAACAGTTACTCAGACACCAGGCCTGTGTTAAGTTCACTACTCACTGCCTTTTCTTTTGAACCACACATACCCTCAAATTGAGTTAATTATTGGTTTTGATTCATTTCTTGGTTAAGTGAAGCACTTCCTTGAGTAATTTTTTTCAAGACAGATAACTGAGTAGCACACTTTCTGAGTCATTGTATGTCTGAGAAGGTCCTTCTATCCTTACTAATAAATGTTGACTTGGCTGAGGTTAGAATTCTTGGGTCACAAACATTGCCCCTAAAACCCAGAAAATACTTCCCTATTGCCTTATTCAATACATTGCTGTGGAAGAAAAGTATAATGGTATCTTCATAGGTCTTATTTTACTCTTTCTGCCTAGAAGCTTTTAGAACATTTTATTTTTATACTCAAAGAAATACAAAATAAGTTATTAAGTTTGTTTAATTGTGGGTCAATTTTTATTTTTTTAAACTTGAGATTAATTTATATTCTTACAAAACACACAAAATGGGTGAAGGGGGTCAAAAGGTATAAACTCCAGTTATAAAATAAGTCATGGGGATGTAATGTACAGCATGGTGGCTATAGTTGATAATACTGTATAGAATATTTGAAAGTTGTGAAAAGAGTAGATCTTAAACTTCTCATCACAGGAAAAAAAATTGTAATTACGTATGGTGACAGATGTTAAGTAGACTTATTGTAGTGATCACTTCACAATATATACAAATAAATCATTATGTTGTACACCTGAAGTTAATATAACATTATATGTCAATTTTATTAATATCTATTATTCTTAGACTCCTGAACTACTTGTTCAAAACTTTCTTCAGTTCAGATATTTTAAAATTAATTGGATTATTGCATCTCTTTGCTTTTTAGAATTCTGTTTCATACTTATTCAATCTCCTGGTTCTAAATGCCTTGTTCTTATATCTCTGATCATTTGCTTTCTCCTCAAATCCTTTACTTCTGAGTTTTGGGTGAATTTCCTGAGTCTTTCTCAAATACCTCCTTCAGATTTCTAGAATATAATGAATTATTTATTTGATTGCTCTTTAAAATTTGGTGGTGATTATTTTCACTTGCGAAAATCATTGCTAATAGCAAGCTTTCCTTTTCATAAATGTTATGTTCTTTCAGATTGGATTAAGAATAAGAGTTAGCAATTTCTTAGGGAAAAAATATTTCATAAACAATGCATGTTCTCTGTTTTTGAAGAGTTTTTTATATTGAGCTGCTGTGTTTTTCACATATTGACTTTTCTGAGTATAGATTATAGAGTATACTCTATGATAACACAGTATGTGATTTTAAATGTATTCTTTTAGAGATTATTTGCGTCATTAAATCAGACAAACAATCCCAAAAGAAGGAAAATGTTTATATTTTCTAAAGTGTCTTCAATAACTGTTTGGGGATTTAATAGGCCACGAGAAATAATGGAAAAGCTCTAGGAATCCAGTGTGCAGTAGGAAAGTTCATGGGGTGTCTACTGCTTCCTGCTCAGCTACTTTGTGTATCTGTGGGTATAGTTCCCACAGTTGTTCTTGAAGTTTTTGTGCCTTGTATAGACTGACCCTTGTCTACATTCCACTCCATCTCCTGTGCATAACTTAAAAATTACTTCAACTGCATGTGGCAAATCCCAAATAAAAATAACAGTGAATAACCTTCTATTTCTCTTTCATTGTTGAATGAATAAATGGTCAATGGAGACATACAGTATGTTGAGAAAGGAAGAAGTAGGATCTGGCACCCAGTTATATATTTTGAGATCAAATAAAGGAAGCCAGAGGCCTCAACAAAAGACACTTAAAACAAAAAATCTTCAAGGATGAATTTGATAAGAATATTTGACTATTTAACAGTGCAGCTAGCCCCTAGTTGAAACTGTTTTATTGTTATCATCCACGAATATTGAAGTCATATTAGATACGATGGTGGTCAAGAGCACGGGCCATAGGCTCTGCCACATTTGGGTCTGAATCTTGTCTTTGCCACTTACTGGCTATGCAGTATTCAGCAAGCTACATCACTTCTCTGTGTGTCAGATTACTCACCTCTAAAAGGGGTAAAAGGCTCTCTTACAGCATTATGGAAAACACATGCAAAAATACTTATAAAAAACAAACCTGATACAGAGGAGGTCTCATTTAATCTAGATATTATTATCATCATATAGAATAATAACACTGTGTATAAGACATTGAGTTCATCACCAAGCCAGGAAGAAAATGATATCTCTCTCATTAAAGTGTAACATTAGGATGTTATCAATTTTTAGAATTCTCTGATTAGTATCCCAGGCTATATTCAATGCAATTCAGAAAATTAATGACTTCTAAGAGTCTCAATAGAAAAGAGTATGTGGTTCTATCTTGTCGCCAAGGAGTTTCCAAACTTTTCTTTATATTTGAATTACCTAGGGATCTCTTAAAAACTTTGAAGACTAGGTCATACCCTAGACCAAATAATCTATAATCTCTGGAGTTAGGACAGAGGTGTCAGTATTTTTTTTAAAGCCCTCCAGATGATTCCAGTGCTCCTATAATATAGAAACCACTACTCTAACATATGATAACCTTATCTGGCATTTAGTATCCTTATTTGAAGAACTGAATAGCACCTTTATAAAAAGGTAGATTTTAAAATTAAATGAGATATGTAAAGAAATTTCTAAATATCATATAACTATGGTCTCAATAAAAGATAGTTTAATTCTACAAACTTAATTTTCTTCCAATGGACGCTTTAGATGATTTGAATTCATTTAGAGAGGACTGAGTGTTCTATTTTCTAAAATCAAGATATTATATATTTTTCTTAAAATCTTCAATGTATGAGAAACACTAGTGTCAAAAATTACATTAAAAATCCTGATAAAAAAAAATTTTTCTCACATGTCCTTCTGTTACTAAGAACAGTAAAATTGTTTATCATGTCTGAATGAAGAGTGAGCAATATATTGGTCATTCTTTATAAGAGAAATACCTCATCACCCAGCACACTACACTGTATTGACGTCAATGTTCTGAAACAATTTGTTTGCTAAAAGTCTCGCCAAATCAATGAAAGTAAAAAGTCTCAATTTTTTAAAAAACAATGTGGTTTGTGGTTAGTGGCAAAACCCCACAATATCCACACATGTCTAGAACTGTAATTGGTTTATTTTTAAAAGATTTACCCATAAAACAGGTAAAAAGACATTTGAAAATTAGAAGGCACTGTTATTTCTTTTCAAAACAGGGGCATCCATTATCATTGTTTTCTTAGAATTATGAATTTCTATGTGTTATGTCCACTTTTATGACATAGACAAGGGTGTGGAGCAGAGAAGACATAGCAGCTAGGACCACCTAGGGGACCATCCATCGTGGGTGATGTCAAGACTTAGGACATAACATCTTTAAAGAATCTTTTAATCTTTTGTAGGCAAGAACCTAAGACAAACACAGCATCTCTGGGGATAATTTATTTGATACATTGTTGGTATCACCCCAAGTATCACTTACTTCTGTAATTCCATTTTACTAAATTCCATCTGTGTCCAATTAAAATCAAACAAACCCACCCTCAAACACCGTCTACTATAAAATTTGGAAGGAATCAGATGTAGAGTCACAAACCATTGTTGGCATGGAACAGTTTAAAATAAATGCCCTTTCACCAAATATTTTCAAAAGTGTCAAAGGCATAGTAGAAAAGAGAATCACTGAAAGGAAGTATTTTATATTTGACAAGTCAATAAATTGTTGATGGGTTTGGGCTAAGTGGTCTACAGATTCCAAGGTGGCATACTACTATCTGACTTTCTTATAGGTTCTAAAATTCTCAATCTGGGTTTGGTTGAGAAATTTAGATTCTACTATTGGTGGGCATTTTATTACATGCATGAGCTTTCTGTGAAATTAGAGTAAAACTGTATAAAAAGGAATTTGAATTTCTAGCACTTGTGTATGTTGTCCCTGAGGCCATGAGACAGGCTTTGGACATTTACCAGTAGTTGAAGATATCTCCCATCACATTGACATTAGCTTTAACTGCCAGGTGGAGAGGATATTGAAAGTAGATTGTGCTCCAAAATTTAGAGTGAATATAAACAAACAAAGAATGTCCCCCAACCCCAAACACTTCCCTTGTAAGAACCTGCAACAATTCTTATTCTTGCAATGTCTCCTTTGAAAGCAATATTTTGTCATCTTGAGAAAAAATATATACTTTCCCATCCTTATGGGACAGCAATTACCCAGGAATGGTGCAAGGCAGGAAATGGAGTCAGGCGTGTTGGGAAGTACGGAGCTGGGCTGCACGGGCAGCAGAAATTCCCCCAGAAATTAGGCACCCAGAAAATTTTGCTTTCTTACTTACAAATTTTCTCCTTTTCTTTTCTTTTCTTTTCTTTTTTTTTTTTTTTATAGTGGACAGTCTCAGACCAGGTTATTCTTTATGTTCTCATCTCATGGCATCATGTAAAACCATGGCGGGGCTCATTTTTCAATGTGGCATGATGTTCAAGACTCGACACATATCAACAGTAAGACTGGCACCCTGGACAACAGAGTGGAAATATTCACTTTGAAAAGGAATATCATAAACCAGAATATGAGAAGCACATTAAAGCTCACGTCTATAAAACACAACCTCTGCCCCCAAAGCTGACATTTGACCCGTAATACTTGCATATGAAAAATTATTTTCTGCTGTCTAAATGCGCATTTCAGAAATTGATCTGAGGACAATTGGTGAACTTTTTCATACAGCAATAGAATTTCAGAAAACCATGATTTTCTGAGTTTAGTTTCATTTACTCTCGCAAGTAAAGCTTAAGAACTAGGATGTTAGGTCTAAAAAGGAGTTATATTCCCTGTGACATTTATCTTCATTCTAAGAGAGGTGGCTTACGTAATTGTCCTCCATTTTCAGATGGAAGTGAAGTCAACCCTACTGGACTCCTCTTTTTAACTTCTATTGTTTTCCATAATTCTTGCTCATCACTTAAAATACATTAAATGTTGGTCTATTGGAAAGGAAACTCATACTTTTGTTTTCATCCTATTGGTGCTTTTTATTATTATTCTAAATGGAATTCTGTTACATTTTAGAATTAGATAGACTAACTTAAATAATGGGAAGATCTTTTTCCCTAGGGATCCTGAATGCAGTTGTATGATTAAGTATTAAGCAAATTTGCAGACTATCTTGTCATATGTCTGTTGTGTCAATCATAGCATGGCAGGAATAAAAATGGTTATGAAAAATGATGCCTTGAATGGAATTGAAGGTGCTTCTCTTTTAGATACAGGGCCTGGAACATTTTGCTTTGTCTCAGGAATTCCCAATTTTCTAGTGTGTAAAATGGGTGTAATAACCCCCAACTACTGCCGAGTCTTTTTATGTTTTTTATTTTTATTTTTGTGGTACGCGGGCCTCTCACTGTTGTGGCCTCTCCTGTTGCGGAGCACAGGCTCCGGACGCGCAGGCCCAGCGGCCATAGCTCATGGGTCCAGCCGCCCCGCGGCACGTGGGATTCTCCAGGACCGGGGCACAAACCCGCGTCCCCTGCATCGGCAGGCGGACTCTCAATCACTGCGCCACCAGGGAAGCCCTGCCGAGTCTTTTCGAGAGCATCAGACAGTACTTGAGCCTTAACTAGTCACACAGGCAGTACCCTTATGTAAGTGTAGAAGGTTGTGAAGAATAAAAATGGAGATAGGAATTTTGCTGATATCTGGTGTTACTAATGCTGCTCTGTGGGCAGGAAGGAGTGCACAGGTGTTGATCTGTGGTGTTGAAGCTGATAATAAGAGTGGCTGGTCCAGGTATCTTTAGCCTCACCAGTGTGGCCCAGCCTCCCACCACCAAGGCTTTCTCTGCTGGGGTCTGAGCACTGTGTGCCCAACTCAGGCCCTGTGGTCCTGAGGTGCTGGAAATTAGTATGCCTCCCTTCACCTCTCAACGAAAGATTCACGAGAATTGGTGAATAAAGGCACTATCTCCTAGATCCCTTGTGTGGGATACTTCTGAGGTGCATGTTCTACGTTGTCTCTTGGTTTCCTGGCAGCTGGATGAAGCTCCAGGCCCAAAAAAAAGACAAGAGGCTTCCATTGTCCCTCTGGGCCTTGCAGGCCGAAACCGCTCCTCTACCTCTGAGACTTTGCCAGCTTCCTTCCAGCCCTTGTGGATCTCTTTCAATTCCTGAAGCACACTCAGCCTAGCCCTCTCTCAGGGCCTTTGCCCATGCTGTTTCCCCTCACCAGGCTGCCCTCTACACTTTATCGCTTACTCATTTTTCTATCAGTTCAAAAATTTATTTTCATGGGAGATTGACATTCCTGCCTAGACTGGTTTCCACTTTTATACACTTCTTATCCTTTAATCTTCATAGTGTTGATTTAGTTTGTAATTATATACATGTGGGGATATTTGACTGCCTCCCCATAAGGAATGTAGAACTCTAAGAGGACAAAGAGCGTATCTACTTTACTCACTAATTTTTCCTTAACTCCTGGCAGAGTGCTTGCTGACTGTTTATTGGATGAATGAGTGTTATAACCAATATAAACACATTCTATGTGTATAACTGTATTTATTTATTTTTAGCACAACTTCTGCTTCTAGAAGTTTCACTTTAGCTGCCCTTCCCTTTAGAACAAAAGATTCCTGGGGCTAAAATTCTCTTACACCCACCATGAAAGAAGTGGACCTCTGTGTGGTCAGAACTTTTTCTAGGGTAGAGGAGACTGGGCCAGTTGAGAACAGTGGACATAAGGGCTGTTATGGCAGCTGTGATGGGCAGGTGGCAGTAAGGTGGGAAAGAAGTGACCCAGATAGCTGTTGCCAGTGAAGGCTTGAGTCTGTGGGTCAGGGTGTGGAGTGTCTTGGGGCTGGGGCCGAACACTGGAAACCCAAATCCTCCATTTTGCTGACTGGCTTCAGGTATTTTCTCCTAGGGGTTCAATTTCCCTTTATGACCCCCATCCCAGAATTGCTCATTGCACATTTTAACCCATGTATCAGCATTTACCTGTATCAGAAATGTATCTTAGAGTTTCCTTGGTCCAGTGGACTCTCCCCTGGCATGGTTTAGTCTATGGGTATAGATTATGATTAATGTAAATTGTTATTTAAAAAAAAAGAATGGATATCAGAATGTTCTAATATTCTAGTGGAATATCAAAATTCTAAATAAAATTATTCAGTCTAAAATGTGAATCAAAATAGATGATAGATAAATGAAATTTTAAAATTTATACCAAATTCTCATGGGAGGTGTATTTAGAAACTCTTGAAATGGAAAATGTGTAAATTCCAGCAGTTTACCCTTCCAGATCCCATGGAGGAGGACAGCTTCTTGTGAAACATGCAAAGGAGAGGCAGCACGCATCTCCCTCATTGTATTTCTTTCCTTTTCTTTTTCTTTTTTTTTGGCTGTGCAGCTTGCGGAGTCTCAGTTCCCGGACCAGGGATTGAACCTGGACCATGGCAGTGAAAACCCAGAATCCTAACCACTAGACCACCAGGGACCTCCCCTCATTGTATTTCTATATGTCAAATTTGTCCTGGAAAAAAATGCACTCAACTATGTGAATAACACAATCAAGCTTCAGCAACCCTTGTCCCAGGAATCTCCAGATATCTGGAACAGAATACAAAATTGTTTCCTATTTTTCTGTTTTGCTTGCACAATGACTTGGTTACTGATTTTGTTTTGCATGTGTTGACATCATCCTTGAGTTCTAAGCAGTTGTCTCTGATCAGCTGCGTCAAGTAAGGGAATCACTCCCCCAGCTTGGTAGTCAGAAATGCTGGGGAGGTTTACGATGAGCCCTAAGGGAAGGACTCAGATGTACAGAGAAATTGCTGTAATATCAGTGGGGAGGATACCTGTTAGTTTTTTTTTGTTTTTGTTTTTGTTTTTTCCTAGAGCAAAATGAACCTTAGGGGAATGGAACACCTGGTGAAATGTTTGCTCAAATTCATTTAGCAATATCTTTTTTCATTCCTGTAGGGGAATTAGCAGAGTGCTAAAGGTTTTAAAGAATTCAGATGAAAAGCCATCTGTTCTCTGGGCTTTGTTCAATCTCAATCTAAGGATGGCTTTGGAGATTTCCTATTCCCTAATTAATTCCTCTAGATGAGCTTGTGGGGTTGGCTCAATTTATTTTTTGAAAGATGGAAAAAAATGCTTCCATCAATTAGTCCTTTGTTACGTTGTGACTGAGATGGAAATAGCTTTTTGCCAAGTGGAGCAAGGAGCTGAGAGATGCCTGTGTGTGCAGTGGCCAGGTGGCCTTTGTCAGGAGGCCTGGCTTTGATGTAAATACCGTTCTCTGGGCCTTTCAGATAATTGGTGAGAAAGCACCCAGCCTGGCAGGAATCTGAGTAATATTTAGCCTGAAGCACAAAGGCAGGGAAACCAAAGCAGTGAATAGGAGTCATATTTTAAAGAGCATAATTGTTTGAACAATTTTTTGTATTACCATGTGTAATGTGTTCTAGTTGAAGGCTCCCTGAGTCCTGTTTTCTGGGACTGAGTTTTCTGTGCAGACAAACACTAGGAGGGCGGCTGGAGGGCTGAGAGGGGAGAGGGAAGGGAAGAGAGAGGGGAAACTCACCACCCCAGCATCAGCAGCAGGCATACATGTCTCCTGGTGCCCTCATTGAGTCTGGGGCAGTGACCTATGATTTGTCAGGGACTGACTTCTGACTTTGCAAGAGAGATTTTGACCCTTGGGCCATGGAGATTTGCATATTACATGATTAGGCCCTGACATGATCAAGGACCAGGATATGATGGTAAAATGAATGACAGAAACTTAGTGCCAACTTTCTCCTGCCAGCTCAGGTCTTGTGACTGGGGGTGGAGGGAGCCACAAGCCCCTGCTCTGGCACAATCAGGAAGCTGGGTTCCAAGACCTGTCACTGTAGCTGGATAACATGCTGAGCTAGCAGCATGGTTAGCCACGTGGGTGTTCTTGGTTGGGAAAGCATAGACCCCTCCCCTGGCAGGACTGAGCATGAAAGGAAAAAGCTTGGGGTCCAAGCCTTGCTGTTACCCGGCATTGATTGGCTAAAACCCTGACCATAGCAAGTTTCCCACAGAGCACTGCAGAAGGAAAACTACTTTTATGAGAAACCAGACTGCAGGGGTCAGTCTTGGACAAGTTAACCCTTATCTCTCAATAATTACCTTATTTGGTCCTAAATTTCCTCTTTTTTAAAAATGGCACCTTTTTCTATAAATGTTGGGAAGAGTAAATCAAATAATGTTTTTAACACCACTGGCACAGTTCTTGGCACATGATAAGAATTATTTTATCATCTTTATTATTTTTCTATGATAGATCATACAAAATTATTGAGGACTTTCTTACAATATTTAATAAGATAATATTTTCTTCAAGCACCAACTACACTATATTGACCTTCTCTTTTCCATCTCAGGAAGTAAGTTCCGGAGTAGTATATTTGGGCTCTATCTGTATTATCCTGTTCCCTGTCGGTTTCCCATGTATGTTCTGATCTGTTAACCAAATTGCAAAAGTCATATCTTATAATTCTCATGTGTCCCATGGTCCTACCACCATACCTTGGTCTAGACTAGAGAGCAAAGAAGCTCAACAAATATGTATTAATAATTAAGGTAGTTATAAATCCTTTCAAATAGATTCCTTGTAGCAAAGCCAATGAGAAATTCTGCAATACCTCTTTGTTATATCTCATTTGGTTTTGAGATATGTATGTTTTATATCTCACTTGGGTTTTAGCTCATATGACCACACCTAGTTTGTAACATTTTCACAAATATCTTTCTTATTAAAGTTAAATATAAATAGAGTGTCACACAAATACCATATGATATCACTTATATGTGGAATCTAAAATATGGCACAAATGAACTTATCTATGAAACAGAAACAGACTCACAGACATAGAGAACACACTTGTGGTTGCCAAAGGGGAGGGGGAATGGGGAAGGGATGGATTGGAAGTTTGGGATTAGCAGATGCAAACTATTACATATAGAATGGATAAACAATGAGGTCCTACTGTAAAACACAGAGAACTATATTCAATATCCTGTGATAAACCATAATGGAAAAAAATATAAAAAAAGAATGTATATATATATAACTGAATAACTTTGCTGTATAACAAAAATTAACACAACCTTTTAAATCAACTATACGTCAATCAACAAAAAAATAAAAATCAACTATACGTCAAAAAAAATAAAAATACGTCATCTTTAATACTTCTCCACAGATGTATTTAACTTGCCAAACTCAGATTCACATCAATAGTCTCCCCTTCCTTATCTTTTCTCAAGAAATCTAGAAACTGAAAGATGCTGTGGTCAATACTCTTTCCCTTTACCTACATGGGGTAATCCTGTCAATTCACATCAGTGACTCTTCCAGAGACTTACTATCCCAGATGCCACTCTCATATCTCAACAGTCCTTTGTCCAGAAAGTGTCCACACTTCTTAGCACAGTATTTCCAAGCCACTACACCCCAAGCTACCCACGCAGATATGGGTCTCACAACACCCAGCCCTTCATTCAGTCAGCTGATCTGCAAACTAGTCTCTCCTATAGCATTTAGTCTAAAGGAACTGATTCACCTGTTGGCAGTTTACCAAATACTTTCCACATGCATAGCTGTTCATGTCTTCTGTCCTCTATCTCTATCTTCTTTGTTTTTTTTCATTTTACAGATCTTTAAAAAATATTTTTTATTGAAGCATAGTTGATGTACACTCTGTCCTTTATCTTCTAAGTAAAACTAGTAATTCTAAAATCCTAATTCTGTCACATTAGCTTAGCTTGCAAATCACTTAATTTTCCTATAACTCCAAGTCCTTTTCTCTAAATTTTGTGTAAATACCTACCTCACTTCTCTTATCTAGAGATGAAATGAGAACACACATAAAGATCTCTTAGCTCAGGTGTTTACAAATCGTACTTACATGTTCTCCCTTAACCCCTTAACCCTCTCCCTACTGAAATTATTCAAATCTCATCCAGTGCAAAATATACCACTGTGACTGGACAGAACATATATAAGCTCTTCCTTTAAAACCTTTATCTTACTCCAGGTATTTACCCTATTCCTGGTTAACTGATACAATTTGCATAAAATCCTTAAATGTTCTTATGCTTTTCTCTCTCTGTACTTGGCTCACCTTCTGTCCTTAGGTGTAGAGAAAGGTTTAGCAAACAAAACTGAAACATAAAAAGAAATGAGATGTGGAGAGAGAGAGTGGGGAAAGGCGAGAAAGAGAGTGAGAGCTCACACAGCATGGACATCCTGGCAAGTAGAGAGGGCAGATGGATTTGTTAGTAGGAGTTAGAGCTGGGTGGGAGTAGACAGTGATGGGAGGGAAAGGTGTAATTAAGGTGACCAACAGACTCAGTTTGCCTGAGACTGAGGGGTTTTTTGGGACAGGAAACATTCAGTGTTAAGTGCAACACATTGGTCATCATAGGTGGAGTGGAAGTGCAGTGGGCCAAATTCAGAAACAAGAAACTCAATCAGAAGGCAAATGTGCTGGTTGTTTTGGAGAGTGGATTCAGAAACTCAAACCACTGGCTGTTCAACCACTGGTTTGACTTGTGGTCAAAGAATCATTCTCACCAGAGTGTGAGGAGCAGCCAGAATAAGCTCTCAAGCAAAACACAGTGAGGACCCCAGTTCAAGCCCACATCTTTAGGGTACTCCCTGCTTTTCGAAAGTTCTCTTTACACCACTCACTTTTATGGAAGGCCTATATTAGTGCTTGCTTTTGCTAACTAAAAAAATCCAAAGAGGATTTTCGCTTTTATGAAAAAAGGTAAAAAACGAAAATAGTGTTTTGCAGTGAGCCCTTAGAGATGCAGTGGACACCCCAGCAGCAAGAAGGGCACCACCAAGCTCTGTCCCTGGAGGTATACTCAGCTTCCTGGCATCAAGCTGCCAGAACTTTGAAATGAGTCTGTGAGCATCTGTGCTTTATCTCAATTTATTTTGTGCATCTGTTAGCAAGATGCGTCCTAAGGTAATTGATTCTTCATTTTATGCCATTTGGGCTTACAAAGTTTTCTTAGGACTGCTCTACTTGGATAGCAGGGAAATCTGTACTCCCTGTGAGTCAATTCCAAGAATGAACTACAAATGGGGCAGCCTTGTCTGATGAGGCTGTGGGTGCTGTTCCACCTGATTTCTGGTGCTGCTTATGGGAAGCAACCAAATTAGCAAATGTCTCCCTTCCCCCAATATCGATTGAAACTTCTTTCTTTACCTTGGGCACCATCACTAGGTCAGGCCTCGCCACAATCACCATCTTCTTAATACAAAAGTACTATGGATATAATGGGAACTGTCTCCAGAGAACAGTTTTGATCTTCTATATCCCAAGGCACAGGAAAACAGTGGTGTCTTATGAACCTGAAGTCAGGGTTTAAAATGTTCCAATCCATTGGAATGGGAAAATTTTCAGCCTGTTTATTTATTTTTATTTATTTATTTTTTTAACAACTTTATTGGAGTACAATTGCTTTACAATGGCGTGTTAGTTTCTGCTTTACAACAAAGTGAATCAGTTATATATATATATATATACATTTGTTCCCATATCTCTTCCCTCTTGTGTCTCCCTCCCTCCCACCCTCCCTATTCCACCCCTCTAGGTGGTCACAAAGCACCTAGCTAATCTCCCTGTGCCATGCGGCTGATTCCCACAAGCTATTCACCCTAGGTTTGGTAGTGTATATATGTCCATGCCACTCTCTCACTTTGTCACAGCTTACCCTTCGCCCTCCCCATATCCTCAAGTCCATGCTCTAGTAACTATGTGTCTTTACTCCTGTCCTACCCCTAGGCTCTTCATGACATTTTTTCTTTTTTCTTAGATTCCATATATATGTGTTAGCATATGGTATTTGTCTTTCTCTTAATGACTTACTTCACTCTGTATGACAGATTCCAGGTCCTTCCACCTCACTACAAATAACTCAATTTCATTTCTTTTTATGGCTAATATTCTATTGTATATATGTGCCAATCTTGTTTATCCATTCATCTGTTGATGGACTCTTAGGTTGCTGCCATGTCATGGCTATTGTAAATAGAGTTGCAATGGACATTTTGGTACATGATTCTGTTTCTTTTTTGTATTTTTTTTAAATTTTATTTTTATTTATTTATTTATTTTACATCTTTATTGGACTATAATTGCTTTACAATGGTGTGTTAGTTTCTGTTCTATAACAAAGTGAACCAGTTATACATGTACAAATGTTCCCATACCTCTTCCCTCTTGCATCTCCCTCCCTCCCACTCTCCCTATCCCACCACTCCAGGCGGTCAAAAAACACTGAACTAATCTCCCTGTGCTATGCGGTTGCTTCCCACTAGCTATCTACGTTACATTTGGTAGTGTATTTATGTCCATGCCTCTCTCTTGCTTTGTCACAGCTTACACTTCCCCCTCCCCATATCCTCAAGTCCATTCTCTAGTAGGTCTGTGTCTTTATTCCTGTCTAACCCCTAGGTTCTTCATGACATTTTTTTTCTTAGATTCCATATATATGTGTTAGCATATGGTATTTGTCTTTCTCTTAATGACTTACTTCACTCTGTATGACAGACTCTAGGTTCATCCACCTCATTACAAATAGCTCAATTTCGTTTCTTTTTATGGCTGAGTAATATTCCATTTTATATATGTGCCACATCTTCTTTATTCATTCATCTGATGATGGACACTTAGGTTGTTTCTATCTCTGGGCTATTGTAAATAGAGCTGCAATGAACATTTTGGTACATGACTCTTTTTGAATTATGGTTTTCTCAGGGTATATGCCCAGTAGTGGGATTGCTGGGTCATATGGTAGTTCTATTTGCAGTATTTTAAGGAACCTCCAGACTATTCTCCATAGTGGCTCTACCAATTAACATTCCCACCAGCAGTGCAAGAGTGTTCCCTTTTCTCCACACCCCCTCCAGCATTTATTGTTTCTAGATTTTTTGATGATGGCCGTTCTGACTGAGGTGAAATGATATCTCATCGTAGTTTTGCTTTGCATTTCTCTAATGATTAATGATGTTGGGCATTCTTTAATGTGTTTGTTGGCAGTCTGTATATATTCTATGGAGATATGTCTATAGAGGTCTTCTGTCCATTATTGGATTTGGTTGTTTGTTTTTTTGTTATTGAGCTGCATGAGCTGCTTATAAGTTTTGGAGATTAATTATTTTTCAGTTGCTTCATTTGCAAATATTTTCTCCTATTCTGAGGGTTGTCTTCTGGTCTTGTTTATGGTTTCCTTTGCTTTGCCAAAGCTTTTAAGTTTAATTAGGTCCCATTTGTTTATTTTTGTTTTTATTTCCATTTCCTTAGGAGGTGGGTCAAAAAGGATTTTGCTGTGATTTATGTCATAGAGTGTTCTGCCTATGTTTTTCTCTAAGAGTTTGATACTTTCTGGCCTTACATTTAGGTCTATAGTCCACTTTGAGCTTATTTTTTGTATGGTGTTAGGGAGTGATCTAATGTCATACTTTTACATGTACCTGTCCAGTTATCACAGCAACACTTATTGAAGAGGCTCTCCTTTCTCCACTCTACATTCCTGCCTCCTTTATCAAACATAAGGTGACCATATGTGCGTGGATTTATATCTGGGCTTTCTATCCTGTTCCATTGACCTATCTTTCTGTTTTTGTGTCAGTACCATACTGTCTTGATTACTGTAGCTTTGTAGTATAGTCTGAAGTCAGGGAGCATGATTCCTCCAGGTCCATTTTTCATTCTCAAGATTGCTTTGGCTATTCGGTGTCGTTTGTGTTTCCATACAAATTGTGAAATTTTTGGTTCTAGATCTGTGGAAAATGCCAGTGGTAGTTTGATAGGGATTGCATTGAATCTGCATATTGCTTTAGTAGTAGAGTCATTTTCACAATGTTGATTCTTCCAATCCAAGAACATGGTATATCTCTCCATCTATTTGTATCATCTTTAATTTCTTTCATAAGTGTCTTATAATTTTCTGCATACAGGTCTTTTGTCTCCTTAGGTAGGTTTATTCCTAGATATTTTATTCTTTTTGTTGCAATGGTAAATGGGAATGTTTTCTTGATTTCACTTTCAGATTTTTCATCCTTAGTGTATAGGAATGCCAGAGATTTCTGTGCATTAATTTTGTATCCTGCTACTTTACCAAATTCATTGATTAGCTCTAGTAGTTTTCTGGTAGCATCTTTAGGATTCTCTATGTATAGGTCCATGTCATCTGCAAAGAGTGACAGCTTTACTTCTTCTTTTCTGATTTGCATTCTTTTTATTTCCTTTTCTTCTCTGATTGCTGTGGCTAAAGCTTCCAAAATTATTTTGAATAAGAGTAGTGAGAGTGGGCAACCTTGTCTTGTTCCTGATCTTAGTGGAAATGCTTTCAGTTTTTCACCATTGATGACGATATTGGCTGTGGGTTTGTCATATATGGCTTTTATTATGTTGAGGAGAGTTCCCTCCATTCCTACTTTCTGCAGGTTTTTTATCATAAATCAGTGTTGAATTTTGTCGAAAACTTTCACTGCATCTATTGAGATGATCATATGGTTTTTCTCCTTCAATTTGTTAATATGGTTTATCACATTGATTGATTTGCGTATATTGAAGAATTCTTGCATTCCTGGAGTAAACCCCACTTGATCAAGGTGTATGATCCATGTAATGTGCTGTTGAATTCTGTTTGCTAGTATTTTGTTGAGGATTTTTGCATCTATGTTCATCAGTGATATTAGCCTGTAGTTTTCTTTCTTTGTGACATCCTTGCCTGGTTTTGGTATCAAAGTGATGGTGGCCTTGTAGAATGAGTTTGGGAGTGTTCCTCCCTCTGATATATTTTGGAAGAGTTTGAGAAGGATAGGTGTTAGCTCTTCTCTAAATGTTTGAGAGAATTCGCCTGTGAAACCATCTGGTTCTGGGCTTTTGTTTGTTGGAAGATTTTTAATCACAGTTTCAATTTCAGTGCTTGTGATTGGTCTGTTCATATTTTCTATTTCTTCCTGGTTCAGTCTTTGCAGGTTGTGCATTTCTAAGAATTTGTGCACTTCTTCCAGGTTGTCCATTTTATTGACATAGAGTTGCTTGTAGTAATCTCTCATGATCTTTTGTATTTCTGCAGTGTCAGTTGTTACTTCTCCTTTTTCATTTCTAATTCTATTGAATTGAGCCTTCTCCCGTTTTTTCTTGATGAGTCGGGCTAATGGTTTATCAATTTTGTTTATCTTCTCATAGAACCAGCTTTTAGTTTTACTGATCTTTGCTATTGTTTCTTCATTTCTTTTTCATTTATTTCTCATCTGATATTTATGATTTCTTTCCTTCTGCTAACTTTGGGTATTTTTTGTTTTTCTTTATCTAATTGCTTTAGGTGCAAGGTTAGGTTGGTTATTCGAGATGTTTCCTGTTTCTTAAGGTAGGATTGTATTGCTATAAACTTCCCTCTTAGAACTGCTTTTCCTGCATCTCATAGGTTTTGGGTCGTTGTGTCTCCATTGTCATTTGTTTCTAGGTTTTTTTTATTTCCTCTTTGATTTCTTCAGTTATCACTTTGTTATTAAGTAGTGTATTGTATAGCCTCCATATGTTTGTATTTTTTACAGACTTTTTCCTATATTTGATATCTATCTCATAGCATTTTGGTCAGAAAAGATACTTGACACAAAATCAATTTTCTTAAATTTACCAAGGCTTCATTTGTGACCCAAGATATGATCTATCCTGGAGAATGTTCCATGAGCACCTCAGAAAAGTGTGTATTCTGTTGTTTTTGGATGGAATGTCCTATAAATATCAATTAAGTCCATCTTGTTTAACGTATCATTTAAAGCTTGTGTTTCCTTATTTATTTTCATTTTGGATGATCTGTCCATTGGTGGAAGTGAGTTGTTAAAGTCCCCTACTAGGAATGTGTTAGTGTCTATTTCCCCTTTTATGGCTGTTAGTATTTGTTTTATGTATTGAAGTGTTTCTATGTTGGGTGCATAAATATTTACAATTGTTATATCTTCTTCTTGGATGCCTTGATCATTATGTAGTGTCCTTCTTTGTCACTTCTAATAGTCTTTATTTTAAAGTGTATTTTGTCTGATATGAAAATTTCTACTCCAGTTTTCTTTTGGTTTCCATTTGCATGGAATATCTTTTTCCATCCCCTTACTTTCACTTTCAGTCTGTATGTCTCTCTAGGTTTGAAGTGGGTCTCTTGTAGACAGCAAATATATGTGTCTTGTTTTTGTATGCATTCAGCCAAGCTGTGTCTTTTGGTGGGAGCATTTAATCCATTTACATTTAGGGTCATTATCGATATGTCTGTTCCTATTCCCATTTTCTTAATTGTTTTGGGTTCATTATTGTAGGTCTTTTCCTTCTCTTGTGTTTCTTGCCTAGAGAAGTTCTTTTAGAATTTGTTGTAAAGCTGGTTTTTTGGTGCTGAACTCTCTCAGCTTTTGCTTTTCTGTAAAGGTTTTAATTTCTCCATCAAATCTGAATGAGATCTTTGCTGGGTAGAATAACCTTGGTTGTAGTTTTTTCTCCTTCATCACTTTAAATGTGTCCTGCCAGTCCCTTCTGGCTTGCAGAGTTTCTGCTGAAAGATCAGCTGTTAACCTTATGAAGATTCCCTTGTGTGTTATTTGTTGCTTGTCCTTGCTGCTTTTAGTATGTTTTCTTTTTTTTTAATTTTTGACAGTTTGATTAATATATGTTTTGACGTATTTCTCCTTGGATTTATCCTGTATGGGACTCTTTGTGCTTCCTGGACTTGATTAACTATTTCCTTTCCTATATTAGGGAAGTTTTCAACTATAGTCACTTCAAATATTTTCTCAGTCCCTTTCTTTTTCACTTCTTCTTCTGGAACCCCTATAATTCAAATGTTGGTGTGTTCAGTGTTGTCCCAGAGGTCTCTATGACTGTCCTCAGTTCTTTTCATTCTTTTTTCTTCTCTGCAGTAGTTATTTCCACTATTTTATCTTCCAGGTCACTTATCCATTCTTCTGCCTAGGTTATTCTGCTATTGATCCCATCTAGAGTATTTTTATTTTTATTTATTGTGTTGTTCATCATTGTTTGTTTCATGTTTAGTTCTTCTAGGTCCTTGTTAAATGTTTCTTGCATTTTGTCTATTCTATTTCCAAGATTTTGAATGAACTTTACTATCATTATTATGAATTCTTTTTCAGGTAGACTGCCTATTTTCTCTTCATTTGTTAGGTCTGGTGGGTTTTTGTCTTGCTCCTTCATCTGCTGTGTGTTTTTCTGTCTTCTCATTTTGCTCATCTTACTGGGTTTGTGGTCTCTGTTTTGCAGGCTGCAGGTTCGTAGTTCCCGTTGTTTTTGGTGTCTGTCCTCAGTGGGTAAAGTTGGTTCAGTGGGTTGTGTAGGCTTCCTGGTGTAGGGACTAGTGCCTGTGTTCTGGTGGATGAGGCTGGATCTTGTCTTTATGGTGGGCAGGTCCACATCTGGTGGTGTGTTTTGGGGTGTCTGTAGACTTTTTATGATTTTAGGCAGCCTCTCTGCTAATGGGTGGGGTTGTGTCCCTGTCTTGATAGTTGTTTAGCATAGGGTGTCCAGCACTGTAGCTTGCTGGTCATTGAGAGAAGCAAGGTGCTTGTGTTGAGATCGAGAACTCTGGGAGATTTTTGCCATTTGATATTATGTGGAGCTGGGAGGTCTCTTGTGGACCAGTGTCCTGATGTTGGCTCTCCCACCTCAGAGGCACAGCACTGACCTCTGGCTGCAGTACCAAGAGCCTTTCATCCACATGGCTTAGAATAAAAGGTAGAAAAAGTAGAAAGAAAGTATTAGTAGAAGTAGAAAGATAGAAAGAAAGAAAGAATGAAAGAAAGAAAGAGGAAAGAAAGAAGAGATGGAGGGAAGGAGGAAGGAAGGAGGGAAGGAAGGAAAAAAGAAAGAAAGAAGATAAAGTAATATAAAATAATGTAAGATAAAATATAATAAAGTTATTAAAATAAAAAATAATTATTAAGAAAAAAAATTTTTTAAAAAATGGACGGATAGAACCCTAGGACAAATGGTGGAAGCAAAGCTATCCAGGCAAAATCTCACACAGAAGCATATTCATACACACTCACAAAAAGAGGAAAAGTGGAAAAAACATATGTCTTGCTCTCAAAGTCCACCTCCTCAATTTGGGATGACTCATTGTCTAAAGGAGGGAAGGAAGGAAAGAAAGAAAGAAAGAAAGAAGATAAAGTAAAAAAATATAGTTATTAAAATAAAAAATAATTATCAAAACAAAGCAAAACAAAAAAAATGGACGGATAGAATCCTAAGCCAAATGGTGGAAGCAAAGCTGTACAGACAAAATCTTACACAGAAACATGCACATACACACAAAAAGAGGAAAAGGGGAAAAAATCATAAATCTTGCTTTCAAAGTCCACCTCCTCAATTTGGGATGGTTCGTTGTCTATTCATGTATTCAACAGAGGCAGGGTACATCAAGTTGATTGTGGAGCTTTAATCTGCTGCTTCTGAGGCTGCTGGGAGAGATTTCCCTTTCTCTTCTTTGTTCTCACAGCTCCCAGGGGCTCAGCTTTCGATTTGTCCCGCCTCTGCATGTAGGTCACCGGAGGGCATCTGTTCTTTGCTCAGGTAGGACGGGGTTAAAGGAGCTGCTAATTCAGGGGCTCAGGCCACGGGAGGGAGGGGTGCGGATGTGGGGTGAGCCTGTGATGGCAGAGGCCGGTGTGACGTTGTACCAGCCTGAGGTGTGCCATGCGTTCTCCCGGTGAAGTTGTCCCTGGATCCCGGGACACTGGCAGTGGCGGGCTGCACAGGCTCCCCGGAAGGGGTGTGTACATAGTGAGCTGTGCTTGTACACAGTCTCCTTGGTGGCGGCAGCAGCAGCCTTAACGTCTCATGCCCGTCTCTGGGGTCTGCACTTTTAGCTGCGGCACACGCCCATCTCTGGAGCTCCTTTTAGCAGCGCTCTTAATCCCCTCTGCCTGCGCACCACGAAACAAAGAGGGAAGAAAAAGTCTCTTGCCTCTTCGGCAGGTCCACACTTTTCCCAAGACTCCCTCCCGGCTAGCCGTGGTGCACTAACACCCTGCAGGCTGTGTTCACGCTGCCAACCCCAGTCTTTTCCCTGCACTCTGACCAAAGCCGGAGCCTCATCACCCAGCCCCACCCGCCCCGGCGGGGGAGCCGAAAAGCTTCTTGGGCTGGTGAGTGCTGGTCGGCACCGATCCTCTGTGCAGGAATCTCTCTGCTTTGCTCTCTGCACCCCTGTTGCTGTGCTCTCCTCCGTGGCTCCGAATCTTCCCCCTCCGCCACCCACAGTCTCCACCCATGAAGGGGTTTCCTAGTGTGTGGAAACCTTTCCTCCTTCACAGCTCCCTCCCACTGGTGCAGGTCCTGTCCCTATACTTTTGTCTCTGTTTATTCTTTTTTCTTTTGCCCTACCCAAGTACGTGTGGAGTTTCTTGCCTTTTGGGAGGTCTGAGGTCTTCTGCCAGCATTCAGTACGTGTTCTGTAGGAGTTGTTCCACGTTTAGATGTATTTTTGATGTATCTTGGGGAGGAAGTTTACCTCCGCCTCTTACTGTTCTGCCATCTTCCCCTCGTACCCATGATTCTGTTTGAATTATGGTTTTCTCAGGGTATATGTCCAGTAGTGGGATTGCTGGATCATATGGTAGTTCTATTTTTAGTCTTTTAAGGAACCTCCATACTGTTGTCCATAGTGGCTACATCAATTTACATTCCCACCAACAGTGCAAGAGTGTTCCCCTTTTCCCAAACCCTCTCCAGCATTTACTGTTTCCAGATTTTTTGATGATAGCAATTCTGACCGGTGTGAGATGATATCTCATTGTAGTTTTGATTTGCATTTCTCTAATGATTAATGATGTTGAGCATTCTTTCATGTGTTTGTTGGCAATCTGTATATCTTCTTTGGAGAAATGTCTATTTATTTCTTCTGCCCATTTTTGGATTGGGTTGTTTGTTTTTTTGTTATTGAGCTGCATGAGCTGCTTATAAATTTTGGAGATTAACCCTTTGTCAGTTGCTTCATTTGTAAATATTTTCTCCCATTCTGATGGTTGTCTTTTGGTCTTGTTTATGGTTTCCTTTGTTGTGCAAAAGCTTTTAAGTTTCATTAGGTCCCATTTGTTTATTTTTGTTTTTATTTCCAGTTCTCTAGGACGTGGATAAAAAAGTATCTTGCTGTAATTTATGTCATAGAGTGTTCTGCCTATGTTTTCCTCCAAAAGTTTTATAGCGTCTGACCTTATATTTAGGTCTTTAATCCATTTTAAGTTTATTTTTATGTACAGTGTTAGGGAGTGTTCTAATTTCATACTTTTACATATACCTGTCCAGTATTCCCAGCACCATTTATTGAAGATGCTGTCTTTTCTCCACTGTATATTCTTGCCTCCTTTATGAAAGATAAGGTGACCATATGTGCATGGGTTTATATCTGGGCTTTCTCTCCTGTTCCATTGATATATCTTTCTGTTTTTCTGTCAGTACAATACTGTCTTGATTACTGTAGCTTGCAGTATAGTCTGAAGTCAGGGAGCATGATTCCTCCAGCTGCATTTTTCATTATCAAGATTACTTTGGCTATTCGGGGTCTTTTGTGTTTCCATACAAATTGTGAAGTTTTTTGTTCTAGGTCTGTAAAAATTTCCAGTTATAGTTTGATAGGGATTGCATTGAATCTGTAGATTGCTTTGGGTAGCAGAGTCATTTTCGCAATGTTGATTCTTCCAAATCCAAGAACATAGTATATCTCTCCATCTATTTGTATCATCTTTTTCTTTCATCAGTGTCTTATAATTTTCTGCATACAGGTCTTTTGTCTCCTTAGGTAGGTTTATTCCTAGATATTTTATTCTTTTTGTTGCAATGGTAAATGGGAGTGTTTTCTTGATTTCACTTTCAGATTTTTCATCATTAGTGTATAGGAATGCCAGAGATTTCTGTGCATTAATTTTGTATCCTGCTACTTTACCAAATTCATTGATTAGCTCTAATAGTTTTCTGGTAGCATCTTTAGGATTCTCTATGTATAGGATCATGTCATCTTCAAACCATGACAGCTGTACTTCTTCTTTCAGATTTGGATTCTTTTATTTATTTTTCTTCTCTGATTGCTGTGGCTAGAACTTCCAAAACTTTGTTGAATAAGAGTGGTGAGAGTGGGCAACCTTGTCTTCTTCCTGAACTTAGTGGAAATGCTTTCAGTTTTTCACCATTGATTACGATGTTGGCTGTGTGTTTGTCATATGTGCCTTTATTATGTTGAGGAACTTTCCCTTTATGCTTACTTTCTGCAGGGTTTTTATCATAAATGGGTGTTGAATTTTGTCAAAAGCTTTCTCTGCATCTATTGATATGATCATATGGTTTTTCTCCTTCAATTTGTTATATGGTGTATCATGTTGATTGATTTGCATATACTGAAGAATCCTGGCATTCCTGGAATAAACCCCACTTGATCATGGTGTGTGATCCTTTTAATGTGCTGCTGGATTCTGTTTGCTAGTATTTGGTTGAGAATTTTTGCCTTTGTGTTCATCAGTGTTATTGGCCTGTAGTTTTCTTTCTTTGTGACATCTTTGTCTGGTTTTGGTATCAGGGTGATGGTGGCCTTGTAGAATGAGTTTGGGAGTGTTCCTCCCTCTGATATATTTTTGAAGAGTTTGAGAAGGATAGGTGTTAGCTCTTCTCCAAATGTTTCATAGAATTCACCTGTGAAGCCATCTGGTCCTGGGCTTTTGTTTGTTGGAAGATTTTTAATCACAGTTTCAATTTCAGTGCTTGTTATTTGTCTCTTCATATTTTCTTTTTCCTCCTGATTCAGTCTCAGCAGGTTGTGCATATCTAAGAATTTGTCCGTTTCTTCCAGGTTGTCCTTTTTATTGTCATAGAGTTGCTTCTAGTAATCTCTCATGATCTTTTGTATTTCTGCAATGTCAGTTGTTGCTTCTCCTTTTTCATTTCTAATTTTATTGATTTGAGTCTTCTCCCTTTTTTTCTTGATGAGCCTGGCTAATGGTTTATCAATTTTTTTTATCTTCTCGATGAACCAGCTTTTAGTTTTACTGATCTTTGCTATCGTTTCCTTCATTTATTTCTCATCTGATTTTTATGATTTCATTCCTTCTGCTAACTTTGGGTTTTTTTTGTTCTTCTTTCTCTAATTGCTTTAGGTGGAAGATTAGATTGTTTATTCGAGATGTTTCCTGTTTCTTAAGGTAGGATTGCATTGCTATAAACTTCCCCCTTAGAACTGCTTTTGCTGCATCCCATAGATATTGGGTCATCATGTCTTCATTGTCATTTGTTTCTAGGTATTTTTTTAATTTCCTCTTTGATTTCTTCAGTTATCACTTCGTTATTAAGTAGTGTATTGTTTGGCCTCCATGTGTTTGTATTTTTTACAGATCTTTTCCTATAATTGATATCTAGTCTCATAGTGTTGTGGTCAGAAAAGATACTTGATACAGTTTCAAGTTTCTTAAATTTACCAAGGCTTGATATGTGACCAGGATATGATCTATCCTGGAGAATGTTCCATAAGCACTTGACAAAAATGTGTATTCTGTTGTTTTGGAATGGAATGTCCTATAAATATCAATTAAGTCCATCTTGTTTAATGTATCATTTAAGGTTTGTGTTTCTTTATTTATTTTCATTTTTGATGATCTGTCTATTGTTGCAAGAGGGGTGTTAAAGTTCCCTACTATGATTGTGTTACTGTTGATATCCCCTTTAATGGCTGTTAGTATTTGCCTTATGTATTGAGGTGCTCCTATGTTGGGTGCATAAATATTTACAATTGTTATGTCTTCTTCTTGGATTGATCCCTTGATCATTATGTAGTGTCCTTCTTTGTCTCTTGTAATAGTCTTTATTTTAAACACTATTTTGTCTGATATGAGAATTGCTACTCCAGCTTTCTTCTGATTCACATTTATATGGAATATCTTTTTTCGTCCCCTCACTTTCAATCTCTATGTGTCCCTAGATCTGAAGTGGTTCTCTTGTAGACAGCATATATACGGGTCTTGTTTTTGTATCCATTCAGCCAGTCTTGTGTTTTGTGGGACCATTTAATCCATTTACATTTAAGGTAATTATCTATATATATGCTCCTATTCCCATTTTCTTAATTGTTTTGGGTTCATTATTGTAGGTCTTTTCCTTCTCTTGTGTTTCTTGCCTAGAGAAGTTCCTTTAGAATTTGTTGTAAAGCTGGTTTTTTGCTGCTGAACTCTTTCAGCTTTTGCTTCTCTGTAAAGGTTTTAATTTCTCCATCAAATCTGAATGAGATCCTTGCTGGGTAGAGTAACCTTGGTTGTAGTTTTTTCTCCTTCATCACTTTAAATATGTCCTGCCAGTCCCCTCTGGCTTGCAGAGTTTCTGCTGAAAGATCAGCTGTTAACCTTATGTGGATTCACTTGTGTGTTACTTGTTATTTTTCCCTTGCTGCTTTTAATATATTTTCTCTGTATTTAATTTTTGACAGTTTGATTAATATGTGTCTTGGCGTGTTTCTCCTTGGATTTATCCTGTATGGGACTCTCTGTGCTTCCTGGAGTTGATTAACTATTTCCTTTCACATATTAGGGAAGTCTTCAACTATAATCTCTTCAAATATTTTCTCAGTCCATTTCTTTTTCTCTTCTTCTTATGGGACCCCTATAATTCGAATGTTGGTGCATTTAATGTTGTCCCAGAGGTCTCTGAGACTGTACTCAGTTCTTTTCATTCTTCTTTCTTTATTCTGCTCTGCCATAGTTATTTCCACTATTTTATCTTCCAGGTCACTTATCTGTTCTTCTGCCTCAGTTATTCTACTATTCATCCCATCTAGAGTATTTTTAATTTCATTTATCATATTGTTTATTGTTGCTTGTTTCCTCTTTAATTCTTCTAAGTCCTTGTAAAATGTTTCTTGCATTTTCTCTATTCTATTTCCAAGATTTTGGATCATCTTTACTATCATTATTCTGAATTCTTTTTCAGGTAGACTGCCTATTTCCTCTTCATTTGTTAGGTCTGGTGGGTTTTTTCCTTGCTCCTTCATCTGCTGTGTGTTTTTCTGTCTTTTCCTTTTGCTTATCTTACTGTGTTTGGGGTCTCCTTTTTGCAGGCTGCAGGTCCATAGTTCCTGTTGTTTCTGGTGTCTTTCCCCAGTGGCGAAGCTTGGTTCAGTGGATGTGTAGGCTTCCTGGTAGAGGGGCCTAGTGCCTGTGTTCTGGTGGTTGAGGCTGGATCTTGTCTTTCTGATGGGCAGGTCCATGTCTGGTCGTGTGTTTTGGGGTGTCTGTAGCCTTATTATGATTTTATGCAGCCTCTCTCCTAATGGATGGGGCTGTGTTCCTGTCTTGCTAGTTGTTTGGCATAGGGTGTCCAGCACTGTAGCTTGCTGGTCGTTGAATGAAGGTGGGTCTTGGCATTGAGATGGAGATATCTGGGAGATTTTCACTGTTTGATATTTCGTGTAGCTGGGAGGTCTCTTGTGGACCAGTGTCCTGAAGTTGGCTCTCCTAGCTCAGAGGCACAACACTGACTCCTGACTGGAGCACCAAAAGCCTTTCATCCACAAGGCTCAGAATAAAAGGGAGAAAAATAGAAGGAAGGAAAGAAAGAAAGAAAGAAAGAAAGAAAGAAAGAAAGAAAGAAAGAAAGAAAGAAAGAAAGAAAGAAAGAAAGAAAGGAAGGAAGGAAGGAAGGAAAGAAGGAAGGAAAGAAGGAAGGAAGGAAGAGGATAAAATAAAGTAGGATAAAATAAAGTTATTAATATAAAAAATAATTATTAAGAAAAAAAATTTTTTTAAGTAAAAAGAAAACAAAAAAACCCCAGATTGTCAGAACCTTAGGACAAATGGTGAAAGCAAAGCTATAGAGACAAAATGTCACACAGAAGCATACACATGCACACTCACAATAAGAGGAAAATGGGAAAAAATAATATATCTTGCTCCCAAAGTCCACCTCCTCAATTTGGGATGATTTGTTGTCTATTCAGGTATTCCACAGATGCAGGGTACATCAAGTTGATTGTGGAGCTTTATTCCACTGCTCCTGAGGCTGCTGGGAGAGATTTCCCTTTCTCTTATTTGTTCACACAACTCCCGGGGTTCAGCTTTGGATTTGGCCCCGCCTTTGCGTGTAGGTCGCCTGAGGGCGTCTGTTCTTCGCTCTGACAGGACGGTGTTAAAGGAGCAGCTGATTTGGGGGTTCTGGCTCACTCAGGCCAGGAGCAGGGAGGGGTGCAGGTGCGGATTGAGCCTGTGGGGCAGAGGCCAGCATGACGTTGCAGCAGCGTTAGGCGCGCTTTGCGTTCTCCCAGGGAATTTGTCCCTGGATCACGGGACCCTGGCAGTGGCAGGCTGCACAGGCTCCCGGGATGGGAGGTGTGGATAGTGACTTGTGCTCGCACACAGGCTTCTTGGTGGTGGGAGCAGCAGCCTTAGCATCTCATGCCCGTCTCTGGGGTCCTCGCTGTTAGCCGCAGCTCGTGCCCATCTCTGGAGCTCTTTTAAGCAGCGCTCTTAATCCCCTCTCCTCGTGCACCAGGAAACAAAGAGGGAAGAAAATATCTCTTGTCTCTTCAGCAGGTCCAGAATTCTCCTGTACTCCTTCCCGGCTAGCTGTGGTGCACTAGCCCCCTTCAGGCTGTGTTCATTCAGCCAACTCCAGTTCTCTCCCTGGGATCCGACCGAAGCCCGAGCCTCAGCTCCCAGCCTCCGCCCGCCCCGGCAGGTGAGCAGACAAGTCTCCAGGGCTTGTGAGTGCTGGTCGGTACTGATCCTCCGTTCGGGAATCTCTCTGCTTTGCCCTCCGCACCCCTGTTGCTGCATTGTCCTCCGTGGCTCTGTAGCTTCCCCCCTCTGCCACCCGCAGTCTTCGCCTGTGAAGGGGTTTCTAGAGTGTGGAAACCTTTCCTCCTTCACAGCTCCCTCCCATGGTGCAGGTCCCTTCCCTATTCTTTCATCTCTGTTTATTCTTTTTTCTTTTGCCCTACCCAGGTACATGGGGAGTTTCTTGCCTTTTGGGAGGTCTGAGGCCTTCTGCCAGCATTCAGTAGGTGTTCTGTAGGAGTTGTTCCACGTGTAGATATATTTCTGATGTATCTGTGGGGAGGAAGGTGATCTTCATGTCTTACTCCTCCACCATCTTCTCTTGAAACCCCAGCCTGTTTATTTTTTCCATAAATGTTATGGTAATTTTTAAAAGGATTTTCAAAGTATGTGGTGATGTCACCAAATGAACAACCTGGAAAGCCTAATATTAAAACCCATAGAATGATCTTGAATTATCATTAGTGCTGGAGGCAGGCCTGCAGTTTGAACAGTTTGAACTGTTCTCATTTGTGACCAGTTCTGATACAGTTTTGTTTTATTTTATCTTTTTCAATATTAAAAAGCTGATAGGACAGGGAAAATCCAGATTATTTTCTCTGAGTTACCGACCTCATGATAAGCTATATTAGACAGATCCTTGTGGTGAAGGGATTAAAATATTACCAGCTTTGTTTTGAAACTCTGACACAGTGTGTTTTCGGAATCATTCTGAGGTGGTCTGGGTCCTCAACTTGCCTGGTAACCACAGCTTCTGGACTAATCTGACTCGCAGTTTGGGAATTTCCGAAGTGACTATTAACAGAGGCCTTGGTTTATGTAATGCTTTCTGTTCCAGTTCACAGGTGAGCAGACACTTTCTTTAATCAGCAGGTGAGGGGAATTTTTTACACTCTACCTCTGGACAGCAGATTTTGGAGGGACTCTCTTAGACTAGAGCTTCTCCAACATTAATGTGCACATCAATCATGGAATCTTCTGGGAAAGTTGTTGAATAAGTAAGTCTGGGATGAGGCATTTCCAACCAGGTGATGATGCTACTACTAGTCCACAAACAATAATATGCACAGCAAGATCTTAGAGAAAAGTCAAGTGTGCCCATGGCGGAAGGAGAGGACCATGTGCTTTCAGGACACTCAGAGTTTATGAGTCTAATTTGTCTTTGGGCACCAGTACAGCAATGTCAAATAGAGTAAACTTCTTTAGCTGTAATAAACTTGCCTGAAGTGATGTATTATGTAAAGCTCTCCTGAGATCATTTTTTTAATGACATTTAACAATTCTCTGTCCAAGTTTGGCTACATCTCTTCTCTGTTACTGAATTTAATTGGGCAGTGTCGCACATTTGATTTCTTCAGCTGTGTTTGCTGTCCTTCCTTACCACCATTGAGGTATTGGTGATTCCTGCCAATGTGCAATGCATGTGCTTTCTGATATTCTACCTAGAGGTGGTGGGTAGGTGCAAAACATCATGCATCCTCAGATTCAGTGAAACAGATGGCTCTTATTCAAGGAAACTCTTATTCAAAAGGAGTGAACATTTAAATAAGTGTACTTGTCATTGTGAAGAGCAAGTGAGATAAAAATAAAAATGTGAAAAAGTGGAAAAAGTATATCCAAAGACAAGACTAAGGAGTTAAAGATGATGACACTGTTTTTCTTTTATTTCACCTGGCCTCATGAATAGAGGGCCACAGCGAATTAGACCCTTGATACCAGACAGAGTCTTAAGGCATAAGAATTGAGTTGTAGGAATGCTACTGGATCAGAAGCAGAGGACTTCAGTTGTAAAGAATTAGAATTTACACACATGAATCTCACTTTATACTGTGTGAAGAAGGTGTGTTTCTGAAGAATTGAATGGAGACTGAACTTTGTCCAGTTTCTTTAACACTATCATTTTGGAAATCATTTCTCATTTTTCAAGAATTTAGTTCACAGTCATTCCCCACAATTGAGACCTATCAAGTATTACATCAGAAGGAATCTCTTAATGTGATTGTCCCCTAATTCACTGTCGTGGTCAGTGAGGCTTTAAGGCCTGAACATTTTTCCTCAGTGTGTAATTGATTGGAAGCCTGCTTCCTAGTAAAGCTTATTGCTACACTTCTGTGCGACTGTTAAACAGAGAACAAATGGACACTCACCAGAGCCTTCTGTTTACACATAAAATAAAAGCCTTGAAGTCATGAGAGCTTTTGTGTTAACCAAAATAGAAACCCAGATGGAAGAGGGACCACAAGGATGGTTTAATCGTATATATTAGTTACATGACAAACCTATGTGAATGCCTCTGAATATGCATTGATTTTCTATCTTCACACAAAGGTGATCGTTTTCAGCTTTTAAGTGTTTGTCATCCACTCACCAGCCATTTCTCCCTTTTCCATGATTCCAACTTCTAGCTGAACAACAGAAGAATTGAATCATAAAAGAAAAGCCCCAAAAATCTTTTGTTAGAAGGAAATTCTTTCCATGTGTCCCTGCTCCTTCCTTTGCTAATTTGGGTCATGTGCTTGGCTTTAGTCATCTGTCCCAGGCAGAGAAGGGCCAAGCTCCTCCCCCGCTCACCACAGAGAGGTCTGGAGGTCTACAAGTGGTAACTGAAGATTGCTGGACTCACCACATCCTACAAAATACGTAATAGCTGTTTTAGGCTGAGAGCTTCCACTGGAATTTGAGGCTAAGAGCATAAAATAAGCCCAAAACTCAAAGGTCTGCAGGCAAGGCATGAATTGATTGCAGGGGAGGAGGAAGGACAGGAGGGAAGAACAAGAAAGAACCAATATTAAGAGTGTAGAGGATGAGCCAGGAGGAAGCAAGAGGGCTTTATGATGGAACAACAGAGGCCCCTGTGTTCTTCTCCTGCACATCTGGAGATATTGGTGGTGCCTTTATATTAAGGATGGAAGTCAAGCTATCAGTGCAGATAGCTGCTCCTGAGGATAAAATGGCATGTGTGATAGATAAACAGAAGGACTGGACTCCAAAAGTTCAGAATTCACCTAGGTTTGTACGTAACTCGTACATGACAAGCTTCTTTAAAGTTCGAGGGAAATAAAGGATTCCTCTAGAATTCTGTACTTTGGCTTTAAGAAAACTGGGAAACATTTTTTGGAAGCCATGCTTACCTCCTCTCAATGATTTATCCCTCTAGACCTTGTGAAATTTTTATCATCTATCTGTGCCACTCACTTGACAGTAATTCAGAGTGCATGATGATGTACATCATTTGTACTGTTTTCTGGTATTATTTCTTAGTCCTTGAATTCTTATTTGAATTTTGCTCTATTTTATTTATTTTGGTTTTCTCTGTTACTAGGAGAGTTTGTTTTAAAACATGGAAACACATTATTTTACATTCTTCTCATTCAGAGGTGGGTTACATATCTCCTTCCAGTGAATCTGGTTCGGCTCTGACCGCTTCAATCTACAGAGTATGGCAGAAGTGACGCTGTACTACAAAAAACACAGGGCTGTAAAACCACAACTCACTTCCAATGGTGATTCATGAAAGACTCAGCCTTGTTTGCTGGTCAGATTCACTCTTGGGTCCATGAGATACCATATAAGAGGTGTGACTATCCTCAGACAAAGTGCTGCCGAAACCACGTGTAGATACTCCAATTAACAGTTCATGCTGAGTTCACTATTTAGCTGTTTCAATGTAGACACAGATATGTACATGAAGATGCTATCCTGGAAGTGTATCTTCCAACCCCAGCCTTTAAAGCATCCTAGCTAAGGCTCCATACATCACAGAGACCAGCCAGAGCTGCTATACCTGTCTGTGAACATAATGCAATGGTAGTGTTTTTACAGCACTACGTGTTTGTGTAGTTTGTTGCACAGCAATAAATAACTGGAATTCAAGGGAAGAATTCTTAAAGGCTACATTACCATTGGCTTGAATATAATTTAAAACACTAGTGGTAGACTGGAGGGTGAGAGTAGGGGTATCACCAAGATATCTGTCTCTCTCCCTCTGTGCATCAGGCAATGTCTTGTGTGATTGTGTCTCTTTTATGATCCCAGCTTCTGCCAGGCAGCCCTTAAAATAGTTTTAGAAAGTACCTGGAGGTGCCAACTCCTGGTCTTTGATAACATCCTCCTCCATTTGATCCTCTGATTCTAGTGGTGGTAGTGGTTTTCTGCTATTGTTAATCTCTGGGTTGCCCTACTTTCCCCTGATTTGCCTTTTAGTTCCTCCTCTAGACTAGTTCTCAATATTAAAATTCTTCTTTTAAACTACCTATTTTCTTGACTGGGCCCTCGTTGATACAGGCTGCAGTTCATATTCCTTTATATGCTCAACGGAACACAGGAAATATGCAATAAATACTAGTTAATTGATTAAACACAGGCCAGTCTGTAGAACAGTCCTCTTGTTTGATGAACTAGGGTTGGAGCATCAATTGACCCTTTATAATCTTTCTGGAAGTGTAGCATCTCATAATATTAGCTAGAACTTGAACTTGGGTATGATTTTACATGAATTCATCTTGTAATTGATCATTCCTTTACACATAAGAGCAGATTGCCAAAAGTTTTAATGAGTCTATTTCATTTGGAAGAAAGTTAGTTGAGTCACTGTCCTCTAAAGGATATTTTCAACTGAACCTTTGATTTTTTGAGAGAAATAAAATGGAAAGTGTATTAGAAGCTAATGCAAAGCAGGTCTATAACTGCTATGCTTGAGCTTTAGAACTTGTTTCATTGGTATATTTTTTTAAAGCTTTGAACTTGTAAAAAGAAAATGTATCCATATATCTTTATCTATATCATTGGCTTAAGATATCCATATATCTTTATCTATATCATTGGCTTAACACACCCATACAGAGCTATATTCCTTCTAACCTCAGCATGTTAGCCTCATACATGATGGTAGCTCGAATGATTCATTCTAGAAGCACAGATTCAGGAGAAAATTTCATTTTTTATCCTATATTATTGAGTTTGCTGTAGTGGGCTGTAGCCATGGTTCTATAAGAGCTGCTATATAATCATGCCTGAATCACTTAATACTTTTGGTCCATGGAGACCATAAGTATAAAATTAAAGGGGTTGGACTCACCCCTCAGATAACTCCAGCTTGAACATTCTATGTCTCTCTCCTTTTTTTTTTTAAACCATCATTAAATCATTGCTGCAAATGCAATGAAAGTGTGAGATCTGATGATACAGGATGCTGAATACATACAGCTTTACAGCTGCTGCATCCTGCTATCATCTGCACTTAAACTTGATTCTGTAATGAATGATGGAGTAGAGCAACCCCAGGATGGAACCCTTCTCTATCTGCATCAGTTCAGTTTGGGACTGGAGCCTCACCTAAGGCGTAGACCACAACCTGTCCTTATCATGCATTAACAAACATGTGCAACATTGGCTTTAAAGTACATAGTGTTCTTAAGGACTTTTCCTTTGAAATTCATTGATAATTTTAGAAGACAGGAAAAAGACAGTATGAATGAAAGCTGTAAGAACAGCTCATTTGTGTAGGTTAAAGTATGAAATGAATTGATTTCTCCCATCTGATTCCTAAGACTAAGAAGTTAACACTAATTTGCCCAGAGGCATATTAAAAAAAAAAAAAGAATCAAGTGACCTTTGGCAATTATCTCACCTTTCTCTAAACAAATAGCCTTCACAGAGGCCTGAAGGCCCTGGGTTTTGCAGAGAATTTGAAGATTCAAATTAATACTGGTGGGTTTGTCAGCATATTTGTCATTATTTGATTCTGATAATGAGTCATCTGAAGTAATAATTTTCAGATTTCAGGGATCATAAATGAGGATTTTAGGGCTTTTTCATGTTTTGGGATGTGTCTTCTTTGAACAAAGAGGACCAACTCTGTTGTCGAAACAAATTGACTTAAATTCTAATTTCTCCACCCAGCCATGAGATAAATTGTTTAAACTCTCTGATCATCTTTTTGCTTCTTATTCTAGAGTTTTTTGTAAGCATTAAAGAAGGAAAGATAAATAATGTATCTAGCACATTGTTAGCTCATGGAAGGCATTTGATATTTATTATTGCTTTCTTCATTCTTCTATTACCAGGATAATAGAAAAACCTCTAGTATATATTTCGTTTGGGTTAAAATATACAGTAAGAAATATTTCCTCCAAAAATTAGAGTAATATAGGGAGGAAGAAAGGGCAATTGAATGTGATGACTGAAAAGTTACCATTGGGTGCTGTTTATTTTGGCAGTAGAATTTTGAAAGCTCACTTTATTTTGTTTATTTTTTTAAACTTATTTAAATAAACCAATTGTAATTATATTTTTCCAGGAAGAAGGCCAGGTACATGATCGACTTGAATTTGAGATTCCCAGAAAAGAAACACGTTGGCATTTTGAAGACTGATTTCTTTTCCTATCTAAAATAATTCTTATGTTTTTAATTTTTTTCTTAAATAAGTGTTGTATTAGGTATGGTATCATTATAACTTTGATGATGATATGTGCCAAAGGTATTATATAGGAGCAGTGACACGTCACTCAAATGTTTTCTTCTTTCTTTTTACTACCTAAGCACATTTCTCTTAAACATCTTTTGTTTAGATTGTTTGTAATCCTTTTTTTCTCTGCTACCTAAAATACTGTAATGCTGTTCAGCCAACACTGGCAGGGGCTAAACATCTGACCTAACTAAAGGTTTTTATCAAATGACATCTTCAAATCTTGCTAAAAACCTCTTGGTGGTAAATATATCAATGGGAAGAGCCCTCGTCCCAGCTGAATTTAGGGCTCTGAGTCAAAACTTTGAAAGATTCTAAAGCAAGTCCCCATGTCTGAAAATAGCTATGTAGCAGCTCTCCTAGGTACAAAAATTAATGGATTGTCTACAAGAGATCATGTTGTAAAACTACAACGTTTTACAAATAAGAACTTGGATGCCTATTATGTAATAATAACTTAGCTTTTTAATGATGGCCAACTTGTGTTCAGATCTACCATTTGCACTTGTTAGCTGAGGAACTTAAGAAAGTTACTGGTCTGGGACAGAAGATGGCGGAAGAGTAAGATGCAGAGATTACCTTCCTCCCCACAGATACACCAGAAGTACATCTACACGTGGAACAACTCCTGCAGAACACCTACTGAATGCTGGCAGAAGACCTCAGACCTCCCAAAAGGCAAGAAACTCCCCACGTACTTGGGTAGGGCAAAAGAAAAAAGAATAAACAAAGACAAAACGATAGGGACGGGACCTGCACCATGGGAGGGAGCTGTGAAGGAGGAAAGGTTTCCACACACTAGGAAGCCCCTTCGCGGGCGGAGACTGGGGGTGGCGGAGGGGGGAGCTATGGAGCCGTGGAAGAGAGCACAACAACAGGGGTGTGGAGGGCAAAGTGGGGAGATTCCTGCACAGAGGATCGATGCCGACCAGCACTCACCAGTCCGAGAGGCTTATCTGCTCACCCGCCGGGGTGGGCAGGGCTGGGAGTTGAGGTTCCGGCTTCAGTCGGAGTGCAGGGAGAGGACTGGGGTTGGTGGCGTGAACACAGCCTGCAGGGGGTTAGTGCGCCACGGCTAGCCGGGAGGGAGTCCGGGGAAGAGTCTGGACCTGCCAAAGAGGCAAGAGACTTTTCTTTCCCTCTTTGTTTCCTGGTGCGCGAGGAGAAGGAATTAAGAGTGTTGCTTAAAGGAGCTCAAGAGACAGGCGCAAGCCGCGGCTAAAAGCGTGGACCCCAGAGACGGGCATGAGACGCTAAGGCTGCTGCTGCCACCCCCAAGAAGCCTGTGTGCGAGCACAGGTCATAATCCACACCCCCATTCCGGGGAGACTGTGCAGCCCGCCACTGCCAGGGACAACTACCCCGGGAGAATGCAGGGTGCGCCTCAGGCTGGTGCAATGTCACGTGGGCCTCTGCCGCCGCAGGCTCGCCCCACACTTCATGCCCAACCATTCCCACGGCCTGAGTGAACCAAAGCCCCCGAATCAGTAGCTCCTTTAACCCCAACCTGTCTGAGCGAAGAAGAGACACCCTCCAGTGACCTACACGCAGAGTCAGGGCCAAATCCAAAGCTGAACCCCTGGGAGCTGTGAGAACAAAGAAGAGAAAGGGAAATCTCTCCCAGCAGCCTCAGAAGCAGTGAATTAAAGCTCCACAATCAACTTGATGTACCCTGCAACTGTGGAATACGTGAATAGACAACGAATCATCCCAAATTAAGAAGGTGGACTTTGAGAGCAAGATTTATGATTTTTTCCCCTTTACCTCTTTTTGTGAGTGTGTATGTGTATGCTTCTGTGTGAGATTTTGTCTCTAAAGCTTTGCTTAAATCATTTGTCCTAGGGTTCCATCTGTCCGGTTTTTTTGTTTGTTTTTGTTTGTTTTTATTTAATTCTTTTCTCTTAATAATTATTTTTTATTTTAATAACATTATTATATTTTATCTTACTTTATTTTATTTAACTTTATATTCTTTCTTTTTTTCCTTCCTTCCTTCCTCCCTCCCTCCCTCCCTCCTTTCTTTCTTTCTACTTCTAATAATTCTTTATTTCTACATTTTCTCCTTTTTACTCTGAGCCAAGTGGATGAAAGGATCTTGGTGCTGCAGCCAAGAGTCAGTGCTGTGCCTCTAAGGTGGGAGAGCCAACTTCAGGACACTGGTCCACAAGAGACCTCCTAGCTCCACATAATATCAAATGGCGAAAATCACACAGAGATCTACATGTCAATATCAGCACCCAGCTTCACTCAATGATCAGCAAGCTACAGTGCTGGACATCCAATTTCAAAAAACTAGAAAGACAGGAACACAACCCCACCCATTAGCAGAGAGGCTGCCTAAAATCATAATAAGTCAACAGACACCCCAAAACACACCACCAGACATGGACCTGCCCACCAAAAAGACAACATCAAGCCTCATCCACCAGAACACAGGCACAAGTCCCCTCCACCAGGAAGCCTACACAACCCACTGAACCAACTTTACCCACTGAGGACAGACACCAAAAACAACGGGAAATACGAACCTGCAGCTTGCAAAAGGGAGACCCCAAACACAGTAAGATAAGCAAAATGAGAAGACAGAAAAACACACAGCAGATGAAGGAGCAAGATAAAAACCCACCAGACCTAACAAATGAAGAGGAAATAGGCAGTCTACCTGAAAAAGAATTCAGAATAATGATAGTAAAGATGATCCAAAATCTTGGAAATAGAATAGACAAAATGCAAGAAAAATTTAACAAGGACCTAGAAGAACTAAAGATGAAACAAACTATGATGAACAACACAATAAATGAAATTAAAAATACTCTAGATGGGATGAATAGCAGAATAACTGAGGCAGAAGAACGGATAAGAAACCTGGAAGATAAAATAGTGGAAATAACTACGGCAGAGCAGAATAAAGAGAAAAGAATGAAAAGAACTGAGGACAGTCTCAGAGACCTAAGGGACAACATTCTAATTATAGGGGTTCCAGAAGAAGAAGAGAAAAGGAAAGGGACTGAGAACATATTTGAAGAGATTATAGTTGAAAACTTCCCTAATATGGGAAAGGAAATAGTTAATCAAGTCCAGGAATCACAGAGAGTCCTATACAGGATAAATCCAAGGAGAAACACGCCAGGACACATATTAATCAAACTGTCAAAAATTAAATACAAAGAAAACATATTAAAAGCACAAGGGAAAAACAACAAATAACACACAAGGGAATCCACATAAGGTTAACAGTTGAACTTTCAGCAGAAACTCTGCAAGCCAGAAGGGACTGGCAGGACATATTTAAAGTGATGAAGGAGAGAAACCTGCAACCAAGATTACTCTACCCAGCAAGGATCTCATTCAGATTTGATGGAAAAATTAAAAACTTTACAGACAAGCAAAAGCTGAGAGAGTTCAGCACCACTAAACCAGCTTTACAACAACACTAAAGGAACTTCTCTAGGGAAGAAACACAGGAGAAGGAATAAACCTACAATAACAAACCCAAAACAATTAAGAAAATGGGAATAGGGACCTACATATCAATAATTACCTTAAAAGTAAATGGATTAAATTCTCCCACCAAAAGACACAAATTGGTTGAATGGATACAAAAACAAGACCCATATATATGTTGTCTACAAGAGACCCACTTCAGACATAGAGACACATACAGACTTAAAGTAAGGAGATGGAAAAATGTATTTCATGCAAATGGAAACCAGAAGAAAACTGGAGTAGCAATTCTCATATCAGACAAAATAGACTTTAAAATAAAGACTATTAGAAGAGACAAAGAAGGACACTACATAATGATCAAAGGATCAATCCAAGAAGAAGGTATAACAATTGTAAATATTTATGCACCCAACATAGGAGCACCTCAATACATAAGGCAAATACTAACAGCCATAAAAAGGGAAATCAACAGTAACACATTCATAGTAGGGGACTTTAACAACTCACTTTCACCAATGGACAGATCATCCAAAATGAAAATAAGTAAGGAAACACAAGCTTTAAATGATACATTAAACAAGATGGACTTAATTCATATCTATAGGACATTCCATCCAAAAACAACAGAATACACATTTTTCTCTAGTGCTCATGGAACATTCTCCAGGATAGATCATATCTTGGGTCACAAACCAAGCCTTGGTAAATTTAAGAAAATTGAAATTTATCAAGTATCTTTTCTGACCACAATGCTATGAGACTAGATACCAATTACAGAAAAAGATCTGTAAAAAATACAAACACATGGAGGTTAAACAATACACTACTTAATAACGAAGTGATCACTGAAGAAATCAAAGAGGAAATTAAAAAATACCTAGAAACAAATGACAATGGAGACACGATGACCCAAAATCTATGGGATGCAGCAAAGGCAGTTCTAAGAGGGAAGTTTATAGCAATACAATCCTACTTTAAGAAACAGGAAACATTTCGAATAAACAACCTAACCTTGCACCTCAAGCAATTTGAGAAAGAAGAACAAAAAAACCCAAAGTTAGCAGAAGGAAAGAAATAATAAAATCAGATCAGAAATAAATGAAAAAGAAGTGAAGGAAACAATAGCAAAGATCAATAAAACTAAAAGCTGGTTCTTTGAGAAGATAAACAAAATTGATAAACCATTAGCCAGACTCATCAAGAAAAAAAGGGAGAAGACTGAAATCAATAGAATTAGAAATGAAAAAGGAGAAGTAACAACTGACACTGCAGAAATACAAAAGATCATGAGAGATTACTACAAGCAACTCTATGCCAATAAAATGGACAACCTGGAAGAAATTGAAAAAATCTTAGAAATGCACAACATGCCAAGACTGAATCAGGAAGAAATAGAAAATATGAACAGACCAATCACAAACACTGAAATTGAAACTGTGATTAAAATTCTTCGAACAAAGAAAAGCCCAGGAACACATGGCTTCACAGGTGAACTGTATCAAACATTTAGAGAAGAACTAACACCTATCCTTCTCAAACTCTTCCAAAATATAGCAGAGGGAGGAACACTCCCAAACTCACTCTACGAGGCCACAATCAGCCTGATACCAAAACCAGACAAGGACGTCAGAAAGAAAGAAAACTACAGGCCAATATCACTGATGAACATAGATGCTAAAATCCTCAAGAAAATACTAGTGAACAGAATTCAACAGCACATTAAATGGATCATACACCATGATCAAGTGGGTTTATGCCAGGAATGCAAGGATTCTTTAATATATGCAATTCAATCAACGTGATACACCATATTAACAAATTGAAGGAGAAAAACCATATGATCATCTCAATAGATGCAGAGAAAGCTTTTGACAAAATTCAACACCCATTTATAATAAAAACTCAGCAGAAAGTAGGCGTGGAGGGAACTTTTCTGGACATAATAAAGGCCATATAGGACAAACCCACAGCCAACATTGTCCTCAATGGTGAAAAACTGAAAGCATTTCCACTAAGATCAGGAGCAAGACAAGGTTGCCCACTCTCACCACTCTTATTCAACATAGTTTTGGAAGTTTTAGCCACAGCAATCAGAAAAGAAAAATAAATAAAAGAATCCAAATCGGAAAAGAAGAAGTGAAGGTTAACTGTTTGCAGATGACATGATACTATACATAGAGAATCCTAAAGATGCTACCAGAAAACTACTAGAGCTAATCAATGAATTTGGTAAAGTAGCAGGATACAAAATTGATGCACAGAAATCTCTGGCATTCCTATACACTAAGGATGAAAAATCTGAAAGTGAAATCAAGAAAACACTCCCATTTACCATTGCAACAAAAAGAATAAAATATCTAGGAATAAACCTACCTAAGGAGACAGAAGACCTGTATGCAGAAAATTATAAGACACTGATGAAAGAAATTAAAGATGATACAAATAGATGGAGAAATATACCATGTTCTTGGATTGGAAGACCAACATTGTGTAAATGACTCTACTACCCAAAGCAATCTACAGATTCAGTGCAATCCCTATCAAACTACCACTGGCATTTTTCACAGAACTAGAACAAAACATTTCACAATTTGTATGGAAACACAAAAGACCCAGAATAGCCAAAGCAATCTTGAGAATGAAAAATGGAGCTGGAGGAATCAGGCTCCCTGACTTCAGACTATACTACAAAGCTACAGTAATCAAAAGAGTATGGTACTGGAACAAAAACAGAAATATAGACCAATGGAACAGGATAGAAAGCGCAGAGATAAACCCACGCACATATGGTCACCTTATCTTTGATAAACGAGGCAGGGATGTACAGTGGATAAAGGACAGCCTCTTCAATAAGTGGTGCTGGGAAAACTGGACAGCTACATGTAAAAGTATGAGATGAGATCACTCCCTAACACCATACACAAAAATAAGCTCAAAATGGATTAAAGAGCTAAATGTAAGGCCAGAAACTATCAAACTCTTTAAAGAAAACGTAGGCAGAACACTCTATTACATAAATGACAGCAAGATCCTTTTTGACCCACCTCCTAGAGAAATGGAAATAAAGACAAAAATAAACAAATGGGACCTAATGAAACTACAAAGCTTTTGCACAGCAAAGGAAACCATAAACAAGACCAAAAGACAATCCTCAGAATGGGACAAAATATTTGCAAATGAAGCAACTGACAAAGGATTAATCTCCAAAATTTATAAGCAGCTCATGCAGCTCAATAAGAAAAAAACAAACAACCCAATCCAAAAATGGGCAGAAGACATAAATAGACATTTCTCTAAAGAAGATATACAGATTGCCAACAAACACATGAAAGAATGCTCAACATCATTAATCATTAGAGAAATGCAAATCAAAACTACAATGAAATATCATCTCACACCAGTCAGAATGAACATCATCAAAAAATCTAGAAAGAATAAATGCTGGAGAGGGTGTGGAGAAAAGGGAACCCTCTTGCACTGTTGGTGGGAATGTAAATTGATACAGCCACTGTGGAGAACAGTATGGAGGTTCCTTAAAAAACGACAAATAGAACTACCATATGACCCAGCAATCCCACTACTGGGCATATACCCTGAGAAAACCATAATTCAAAAAGAGTCATGTACCAGAATATTCATTGCAGCTCTATTTACAATAACCCAGAGATAGAAACAACCTAAGTGTCCATCATTGGATGAATGGATAAAGAAGATGTGGCACATATATACAATGGAATATTACTCAGCCATAAAAAGAAACAAAATTGAGCTATTTGTAATGAGGTGGATAGACCTAGAGTCTGACATACAGAGTTAAGTAAGTCAGAAAGAGAAAGACAAATACCGTATGCTAACACATATATATGGAATTTAAGAAAAAAAAATGTCATGAAGAACCTCGGGGTAAGACAGGAATAAAGACACAGACCTACTAGAGAATGGACTTGAGGATATGGAGAGGGGGATGGGTAAGCTGTGAGAAAGTGAGAGAGAGGCATGGACATATATACACTACCAAACCTAAGGTAGATAGCTAGTGGGAAGAAGCCTCATTGCACAGGGAGATCAGCTCGTGCTTTGTGACCTACTGGAGGGGTGGGATAGGGAGGGTGGGAGGGAGGGAGACGCAAGAGGGAAGAGGTATGGGAATATATGTATATGTATATTTATAACTGATTCACTTTGTTATAAAGCAGAAACTAACACACGATTGTAAACAATTATACTCCAATAAAGATTTAAAAAATAATAAAAAAAGAAAGTTACTGAACCTCTCTGAAGCACAATTGTCAACCAAAAAAGAAGGTAATTGTCCAAGCTCAATGGTGTACTTATTATCTCTGTTTTGCATTGCAGAGAATGAGATTGTGAAATTTCTCCTGCCTTGTACCCTACACTTCTTGATACACAAACTGATGCAGATGCATCCCAATGTAATGAATACTGGTGTAGTCATCACAGTATTTGTTCACAATTTTTTCTTGTCTTCTGCCCTGTGTGTGATGGGCATTTCCTCATTCCATTGCCTTGGGGCCGCATGACTTTCTGTGATCAATGGAATGTGAGCTGGATGGTCACTTCTGAATGGAGGCTAAATATTAGATACTACCATATCTGCCTGAGAGTTCACCAGAAGGGGTGAGAAAAGGGCATAGCCAAATCTAAGATACAGCATTTTCATCATTTAAAGATAAAGGTTGGTATAACTTTAAGTTTGGTCTTAATATGCAAAAATATCATTCTCTTTGAAAATAGTGCTGTTGCACATTTTTGACAGGAAGAAAATTATTTTGAGGCAAATCGTCCCCACTTTCCAAACCCTATCTCTAGTGTTCAGTGATTTTTTTGTGAAATAACAGAATCACTGATTACATCTTCCCTGACAAGTGTGAGCTGCAACTCCCAAGGCTAACCAGATATGTATTCTTCAAATTAAAGTTGTTAAATCTAATCAGTGACAATTCTGAAGTGACATTTATGCAGTAAAAACAAAACAAAACAAAATGAAGGGTACCTATGTAAAATGATGGATATGTTAATTAGCTTGATTGTAGTGATCATTTCATGATGTATGTATACATCAAAACATCAAGTTGTGTGCCTTAAATCTACACAATTTTTGTCAATTATACCACAATAAAACTGAAAAGAAATCATTAAATGGATGATTGCTTTTGTTTTTAACTCTAGAAGTTTAGAAGAGGTAGAAAACGACAGCAAATAGTGAAATAAATGCACATGCACACTACCCAGGTTTAACAAATGTTAATATTTAGTCACTTTCATGTTTAAATAAAATAATTAGGGCATTAAACATAAAGTTTTCACTTTTCCTTATGCAGGGGCAACCATTATAATGAGTTTGTTGTGTATCTTTCTAGTCCATGCTTTTATATTTTTTCTAGATAAATTCATAATTTATTAATAAATAATACATGAGTTTAATTTTTCTTTTTAGTTTTACATACATTCTACCATACTGTATGTGTCATTTTGCAACTATATTTTTCAATGGGCATTATATTTTTGAGATCTCTTCATGTTGATGCATGTAAATCATACATAAGCATATATAAATACATGTATTTCATTTACGTGTTGCATATTATATTATTTAATTTTAATGCAATATCTTTATCTATTCCCCTTTTAATGGGTATTTGTTTTCAATTGTTTACTACTACATAGAGAGTCACAAGGAACATCCTTGTTATACTGTCCTTAGTGTAAAGCATGATGCCTGTTTTTATCATTTTTGAAATTCTGTGAAATGTGATTAATTTTTCTTTGTTATAGTTATACTGAAAAGTATCTCACCTTTTTAATTTTATTTTTTTTGGCTTTATTGAGATTTAGTTGACATGTAACATTGTGTAAATTTAAGGTGTATAATGTTTTGATTTGATGTGAGTATATACTGTGAAGTGATTATCACATAAGGTTGATTAACATATCCATCACCTCACCTGATTGCCTTGTGCGTGTGGTGACAACATTTAAGATCTGCTCTCTTAGCAGTTTTCAAGTATAAATACAGTATCATTAACTGTAATACCATGAGCTACATGGGATCCCCAGAACTTATTCATCTTATAATTGAAAATTTGTACACTTTGCCTAATGTCTCCATTTCCCTCACCCTCTCCCCAACCCCCATCAACGACCAACAAACTACTCTTTCTTTCTTTGAGTTCAAGTTTCACCTCTTTCAGACACAAAACCACAATACAGTACAAAGTAGTAAAATGATGTCTCTGAATGAACCAGCTGGGAAGATGAAAGGACATGAGCACTGGAAGGAAGGAAGATTGGTGAGCACATCCCACAATGTAGTTCTGTATATATATATATACATATATATACACACACACATATGTATATATTTATACACACACACACACACACACACACATATATATATATATATATATATATGTATTTATGGTCTTTCTAGAGTTAATTCATCTACTTCCCTTCCCAGAGGTGAATGTAGTTCTGAATCTACCATGTTATACGTCTGTGGGTGAGACATGGATGGTGTAAAGGATGTTCTCATGGAAGCACTTTAGTTATTTCACACCAGCTCGATATAACTGACCTCAACAGTAAATGTTTTCCTAACAATTCTACATTAAAATATCAGTGTTTCACTAGGTACAGGAAGAAAACACTTCCAAAATTTCTTCAAAGTGTGGATATTCCTAAAATGATATTCATTAAGTACCTCTCTCTTAGTTGCATAACCCTTAGTTGACACGTCTGGAAATGACCACCAGTATAATGGCTCACTCCAATGGGGATGTTTGGGTTAAACTTTTTTTCTTCTATCCTTTTTCTTCAACTTATCTTAAACATCTGGTTTCACATTACTCTACTGCAAGTTAATTACCTAAAGAAAACTGAAAATGTCTATTATCTGGACATATCTTTTTATTAATTTATTATTATTTAAAACATCTTTATTGGAGTATAATTGCTTTACAATGGTGTGTTAGTTGCTGCTGTATAACAAAGTGTATCAACTATACATACATATATATCCCCATATCCCCTCCCTCTTGCATCTTCTTCGCACCCTCCCTATCTTTTCATTAATTTAAAGTGTAAAAAGTTACATAAAACATACAAGAAAATATAGAATTAAAGCATCATGTAACAGGGTGATATTTTAAATGTGTGAGTAGATGACTTTTAATTTTGTCTGTGAACTAGGACAGTAACTACCATAAGTTGGCAGTTATGCAGTCTTAGAGCCCACAACACTAAATCTTTTTGTTAAAATTGCAATAACTGCCTTCTTGGTTCAGGTAGCAGAGAAACACTTCCCTTTATATATTTTTTTTGAAGAGGAAAAAACTGCATGTTTTTTTTCCCTCTAGTCTTCAGAAATGATTCTGCCATGATTTCTGTAATAATAAATCTCCATTTTCATTATTGGAGTATTTCTATTTTAGGGGCCATCTTAAAATAAAACGTTTTTTCAAGGAAGAAAAGGGAACAGAAAAGATCATTCTGTAAATTCTTTTTTTTAATTTTTGAATTTCATTTTATTTATCTTTTTATACAGCAGGTTCTTATTAGTTATCCATTTTATACATATTAGTGTATATATGTCAATCCCAATCTCCAAATTCATCACACCACCACCATCACCGCCCCAACGACTTCTCCTCTTGGTGTCCATACATTTGTTCTCTACATCTGTGTCTCTATTTCTGCCCTGCAAATGTCGCAGTTCATCTGTACAATTTTTCCAGGTTCCTCATATATGCGTTAATATAGGATATTTGTTTTTCTCTTTCTGACTTACTTGACTCTGTATGACAGTCTCTAGATTCATCCACATCTCTACAAATGACCCAATTTCGTTCCTTTTTATGATTGAGTAATATTCCATTGTATACATGTACCACTTCTTCTTTATCCATTCACCTGTCAATGGGCATTTAGGTTCTTTCCATGACCTGGCTATTGTACATAGTGCTGCAATGAACATTGGGGTGCGTGTGTCTTTTTGAATTATAGTTTTCTCTGGGTATATACCCAGTAGTGGGATTGCTGGGTCATATGGTCATTCTACTTTTAGTTTTTAAGGAAACTCCATACTGTTCTCCATAGTGACCATATCAGTTTACATTCCTACCAACAGTGCAAGAGGGTTCCTTTTTCTCCACACCCTCTCCAGCATTTGTTCTTTGTAGATTTTCTGATGATGCCCATTCTAACTGTTGTGAGGTGATACCTCAAGGTAGTTTTGACTTGAATTTCTGTAATAATTGGTGATGTTGAGCAGCTTTTCATGTGTTTCTTGGCCATCTGTATGTCTTCTTTGGAGAAAAGTCTATTTAGGTCTTCTGCCCATTTTTGGATTGGGTTGTTTGTTTGAGCTGTATATCCATTTTTGGATTGGGTTGTTTGAGCTGCATGAGCTGTTTATATGTTTTGGAGTTTAATCCTTTATGCATTGTTACATTTGCAAATATTTTCTCCCATTCTGAGGGTTGTCTTTTCGTCTTGTTTGTAGTTTCCTTTCCTTTGAAAAAGCTTATAAGTTTCATTAGGTCCTACTTGTTTACTTTTGTTTTTACTTCCAATACTCTAGGAGGTGGATCAAAAAAAGATCTTGCTGTGATTTATGTCAAAGAGTGTTCTTCCTATGTTTTCCTCTAAGGGTTTTATAGTGTCTGGTCTTACATTTAGGTCTCAAATCCATTTTGAGTTTATTTTTGTGCACGGTGTTAGAGAATGTTCTAATTTCATTCTTTTACATGTAGCTGTCCAGTATTCCCAGCAACACTTATGGAAGAGACTGTCTTTTCTCCATTTTATATCCTTGCCTCCTTTGTCATAGATTAGTTGACCATAGGTGTGTGGGTTTATCTCTGGGCTTTCTACCCTGTTCCATTCACCTATTATCTGTTTTTGTGCCAGTCCCACATTATCTTGATTACTGTAGCTTTGTAGTATAGTCTGAAGTCAGGGAGTCTCATTCCTCCAGCTCCGCTTTTTTCCCTCAAGACTCCCTTGGGTATTTGGGGTCTTTTTTGTCTCCATACACATTTTGAGATTTTTTTTTCCAGCCCTGTAAAAAGTGTCATTGGTAGTTTGATAGGGATTGCATTAATCTGTAGATTGCTTTGGGTATTATAGTCATTTTCACAATATTGATTCTTCCAATCCAAGAACATGGTATATCTCTCCATCTGTTTGTATCATCTTTAATTTCTTTCAGCAGTGTCTTATAGTTTTCTGCATACAGGTCTTTTGTCTCCCTAGGTAGGTTTATTCCTAGGTATTTTATTCTTTTTGTTGCAATGGTAAATGGGAGTGTTTCCTTAATTTCTCTTTCAGATTTTTCATCACTAGTGTATAGGAATGCAACAGATTTCTATGCATTATTTTTGTATCCTGCAACTTTACCAAATTCATTGATTAGCTCTAGTAGTTTACTGGTGGCATCTTTAGGATTCTCTATGTATAGTATCATGTCATCTACAAACAGTAACAGACTTCATTCTTCTTTTCCAATTTGTATACATTTTATTTCTTTTTTTTTCTCTCATTGCCATGACAAGGACTTCCAAAACTATGTTGAATAACAATGGTGAGAGTGGATATCCTTGTCTTGTTCATGATCTTAGAGGAAATGCTTTCAGTTTTTCACCATTGAGAATGATGTTTGCTGTGGGTTTGTTGTATATGCCCTTTATTATGTTGAAGTAGGTTCCCTCTATGCCCACTTTCTGGAGAGTTTTTATCATAAATGGGTGTTGAATTTTGTCAAAAGCTTTTTCTGCATCTATTGAGATGATCATATGGTTTTTCTTCTTCAATTTGTTAATATGTGGTATCACATTGATTGATTTGCAAATATTAAAGAATCCTTGCATCCCTGGGATAAATCCCACTTGATCATGGTTTACGATCCTTTAAATGTGTTGTTAGATTCTGTTTGCTAGTATTTTGTTGAGGATTTTTGCATCTATATTCATCAGTGATACTGGTCTGTAATTTTCTTTTTTTGTAGTATCTTTGTCTGGTTTTGTTATCAGGGTGATGATGGCCTCATAGAATGAGTTTGGGAGTATTCCTTCCTCTACAGTTTTTTGGAAGAGTTTGTGAAGGTTGGGTGATAGCTCTTCTCTCAGTGTTTGACAAAATTCACCTGTGAAGCCATCTGATCCTGAACTTTTGCTTCTTGGAAGATTTTTTAATCACAGTTTTAATTTCATTACTTGTGATTGGTCTGTTCATATTTTGATTTCTTCCTGGTTCAGTCTTGGAAGGTTTTACCTTTCTAAGAAGTTGTCCATTACTTCCAGGTTGTCCATTTTATTGGCATAGAGTTGTTTGTAGTAGTCTCTTAGGATACTTCGTATTTCTGCAGTGTCTATCGTAACTTCTCCTTTTTTATTTCTAATTTTATTGATTTGAGTCCCCTCCCTCTTTTTCTTGATGAGTCTGGCTAATGGTTTATCAATTTTATTTATCTTCTCAAAGAACCAGCTTTTACTTTTATTGATCTTTGCTATTATTTTCTTTGTTTTAATTTCATTTTTTTCGGTTCTGATCTTTATGATTCCTTTCCTTCTGCTAACTTTGGGTTTTGTTTGTTCTTCTTTCTCTAGGTCCTTTAGGTGTAATGTTAGATTGTTTATTTGAGATTTTTCTTGTTTCTTGAGGTAGGCTTGTATTGCTATAAACTTCCCACTTAGAACTGCTTTTGCTGCATCCCATAGGTTTTCGATCATCGTGTTTTCATTGTCATTTGTTTCTTGGTATATTTTGATTTCCCCTTTCATATCTTTAGTGATCTCTTGGTTATTTAGTAATGTATTGTTTAGCCTCCACGTGTTTCTGCTTTTTATGGTTTTTTCCCTGTAATTGATTTCTAATCCATAGCGTTGTGGTCAGAGTAGAAGCTTGATATGATTTCAATTTTCTTAAATTTACTGAGACCTGATTTGTGACCCAAGATGTGATCTATCCTGGAGAATATTCCATGCGTACTTGAGAAGAAAGTGTAATCTGCTTTTTTTTGGATGGAATGTCCTATAAATATCAATTAAATCTATCTGGTCTATTGTGTCATTTAAAGCTTGTGTTTCCTTTTTAATTTTCTGTTTGGCTGATCTGTCCATTGGTGTAGGTGAGGTGTTAAAGTCCCCCACTATTATTGTGTTATTGTTGATTTCCTCCTTTATAGCTGTTAGCAGTTGCCTTATGTATTGAGGTACTCCTATGTTGGGTGCATATATATTTATAGTTGTTATATCTTCTTGGATTGACCCCTAGATCATTATGTAGTGCCCTTCCTTGTCTCTTGCAACATTCTTTATTTTAATGCCTATTTTATCTGATATGAGTATAGTTACTCCAGCTTTCTTTTGATTTCCATTTGCATGGAATATCTTTTTGCATCCCATCACTTTCAGTCTGTTTGTGTCCCTAGGTCTGAAGTGGGTCTCTTGTAGACAGCATATATTTGGGTCTTGTCTTTGTATCCATTCACAGAGCCTGTGTCTTTTGGTTAGAGCATTTAATCCATTCACATTTAAGGTGATTATTGATATGTATGTTCCTATTACCATTTTCTTAATTGTTTTAGGTTAGTTTTCATAGGTCATTTTCTTCTCTTGTGTTTCCCAGTTAGAGAAGTTCCTTTAGCATTTGTTGTAGAGCTGGTTTGGTTGTGCTGAATTCTCTTAGCTTTTGCTTGTCTGTAAAGCTTTTGATTTCTCCCTCGAATCTGAGTGAGATACTTGCTGTGTAGAGTAATCTTTGTTGTAGGTTCTTCCCTTTCATCACTTTAAATATATCATGCCACCCCCTTGTGGCTTGTAGAGTTTCTGCTGAGAAATCAGCTGTTAACCTTATGGGCATTCCCTTTTATGTTATTTGTCATTTTTCCCTTGCTGGTTTCAATAATTTTTCTTTGTCTCTATTTTTGTCAGTTTGATTTCTATGTATCTCATCATGTTTCTCCTTGGGTTTATCCTGTATGGGACTCTCTGTGCTTCCTGGACTTCGGTGGCTATTTCCTTTCCCATGTTAGGGAAGTTTTTGACTCTAATCTCTTCAAATATTTTCTCTGGTCCTTTCTCTCTCTCTTCTCTTTCTGGGACCCCTAGAATGCGAATGTTGCTGTGTTTGATGTTGTCCCAGAGGTCTCTTAGGCTGTCTTAATTTCTTTTCATTCTTTATTCTTTATTCTGTCCAATGGCAGGGAATTCCACCATTCTGTGTTCCAGGTCACTTATCCATTCTTCTGCCTCAGTTATTCTGCTATTGATTCCTTCTAGCATATTTTTCATTTCAGTTATTGTATTGTATTGTATTGTATTGATGAACAATACAATACAATAACTGAATAACAATATAATAACTGAATAACTCTGTTTGTTTGTTCTTTAATTCTTCTAGGTCTTTGTTAAACATTTCTTGCATGTTCTCGATCTTTGCCTTCATTCTTTTTCCAAGGTCTTGGATCATCTTCACTATCATTACTCTGAATTCTTTTTCTGGAAGGTTTCCTATCTCCACTTCATTTAGTTGTTTTTCTGGAGTTTTATCTTGTTCCTTCATCTGGTACATAGCCCTCTGCCCTTTCATTTTGTCTATCTTTCTGTGAATGTGGTTTTTGTTCCACAGGCTGCAGGATTGTACTTTCTTCTGCTGTCTGCCCTCTGGTGGATGAGGCTATCTAAGTGGATTGTGCAAGTTTCCTGGTGGGAGGGACTGGTGGTGGGCAGAGCTCAGTAAAACATTAATCTGTTTGTCTCCTGATGGTGGGGCTGGGTTCCTTTTCTGTTGGTTGTTTGGCCTGAGTCTATCCAACACTGGAGCCTACCTGGGCTCTTTGGTGGGGCTAATGGCGGACTCTGGGAAGGCTCACACCAAGGAGTACTTCCCAGTACTTCTTCTGCCAGTGTCCTTGTCCTCTCAGTGAGCCACAGCCACGCCCCACCTCTGCAGGAGACCCTCCAACACAAGCAGGTAGGTCTTGTTCAGTCTCCTATCAAGTCAGTGCTCCTTCCCCTGGATCCTGATAAGCACACTCTTTTGCGTGTGCCCTCCAAGAGTGGAGTCTCTGTGTCCCCCAGTCCTGTCTAAGTACTGTAATCAAATCCCACTAGGCTTCAAAGTCTGATTGTCTAGGAATTCCTCCTCCCGTTGCTAGAACCCCCAGGTTGGGAAGCCTGACGTGGGGCTCAGAACCTTCATCCAGTGCGTGGCCTTCTGTGGTATCAGTGTTCTCCAGTTTGTGAGTCACTCACCCAGCAGTTATGGGATTTGATTTTATTGTGATTGCGCCCCTCCTACTGTCTCATTGTGGTTTCTCCTTTGTCTTTGGATGTGAGGTATCTTTTTTGGTGAGCTCCAGTATCTTCCTCTTGATGATTGTTCAGCAGTTAGCTGTGATCCATTCTGTAAATTCTTAAAATGAGAATCTACCTGAATGTTTGATTTTAGGTTTTTGTTTTTGTTTTTTAACAAATATTATTTAGGACTCATTACATGCGAGGCACTGTTTTAAGCATGTTTCAAACATAATGTCATTAAATACTTATAATATCTTTATGTCATCCTCTTTTAAACCATAAGCAAGCAGAGGAACAAAGAGGAAAAATAACTTGCTTAGGATCATACGGCTCGGGAGTGACAGAGCTAAGACTCGAACTAAGCAGCCCACATTCTCCATTGTTGGACTATGCTGGTTAATAACATACTTGAACAGCTGTGAGGATCATAATTCTTATAAAAGTTGAGCAACCCAGATAGCACACTGGTGAAGGTGTGAAGAGATCTGAAGAGAATCTTCAGATCTGAAGAAAAAAATGGACAACTTCCCTTGCACATAATTTCTGTGAATAAGAAAATGCAGAACAAGAGGGAATGTTTAAATTTCCTAAAGAATGATTTTGTTTGAATCCAAGTTAGCATTTTCTAGACTTTAGGGTCATTGTTAAGGCTGGTACAACTTGTCTACTTGTCTCTATTAGGTTTGGGAGAGACAATTCTCAGAGGCAGGAAGTGGGTGAGCTTCTTCATTAGTGTTGATTCTGACCTTTGGGTTTTCTAAGTGATGTGTGCTCTTGTTTGGGCCTGGGTCCTACATGCTTTTCCTAATACTTTGGGTCTACTTAGACTTTTTTTTTTTTTAACATCTTTATTGGAGTGTAATTGCTTTACAATGGTGTGTTAGTTTCTGCTTCACAACAAAATGATTCAGTTATATATATACATATGTTCCTATATCTCTTCCCGCTTGCGTCTCCCTCCCTCCCTCCCTCCGTATCCCACCCCTCCAGGTGGTCACAAAGCACTGAGCTGATCTCCCTGTGCTTTGCGGCTGCTTCCCACTAGCTATCTACCTTACGTTTGGTAGTGTATATATGTCCATGCCTCTCTCTCGCTTTGTCGCTTTGTCACAGTTTACCTTCCCCCTCCCCATATCCTCAAGTCCATTCTCTAGTAAGTGTGTGTCTTTATTCCAGTTTTACCCCTAGGTTCTTCATGACATTTTTTTTCTTAAATTCCATATATATGTGTTAGCATATGGTATTTGTCTCTCTCTTTCTGACTTACTTCACTCTGTATGACAGATTCTAGGTCTATCCACCTCATTACAAATAGCTCAATTTCGTTTCTTTTTATGGCTGAGTAATATTCCATTGTATATATGAGCCACATCTTCTTTATCCATTCATCTGATGATGGACACTTAGGTTGTTTCCATCTCCTGGCTATTGTAAATAGAGCTGCAATGAACACTTTGGTACATGACTCTTTTAGAATTATGGTTTTCTCAGGGTATATGCCCAGTAGTGGGATTGCTGGGTCATATGGTAGTTCTATTTGCAGTATTTTAAGGAACCTCCATACTGTTCTCCACGGTGGCTGTATCAATTTACAATCCCACCAACAGTGTAAGAGGGTTCCCTTTTCTCCACACCCTCTCTAGCATTTATTGTTTCTAGATTTTTTGATGATGGCCATTCTGACTGGTGTGAGATGATATCTCACTGGAGTTTTGCTTTGCATTTCACTAATGATTAGTGATGTTGTGCATTCTTTCATGAATTTGTTGGCAGTCTGTATATCTTCTTTAGAGAAATGTCTATTTATGTCTTCTGCCCATTTTTGGATTGGGTTGTTTGTTTTTTTGTTATTAAGCTGCATGAGCTACTTATAAATTTTGGAGATTAATCCTTTGTCAGTTGCTTCATTTGCAAATATTTTCTCCCATTCTGAGGATTGTCTTTTGTTCTTGTTTATGGTTTCCTTTGCTGTGTAAAAGCTTTGAAGTTTCATTAGGTCCCATTTGTTTATTTTTGTTTTTATTTCCATTTCTCTAGGAGGTGAGTCAAAAAGGACCTTGCTGTGATTTATGTCATAGAGTGTCCTGCCTATGTTTTCCTCTAAGAGTTTGATAGTTTCTGGCCTTACATTTAGCTCTTTAATCCATTTTGAGCTTATTTTTGTGTATGGTGTTAGGGAGTGATCTCATCTCATACTTTTACATGTAGCTGTCCAGTTTTCCCAGCACCACTTATTGAAGAGGCTGTCCTTTCTCCACTGTACATCCCTGCCTCGTTTATCAAAGATAAGGTGACCATATGTGCATGGCTTTATCTCTGGGCTTTCTATCTTGTTCCATTGATCTATATTTCTGTTTTTGTGCCAGTACCATACTGTCTTGATTACTGTAGCTTTGCAGTATTGTCTGAAGTCAGGGAGCCTGACTCCTCCAGCTCTGTTTTTCATTCTCAAGATTGCTTTGGTTATTGGGGTTTGTTGTGTTTCCATACAAATTGTAAAATATTTTGTACTAGTTCTGTGAAAAATGCCAGTGGTAGTTTGATAGGGATTGCATTGACTCTGTAGATTGCTTTGGTAGTAGATTCATTTTCACAATTTTGATTCTTCCGATCCAAGAACATGGTATATCTCTCCATCTATTTGTATCATCTTTAAGTTCTTTCATCAGTGTCTTATAATTTTCTGCACTCAGGTCTTTTTTCTCCTTAGGTAGGCTTATTCCTAGATATTTTATTCTTTTTGTTGCAATGGTAAACGGGAGTGTTTTCTTGATTTCACTTTCAGATTTTTCATCCTTAGTGTATAGGAATGCCAGAGATTTCTGTGCATTAATTTTGTATCCTGTTACTTTACCAAATTCATTGATTAGCTCTAGTAGTTTTCTGGTAGCATGTTTAGGATTCTCTATGTATAATATCATGTCATCTGCAAATAGTGACAGCTTTACTTCTTCTTTTCTGATTTGGATTCCTTTTATTTCCTTTTCTTCTCTGATTGCTGTGGCTAAAACTTCCAAAACTGTGTTGAATAAGAGTGGTGAGAGGGCTTCCCTGGTGGCGCAGTGGTTGAGAGTCCGTCTACCGATGCAAGGGACACGGGTTCATGCCCCGGTCCGGGAAGATCCCACATGCCATGGAGTGGCTGGGCCCGTGAGCCATGGCCACTGAGCCTGTGCGTCCGGAGCCTGTGCTCCGCAACGGGAGAGGCCACAACAGTGAGAAGCCCGCATACCACAAAAAAAAAAAAAAAAAAAAAAAGAGTGGTGAGAGTGGGCAACCTTGTTTTGTTCCTGATCTTAGTGGAAATACTTTCAGATTTTCACCATTGAGGACAATGTTGGCTCTGGGTTTGTCATATATGGCCTTTATTATGTTGAGGAAAATTACCCCCATGCCTACTTTCTTCAGGGTTTCTATCATAAATGGGTGTTGAATTTTGTCAAAAGCTTTCTTGCATATATTGAGATGATCATATGGTTTTTCTCCTTCAATTTGTTAATATGGTGTATCACATTGTTTGATTTGCATATATTGAAGAATCCGTTCATTTCTGGGATAAACCCCACTTGATCATGGTGTATGATCCGTTTAATGTGCTGTTGGATTCTGTTTGCTAGTATTTTGTTGAGGATTTTTGCATCTATGTTCATCAGTGATATTGGCCTGTAGTTTTCTTTCCTTGTGACATCTCTGTCTGGTTTTGATATCAGGGTGAGGATGGCCTCGCAGAATGAGTTTGGGAGTGTTCCTCTCTCTACTGTAGTTTGGAAGAGTTTCAGAAGGATAGGTGTTAGCTCTTCTCTCAATGTTTGATAGAATTCGCCTGTGAAGCTATCTGGTCCTGGGCTTTTGTTTGTAGGAACATTTTTAATCACAGTCTTGGTTTCAGTGCTTGTGATTGGTCTGTTTATATTTTGTATTTCTTCCTGGTTCAGTCTCGGATGGTTGTGCTTTTCTAAGAATTTGTCCATTTCTTCCAGGTTGTCCATTTTATTGTCATAGAGTTGCTTGTAGTAATCTCTCATGATCTTTTGTATTTCTGCAGTGTCAGTTGTTACTTCTTTTTCATTCCTAATTCTATTGATTTGAGTCTTCTCCCTTTTTTTCTTGATGAGTCTGGCTAATGGTTTATCAATTTTGTTTACCTTCTCAAAGAACTAGCTTTTAGTTTTATTGATCTGTGCTATCATTTCCTTCATTTATTTCTGATCTGAATTTTATGATTTCTTTCCTTCTGCTAACTTTGGGTTTTTTTGTTCTTCTTTCTCGAATTGCTTTACGTGGAAGGTTAGGTTGTTTATTCGAGATGTTTCCTGTTTCTTAAAGTAGGATTGTATTGCTATAAACTTCCCTCTTAGAACTGCCTTTGCTGCATCCCATAGATTTTGGGTCATCGTGTCTCCATTGTCATTTGTTTCTAGGTATTTTTTTTTATTTCCTCTTTGATTTCTTCAGTGATCACTTCATTATTAAGTAGTGTATTGTTTAGCCTCCATGTGTATGTATTTTTTACAGATCTTTTCCTGTAATTGGTATCTAGTCTCATAGCGTTGTGGTCGGAAAAGATACTTGATACAATTTCAATTTTCTTAAATTACCAAGGCTTCATCTGTGACCCAAGATATGATCTATCCTGGAGAATGTTCCATGAGCACTAGAGAAAAATGTGTATTCTGTTGTTTTTGGATGGAATGTCCTATAAATATGAATTAAGTCCATTTTGTTTAATGTATCATTTAAAGCTTGTGTTTCCTTATTTATTTTCATTTTGGATGATCTGTCCATTGGTGAAAGTGAGCTGTCAAAGTCCCCTACTATGAATGTGTTACTGTCGATTTCCCTTTTTATGGTTGTTAGTGTTTGCCTTATGTATTGAGGTGCTCCTATTTTGGGTGCATAAATATTTACAATTGTTATACCTTCTTCTTGGATCGATCCCTTGATCATTATGTAGTGTCCTTCTTTGTCTCTTCTAATAGTCTTTATTTTAAAGTGTAATTTGTCTGATATGAGAATTGCTACTCCAGCTTTCTTTTGGTTTCCATTTGCATGAAATACCTTTTTCCATCCCCTTACTTTCAGTCTGTATGTGTCTCTAGGTCAGAAGTGGGTCTTTTGTAGATAGCAAATATATGCGTCTGGTTTTTGTATCCACTCAGCCAATCTGTATCTTTTGGTGGGAGCATTAAATCCATTTACATGTAAGGTAATTATTGATATGTATGTTCCTATTCCCATTTTCTTAAGTGTTTTGGGTTCGTTATTGTAGGTCTTTTCCTTCTCTTGTGTTTCTTCCCTAGAGAAGTTCCTTTAGCAGTTTTGGTAGAGTTGGTTTGGTGGTGCTGATCTCGCTCAGCTTTTGCTTGTCTGTAAAGGTTTTAATTTCTGCATCAAATCTGAATGAGAACATTGCTGGTTAGAGTAATCTTGGTTGCAGGTTTTTCTCCTTCATCACTTTAAATATGTCCTGCCACTCCCTTCTGGCTTGCAGAGTTTCTGTTGAAAGATCAGCTGTTAACCTTATGGGGATTCCCTTGTGTGTTATTTGTTGTTTTACCCTTGCTGCTTTTAATATGTTTTCTTTGTATTTAATTTTTGACAGTTTGATTAATATGTATCTTGGCGTGTTTCTCCTTGGATTTATCCTGTATGGGACTCTCTGTGCTTCCTGGACTTGATTAACTATTTCCTTTCCTATATTAGGGAAGTTTTCAACTATAATCTCTTTAAATATTTTCTCAGTCCCTTTCTTATTCTCTTCTTCTTCTGGAACCCTTATAATTCGAATGTTGGTGCATTTAATGTTGTCCCCGAGGTCTCTGAGACTGTCCTCAGTTCTTTCCATTCTTTTTTCTTTATTCTGCTCTGCATTAATTATTTCCACTATTTTATCTTCCAGGTCACTTATCCATTCTTCTGCCTCAGTTATTCTGCTATTGATCCCATCTAGAGTATTTTTAATTTCATTTATTGTGTTGTTCATCATTGCTTGTTTCATCTTTAGTTCTTCTAGGTCCTTGTTAAATGTTTCTTTCATTTTGTCTATTCTATTTCCAAGATTTTGGATCATCTTTACTATCATTATTCTGAATTCTTTTTCAGGTAGATTGCCTATTTTCTCTTCATTTGTTAGGTCTGGTGGGTTTTTATCTTGTTCCTTTATCTGCTGTGTGTTTTTCTGTCTTCTCATTTTGCTTATCTTACTGTGTTTGGGGTCTCCTTTTTGCAGGCTGCAGGTTCGTAGTTCTTGTTTTTAGTGTCTGTCCCCAGTGGTTATGGTTGATTCAGTGGGTTGTGTAGGCTTCCTGGTGGAGGAGACTAGTGCCTGTGTTCTGGTAGATGAGGCTGGATATTTTCTTTCTGGTGGGCAGGTCCATGTCTGGTGGTGTGCTTTGGGGTGTCTGTTGACTTATTATGATCTTGGGCAGCCTCTCTGCTAATGGGTGGGTTTATGTTCCTGTCTTGCTCGTTGTTTGGCATAGGATGTCCAGCACTGTAACTTGCTGGTCGTTGAGTGAAGCTGGGTGCTGGTGTTGAGATAGAGATCTCTGAGAGATTTTCGCTGTTTGATATTATGTGGAGCTGGGAGGTCTCTTGTGGACCAGTGCCCTGAAGTTGGCTCTCCCACCTCAGAGGCACAGCACTAACTCCTGGCTGCAGCACCAAGAGCGTTTCATCCAGATGATTCAGAAGAAAAGGGAGAAAAAGTAGAAAGAAATAATTAGTAGACGTAGAAATAAAGAAAGGAGGGTGGGAGGAAGGGAAAGAGGAAGGAAGGAAGGAGGGAAGGAAGGAAAAAAGGAAGACAATAAAGTAAAATAAAATAAAGTAAGATAAAATATAATAAAGTTATTCAAACAAAAAAATAATTATTAAGAGGAAAAAAAAGCCAAAAAATGAAAAATACGGATGGATAGAACCCTGGAACAAATGGTTGAATCAAAGCTATAGAGACAAAATCTCACACAGAAGCATACACATACACACTCACAAAAAGAGGAAAAGGGGAAAAAATCATAAATCCTGCTCTAAAAGTCCACCTCCTCAATTTGGGATGATTCGTTGTCTAAAGGAGGGAAGGAAGGAAAGAAAGAATGACGATAAAGTAAAATAAAATAAAGTTATTAAAATAAAAGGTAATTATTAAGAAAGAAGTCAAAAAAAAAAAAAAAAAAAAGGACGGATAGAACCATTGGACAAATGGTAGAAGCAAAGCTATACAGACAAAATCTCACACAGAAGCATACCCATACACACTCACAGAAAATGGAAAAGGGGAAAAAATAATAAATCTTGCTCTTAAAGTCCACGTCCTTAATTTGGGATGATTAGTTGTCTATTCATGTATTCCACAGCTGCAGTGTACATCAAGTTGATTGTGGAGCTGTAATCCACTGCTTCTGAGGGTGCTGGGAGAGATTTCCCTTTCTCTTCTTTGTTCTCACAGCTTCCAGGGGCTCAGTTTTGGATTTGGCCCCGCCTGTTCGTAGGTCGCCGGAGGGCATCTGTTCTTTGCTCAGACAGGACAGGGTTAAAGGAGCCGCTGATTCGGAGGCTCTGGCTCACTCAGGCCGGGGGATGGGAGGGTCACGGAATGCCGGGCGAGCCTGAGGCGGCAGAGGCCGGCGTGACGTTGCACCAGCCTGAGGCGCACTGTGCGTTCTCCCGGGGAAGTTGTCCCTGGATCCTGGGACCCAGGCAGTGGCGGGCTGCACAGGCTTCCTGGAAGGGAGGTGTGGAGAGTGACCTGTGCTCGCACACAGGCTTCTTGGTGGCGGCAGCAGCGCCTTAGCGTCTCATGCTCGTCTCTGGGGTCCGCGCTGTTAGCCGCGGCTCGTGCCCGTCTCTGGAGCTCCTTTAAGCAGCGTTCTTAATCCCGTCTCCTCATGCACCAGGAAATAAAGAGGGAAGAAAAAGTCTCTTGCCTCTTCGGCAGGTCCAGACTCCCTCCCGGCCAGCTGTGGCGCACTAACCCCCTTCAGGCTGTGTTCACGCTGCCAACCCCAGTCCTCTCCTAACGCTCCGACCGAAGCCCGAGCCTCAGCTCCCGGCCCCACCTGCTGCGGTGGGTGAGCAGACAAGCCTCTTGGGCTGATGAGTGCTGGTCGGCACCGATCCTCTGTTTGGACACTTTTCCTCTTTCACACCTCCCTCCCACCGGTGCAGGTCCCGTCCCTATCCTTTTGTCTCTGTTTATTCTTTTTTCTTTTGCCCTACCCAGGTATGTGGGGGGTTTCTTGCCTTTTGGGAGGTCTGAGGTCTTCTGCCAGCGTTCAGTAGGTGTTCTGTAGGAGTTGTTCCACGTGTAGATGTATTTCTGGTGTATCTGTGGGGAGGAAGGTGATCTCCGTGTCTTACTCTTCCACCATCTTCCCGGAAGTCCCTACTTAGACTTTTGAACCAGAAATATTACTCTAAATATTTCACGTAGATGTTTTCATTCCGCAAAATGTTTAACTTTCGTTTTAAAAGAACTGAACTTGGTTTTATTTTCTTTCCCTAAACTTTGCATTCCCTGAACTAAACTGCCTAAGACTTACTGCTTTGAATTAAATTTTTTTCTATTTCTACTAAAAATCTTTATTCTTGTGAAATTATACACATATAACATACCTATGTATTATAAACATTACATGTATATAATACATATGTGTATGTATATAAAGAAAGACAGAGAGAAAGAACACATGTGAATAATTTGATGATGGGCTTCCTTTCTCCATATGACATAGTTCCTGACAGGATAATACAGTTCTCAAGATCCAACAGTATTTGTGGCAATGTCTGTACACAGTGAAATAATTGAATTGCAATTGGTAGCAGTAGTTCTGTCTACCTTTGTAATAATACTTTGGGTCTGTATCACATCTGGCTAAAAGGCAAGCTGTCAGCTAGTGACTGAGTCTCTTTTGCTGTATCAGGAGGAATTTGCCAAAGACACATCTCTGCTAGTTGACAAAATAAAAGGAAGACTTAAATAACTTACATAACCCTGAGCTTTTAAAAATCATTAAATATTTCCACCCAATATTATAAACATTTATTAGTTAAATGACTGGAGATTGTTAGTTAAGTTTAGTTTTAAGGGCTAATATTCAGGGTTCTTTTCCCCTTACACCTTCCAAACTGAACAAGGCATTTGTTATCTAGAACTTATTTCAAGAGTTGAATATTTTATTAGATTTGTTTTCAAAGTGTCCTTTTAGTAGGTAGCAGAAGAATATAGTCTGTGATTTCAATTCTTTCAAATTTGAGACTTGTCTCTAACCCAGCATATGGTCTAAATTTATTAATGTCCCATTTACATCTGAAAAAAATGTACGTTCTCTTGTTGTTGAGTCGAGTTTTCTTTAAATATCAGTTCAATTACACTAGTTGCAAATGTTGTTCATATCTGCAATATTCTTCCTGTTTTCTGTATACTTTTTCTGAGAATCACTAACATTTGTGGGTTAGTTTCATTTTCCTTTTAGTTTCTGTCAACTTTTGCTTCATGAATTTGAAGCTTTGTAATTGGGTGGATGAACTTTTTGTCCTGCCTTATTTTAGCTTAATGAATAAGTTTCATATTCTATTTTATCTCCACTTATTTGCTTATTTGCTATACATTTTTGCTCTATTTTTGACTAATGGCTTTCTAGGGTATGCAATATGTATCCTTGATTACAGTCTACTGGCAAATAATATCATACCACTTCAAGTGTATTGTAAGAACCTTACAAATAGTATACTTCCATTTCTCTTCTCCTGTTGTTTGTGACTTACCATACATTTTATTTCTACATATGTTATAAACTCCAGAATGCATTGTTAATATTTTTCTTTAAAGCAGAGGTGAGCATTTTCTTATTCCTAAAGGGCCAGATAGTATATACTTAAGGCTGTGCAGGCATAATGTTCCTGTCAAAACTACTGAAGTCTACCGTTTTAGTATGAAAACAGCCCTAGATAACACATAAACAAATAGGTGTGGCTGTGTGCCAATAAAGCTTTATTTACAAAAAGAGGCAGGAGCTCTTGTTAGCCTATGGGCCATGGTTTGCTGACTTCTGCTTTAAATAATCATCTCTCATTGACATTTAAACAAACAAACAAACAAAACCATATTCACCAATTTTGGTTCTCTTCATTTCTTTGAATAGATTTGAGTTTCTATCTGGTATAATTTTCCTCCTGGCTAAAAAATTTCCCTGACTTTCTTACCATGCAACTGTGCTGCAAAACAAACAAAACCCCCCAAATACAAACAAAGATAAACTTCTCAGCATTTATATGTAAAAAAGGACTTTATTTTATTTTCATTTTAAAAAGATACTTTCACAGGTCAAGATATTTTTGCCTAGTAAGTTTTTTTTCTTTCAATATTTCAAAGATACCTTTGTTTTCTGGGTTGAATTGTTTCTGACAAAAAGACTGAGGAAATTCTAATCTTTGTTTCCCTATAATGTGCCTTCCATCCTCATGCACTCCCCCCCCCACCCTCAGTCTGTTTTTAGGATTTCCTCTTCACTGGTTTTCAGAAATTTGATTATGATGTACATTGATGTAGTTTATCCTCTTTGGTTTATTGTGCTTCTTGGACTTGTGAGTTTATACCTTTTATCAAATACAGAATATCGTCTGCTACACTTTTTTTCTGTCTGTCCCTTCTCTTCTTCTATCTATAGTAGGCTGAATAATGCCTCCATTAAAGATGTCCATGCCCTAATTCTTGGAACATAGCATGTTACCTTCCATGGTAAGAAATAACATTTTACCTCATATTTGCAGATATGATTAGGTTAAGGATTTTAAAATGGGAAAATAACTCTGGATTATCTGGATAAGTGTGGTGTAATAATAAGGATTCCTGTAAGAGGGAGAAAGGAGGGTCAGTGTGGGAAGGTGCTATGCTAATAGAAGCAGAAGTTGGAGTGATATGCTTTGAAATGGAAGATTGGACACAAGCCAAGGAATACAGGTGGCCTCCAGAAGCTGGAAAGGGCAAGGAAATGGATTCTTAACCAGAGTCTCCAAAAAGGATTTAGCTCTGCCAATAGCTTGATTTTAGCCCATAAGATCCATTTCTGACTTCTGACTTCTAGAACTTGAAGATAATAATTGTTAAAGCCACTAAGTTTAATTTTATACAACAGCAATAGTAAACTAACACAGGCTCCAATTATACATATATTCAACTGCTTGATATTGTCCATAGGTCACTGAAGCTCTGTTCATTTTTCTTCAAACTTTTTTATTCTGTGTTTTATGTTACATGGCTTTTATGGCTATGCCTTGAAGTTCACTTATCTTTTGTTTTGCAATGTCTAATCTTTTGTTAAACTCATCTTCTGATTAAAGAAAAAGAGATTATGGTAACTTTTCTCTTTAGAAGTTCCATATAGTTTGTTATTGTAGCTTGTGTTTCTTTCAATCAGATATTCATATTTTCCTTTAAATCTTTGAGCACATTTATAATATCTCTTACACTGGGGGGGAAGGGGACGGTGGAACAAATTGGGAAATTAGGATTGACATATATACAGTACCATGTGTGAGATAGACAGCTAGTGGGAACCTGCTATAAAGCAGAGGGCTCAGTGCTCTGTGATGACCTAGATGGGTGGAATGGGGGGTGGGGTGGGAGGTAGGTCCAAGAGAGAGGGGATATATGTATACATATAGCTGATTCACTTCATTGTACAGCAGAAACTAACACAACATTGTAAAACAATTATACTCCAATAAAAATAAATAAATAAAATTTTAAAAATTAAAAAAACCCTATTATTTTAGTACTATCACCTTTATTTTTAATATTTCTATTGACAAATTTTTCTTTTGGCTATGTGCTATAGTTTCCTTCTTCTTTATATGTCTCATCATTTTTGATTAGATAACAGACATGGTGAATATAATGTTTTTGAGAGTCTGGATTTTGTTGTTTACCTTAAAAAATGTTGAACTTTGTTTTGGCAGGCATTTAAGTAACTTGCAAGTCAGTTCAATCCTTTGCATGCTTTTTTTTTTTAAGATTTGTTAGGGAATGTCTACACTTTCATTGCTGCAGTAATTTTACTACTAAGGTTAACTCCTCTAGACTGTCTACTGAATGTCCCATGTGTGCATTCAGGTCACTACACTCCAGTTGGATTGACCTTAAATATCTTCCAGTACTGTCTACAGGCTTGGAATTGTTCAAGTTAAATGTTCCTGAGAATTATCAGGAAATTCCATTGTATTCATGTGGCTCTTAGTATTTAGAAACAAGTTCAAAAGACCTTAGCTAATGATTTCTGGGACACTTTCTCAAGGCAGCTCCATCATCTGTAGCATCCTGCCCCACAAAATCAAGCTTCCTGCATCTCTCCACATCTCATTTTTATCTTCTCATCCCACTGGACCTTCTAGTTCTGCTTAGGCTCTCCCTTATTGTGCCACAGTCTGTGACATGCCTCCAGGCAAAAAGCTAATGGATTGTAAGGCTCATCTCATTTGTTTTACTTTCCATCTTACATCATAGTCTCGCACTGTTAGTTGTTCAATGTCCAAAACCACTCTTTCCTATATTTTGTCCAATATTCTAGTTGTTTCTTCTTTGAAGACAAAGTTCAGTTCCAGTTATTTTAACATGGCAAGGTGGAAATCTCTATTCTAAACAGTGTTTTTTTTATATTAGGTTCTTCCCAGAAGGTTTGGATTAACCAGAATTGATTTGCAAATTGTGTCATAATTAGTTGATTTCTTAGTGCTTCTATTTTCCATGTCAATGCGAATTTTATAAGAATGTCTACATCTGTATAATAAGATGTGATTTTTTTTTGTCTTGTGAATAATTTCAATTTGTGGCTCAAGGATTTTCACAAAACCCATTTGTAAATTTGCAACTCAAAAGTTTGAAAATAAAAAATAAAAATATGTCATCTTTTATACTGTTTCAACAAGGGGTTTGTCCTTGGTGCAAAGGGAAATATCTTTAAAGGAGGGGGAAGATAAGTATTTTGGTAATGTTGTACAAATAAGTGGCCAGTTAGTAATACGGTAAATTTATTTTTTTTAATGTGATTTTTTGTCACAAAGACAAGTTAATTCTTTCCTAACTGTCCTCCTTCCCTATTGATAAAAAATAGTTTAAACCTGACATTCCTATCCCACTGTTCCATGTAAATAAGTTTCCTTTGAGGCACATTTTGGCTCTGTATGAACGTCACATACTTATTTTTCTATTCATTGAATGCTTTGTTGGTTAATCTGGGTCCCAATTTTCTTCATGACCTGTAAAATTGTCTTTTCCAACTTCTTGGCAGCAGCAGCTTGCAGCCTTGGTGATGTTTCATGTGGCCTACCCCTTGCCTTGGCTAAGCTCAGATCACATGTCCATCATCGGAAGTATACTAAATGTGGTCTAACCACAAAAGAGTCTTCCAAGACAAAATCATAAATAGAGATACTTTAGTTTAGAATGCCAAAATATCTGTACCATCTGTGAATACAAAATTTGCCAAAGAAAAATAAGTAGGAAATCTATGGTTTTCCTTTTGAACTTCCATATTAAAATGGGGTCAGTGTTGAGGTTATTTAACCACAAAATATATTTTAAAAAATAGTGTTAATTATAGTTATGCTGGCTTTCCATATACTGTTTTCTTCTGTGATTATAGCATAAACACTTCTACGGTTTCATGTTCTATGCAATCACTAAAACAGATTCTTAAAATATCTTCTGAGCAAAGAATAGTAGTAATAATAGTTAAGAGTATGATGATCATTTACTGTGTATGTCCCTTATATATTATCTTATTTAATGGTGAGGAATATTAGGGACTTAACAGTATTAGTATTAAATATAAATTTCAAAAATTAATAGCCTGTTTAAAAATGATGGCTTGGAGAATTACATAGTGGTTGGATTTAGTCAAGAAGTACTTGAAATAATCTGGGGCAAGGAGAGGGAAGATTGTGGGAAGAATAGTTTTTATTTAGATATTTCACCTTAGCTATTCAAATCTGACTAGAGGGACATAGTTAGGAGCTTGAAAATTCTTGAACTCTTTAGCTTCAGATATTTTACATATTACTTAAAGTTTAAATATATTTTAAGTTCAAATAAACAAGCAACATGGTGATAAGACATTTTAAAATGTGTGCAGTAATGCATCTCATTAAGTATGTTATAATGCCTGTCTAACTCCTTGCAGTGGAGAAATGTAAATGAGCTGTCATTTAGAAAATAAAGTATCTCCTGGTGGATCTTGACAAGGGGTTAAATTTTGACAAGGATCTAAATTAAAAGTTTGGTTGATGCACAGTATTTCACTAGATAAAAATATAGGCAATTCAACTTATATAAAATTAAAAATACTCTTTCTCTAGTTATTAATGATACTTGCTATAATAAAAAATTCTCACATTACAAGGGTTATCATAAAAAAGTAGTATTTCTTTGTCATGTCATAGTCTAATGTGGGACAGGTAGTTCGTCTGCGTGCCCTTTCTCCAAGTATCAACTTAGAACTCCAGGCTTTGATCTTGGGTCTCTGTTCTTTCCTAGGCTTCTTTAAGAATCCTGTGCAGAGATCTTTATAACAACCCTACAGAGAGGATGTTGCCATTACCAATTCACAGAGGAATAAACCTACTAACATCCAACTTTTTCTTGGGATTGTCATCAACAAGAAGCCAAATAAAATGTCATTCACTCACATCTTCCCCCTCAATAACAACAATTTAGCATCAATCCACAGTCAAAAGTGTCTTTCTGGGAACTGTGGGATCCAGGGCCATATGCCACAGGACCTGGCAGAAGCCAGTGCATTGCATACAGACCTCAGTCTTGTCTGTGGACACTTCAGTGGCCTTGAACCATCTGGAGAACAATGTCTCAGACAGTCACCCATGGATGAGAGAGCCTTTGTGGAAGTCCAGGTTTCTAGCAGACAGGTTCTATCACAGTGTCTGAGAGGGAAAAAAAAGGTACGCCAAAGTGGCACAACTCAGGGCCAAGAGAGACTTCTTGGCTCAGGATTTGTCCATGGGGGATACTGAGCATGTGAGTACCCTGCTTCCCCAGCTGTGGAGGATGCTGCCAAAGATACTTATTTCTCTCTAGCCTCATCCAGAGTATGGAGTAGTGAGCTGCCTGACTGAAGGGTGGGAAAAGGCTGGGAGAGAGGCAAATAGGGCTCTTAGAGGACATTAACAGGACACGGATCCTACTAGCCAGGTCAAGGACTCCATCAAGAAGCCCTCTGGGGTCACCTTGCCCATGGATCCCCCCAGCTGGCCACAGGCTACTTCAGCACTCTGTATGCCTCACTGATATACATCCTCCTTCCCCCACCTCCCCTCGCTGGCCTGTGGTGGTGCCCTTTGTGTGCTCCCAATGGCAGCAAGAGTGAACCTCAGCAGACGGCTGTTGAGCATGTGCAGAAAACCTGCCTACATCAGCAGGACAAGGAGAGATCACAAGCTTCAGATTAGTGCAGCTCTTGGGAAAGAAAAAGGAGGCTGTGAGCACCCAATCTGGTGTGTTGAAGGATCAAGAGAAGGCACGCAAGATAAAGAATTCTGCCACAAAGGGATCAAGAAACATGGAGCAGATATATCCACTGAAGGTCTAAGAAAGCCTCAGAAGCTTGATCAGGGCCATCCGAATGGCTTCCTCTCCCAAAGTCAGTCAGGAAAGACTAGAGGAAGTGACTGCAACTTCATATACAAAGACAGTGATGCAAGATGTTAAGGAACATGGAAAATAAAAGAAATATGACACAAAAAAGGGATAACAATAATCTCCTAGCAATGGACCCCAAAGACATGGAAAGCTGGGATTTACTTGATAAAGGATTCAAAATAGCTATTTGAAGGAAGCTCAATGAACTACAAGAAAACACAGAAAGACAGTTCAGCAAAATCAGACAACAAAATCCATAATCAAAATGAGAAGCTTAAAAAAGAGATAGAAATCATAAAAAAGAACCAAACAGCAATACTGGATCTGAAGATACAAAGAATGATTTGAAGATATAGCCAAGTCCACAGAGAGATAGAACTGTTTCCGGGCTTGTAGTTGAGATCACAGTCAGTGAGTCCTCCACCTTGGTATGGGCCTGCCTTCTCAAATGGCTCTTCTTGGTCGTGGGCTCCACCAGGGTTTCACAACCTCCTACCTGGATCCCAAAGTCACCACAAAGACACTTTTGTCCATCAATGGCTGCCAGATTACCATTGTTGAGATGGAAAAGAATGGGGGACCTCTTCCTCCACCATCTTCCTAATGTCACTCCACAGTACTCATTTTATTACATGACCATCTATCTGTGAGGTAGTCTGGAAAATAGAGTATTAAACATTCCCTTCTAGCTAAATCATCTAGCAACATAATTCTGACTCAAGACGTATGTACCAATTTGCTACTCACAGCAGTGTTTGGCCTTTGAGAGCTGCTAACCAGCCTGTTACAGTTTTCAGAAAGGAAATGATTCTTTTTAGATGTTTTATAGTAAAACTAAGAGCCTGTCAGGAACATAAGTAAAGGAAGTCTCTAGTGATTTTTCTGGTCTCCTCTCTTGATGGGTGGTATTTTTCTATATGTTGGTATTTTCTATGTTTCAAATAAAACACAAGATTATTATTTTTCTCCCAGCACCAAATTTCCAGATTAATCACATGTTATTTTTAAATATTTGACTATTAGCTGACCAGAAAAGTATTTTTTTGAGAAAAAAGAAATTTTAAAAAAAGTTCTGAAATCTGGGTGGTGGAACATTCAGAATATAGCAACATTAGAAAGTCATTATTGCCCCCAGAGCTGAGGGGAAGGGAAATGAAAGAGCTAACACTTCAAGTGGGAAGTGGAACTGTATAGAAAGTGCTGAGAGGCAGAAGTGGAGATGCAGCCACTGCTAGCAGGGCATTATTGAATGTGGAGGAAGAAGGTGAGTGCCTGCCATTGGTCAAACCCAGTGGGGAGACCAAGAGAAAAGGAGCCCAGATACTAAAATCTGTAGCTGTCAGGCCAACAAAAAACTTGATGAGAGGAGTGTAGAGAAGAGATGTTGGGGAAGAGTGACATTGAGGATAGCCACCGTATTAGAAAAACTCTTTTAAATTAAAGAATATTTCTGAGTTCTCAAATGTCAATATGTACACAGAGTCTTACTTCACATAACATAGGTTAGAGGAGCTTTTGATATTTCTGTGAGTGGACCATGTAAGCTCTAATTCCATTTCATACTGTATACATTTCAGTGTAGAATACATGTGTGGTGGATCTGGGTATGGTATGGCAGGCAGAAAATGGGACCTGTGGGGAAAGTTATTTGAAGTTTTAAAAATCATGTGGTATATTAAAGATGATTTTAAAATTTTACTTTTCTCCTATTGTGAGGTGGTGTTTATTCCCCCTCCCTCTTGAATTTGTGCTGGACTTAGTGACTTACTGGACCAATAGAACATTGCAGAATTATGTTTGGGACCTCTGAGGCTCAGAAGTAAGAAAGCTTGGAGCTTTCACCTGAGTCTCTTGGAATATTTGCTCTTGAGATGCTCCCTCTACAAACACAGTGGCCATGCTTTGAGAAGACAGAACCACACAGGCAGCCCATGAATAGGTGCTCTAATCAGACTACCCAGCTGTCAACCCCAGCCCACACCAGCTTTCAGCCATGAGGGTCAGTCATCTTAGATAGCTAACCAGGAGCACCTTCAGGTGACTTGAGCCACACCTGCCATCTGACCACATCTTCCTGGGACGCCTCAAATAACAATTTCTTGGCTGAGCCCTGTCAACACAGAGAACTATGAAAGATAATATTGAATTGTAGTTTTAAGCCGTTCTGTTTTGGGGTGATTTTTTACCCAGCAACATAAAAGTGGAAAAAAAAAAACACTTCAAGGCAATAGCCTCATAATTTCTGGAAAACCTGGGGAAAATAATCGGTGATCACTTCTCATATTATTGACTTGGAGATATAACTTCTGAGTTTAGTTTCAAATTAATTTTTATCCAAAGTTTAGAAAAAAAAATTAATAGTAAGTTTTTTTATGGATCCTCCAAAGCAAGTCTATTTTAATTTTCAGATAATTTTTTGCTTGGCAATTTTTAAAAATGTACATGCTTATGAGATCTTTATGCAAATTTCTATCTTTTCCTGTTCTTCACCTTGGACTGAAGGTGGACTCCATTGGCATCTAAGCATAATATGCCTTATAGAACAAGGAATAGATAGTCTAGAGCTTATGGTAGTTTGACCATGTTTGCACTTTATTCTCAGTACAAACTAATCCTCCATGTTTCTCAAAATTCAACATGTAAATTCATCACCTGAGGATCTGTTGAAAATGCAGATTCTGATTTGTGGGCCTGGGATAGTTTCTGACAGTCTATACTTCTAATATTTCCAGTCGTTACTGATGCTACTTGTCCACATTGAAAAGTGTGGGCTTAGAGGATTCTAAACTTGAAGAAAAGGGTATATTTAATTAAAAGAGAGATACTTTTTACTCTTGGAGAAAAATCAACTCACCAGCAGATAAATAAATGATTATCATGGTCAGATTTTACCACACTGAATTGGTCACTACCAGTAATCATTATAGCATTGCATGCTCATTGAACTTGGCACATTCCTTAAATATCAAGGCTTATCATATCACACTAAAAAATATATCTACCTTGTTTTCAGCTTCAGTTTGCTGTTAGAGATTGGAGATTAGGTTAAATTCAGAATATAGATCTATTACATTTTTACTGTCTTCCTGCCTAGCATGCTCATACTCTTGCATACCCTCTGCTCTTCTGCAGAGAGGTTATAAAAACAGGGAAGCATGAGATTCAATTAATGTTTATAAATTGCCCAGATGTTTTGTAGAAAAGTAGAGGAATGTTTATTACATAAAATCTATATATAAGGCACTGATAGTAGAGCAAACATGGTTTATGATTACAAATCAGTCTAGAGGGGCTGCTAATATTGATGGTCTATTTAAGATATAAAATAACCAAATAGAAATGTAAATTAAATGTACTGTTATGGAATTTCATCCCAAATTATGTTGTTTGGTCTCGTTGAATAGCCATTTCTCTACTGCCTTGCTATAACCAAATTTCCATTTTATTTTTCATCTATTAAAATGGCAAGTGTTAATTTTTTAAAATCATAGTTAAGAAATCTCAAGGAAATAAGCATTCTCAAGCATTGTTAATGGAAGTTCAAATCAGTCTGATATTTTGGGATGAAGTATAGCAATCTGTTTCAAAAATTTTACATATTATTTTTACTTTAAGAAAATTATCACAGATATGGGCAAAGAATTATCTAGAATAATTGTCAAAACCTAATTTAGAAGAGTCAAACATTTTCAATAATCTAAATATTTAACAACAGGTAACTTAGAAAAATTATGATGTGTCTATGCAAAAAGGAAAACTAAGAAGTTAGTTGGCAGGGTGCACAGAAGACTATTCAATGACAATAATATATTGCCTTGTAAGAAAAAAATGCACATCAGTAAGCATATGTATGAGGGTTCTTCAGAGAACTGGAACTAATAAGATAGCTATAGATATATATAGGTATAGAAATAGATGTAGATATAGATACAGATTCAGGTATAAATATTGAAGAGGAGATATTACAGGGGTTAGCGCACATGGTTATGGAGTCCAAGAAGTCCCACTATCTGCTGTCTACAGGCTGGAGAACCAGGAAAGCCAGGATGTAATTCAGTCAGAGTCTGAAGGTCTAAGAATTGGATGGCCAATTGTGTAAGTCTCAGTCTGACTCCTAAAGACTGAGAATCAGGAACACTAATGTCTTAGAGCAAAAGAAAATGGATGTCTCAGCTCTCCCAGAGAGAGACAGAGGTTTTGCCCTTTATCTGCCTTTTTGTTCTTGCCAGGACCTCAGTGTGTTGCATGATACCCACTCTCATTGACGAGAGTGATTTTCATTACTCAGTCTACTGATTCAAAAGCTAATGTCTTCTGGAAAACCTTCACAGACACACCTCAACGTAATATTTTACCAGCTATCTGGGCATGCCCAGTCCAGTCAACACATAAAGTTACCCATTACGGCATATAAACTTTTTGCTGCCTATTTATTAAAATTTGTAATTTTATGTAAACTTCATAGAAAAATATTAGAAGTGTATTTAGTATATGTAAATATTTATAGAACTGGAATTTAAAGGATGTGACTATAGGTGATTTTATTTCCTTCTTTGCCGTTTATATATAGTTTCTTTTTATTGAAGTATAGTTGATTTACAATATTATATTGGTTTCAGGTGTACAGCAAGTGATTCAGTGTTTTTACAGATTACACTCCATTAAAAGTTATTACAAGATAATGGCTATAATTCCCTGTGATTTATAATATATCCTTGTTGCTTATGTATTTTATACATGGTAGTTTGTATCTCTTTAATCCCATATCTCTACTTGCTCCTCCCTCTTTCCTCTCCTCTCTGGCAAATGCTAGTTTTTTTTTTTTTTTGCTATATCTGTGAGTATGTTTCTGTTTTGCTCCATACATTTGTTTGGATTCCACATGTAAGTGATATGATATAGTATTTGTCTTTGTCTGACATTTCACTAAGCATAGTATTCTCTAGTCCATCCACATTGCTGTAAATGGCAGAATTTTACTCCTTTTATGGCTGAGTAATATTCCTTTGTGTGTGTGTGTGTGTATATATATATATATATATATATATATATATATATATATATATATATATATATATATGTATGTATATATACATACCACATCTTCTTTATCCATTCATCTGCTGATGGATATTCAGGTTGTTTCCATGTCTTGGCGATTGTAAGTAGTGCTGCTAGGAACATTGGTGTGAATGTATCTTTTCAAATTTATGTTTTCATTTTTTTCCAGATATATACCTAGGAGTCAAATTGCTAGATCATAGGGTAGCACTATTTTCAGTCTTTTAGAGAAGCTTTATGTCTAGTCTTAATAATTTTTAGTGAGTAGATTTTTTTGACAATCATACTGTAAAATATTTTTAAGCATATTTGAAACACTGTTTAAACATGAAAATGTATCTTCCATTTAAATTTCTGTTTTCTTCTTTTCTTCCTTAGCAAATTGGCTGTGAAAAGCAAACCCAGTGTTCATAACCCCATCTTGTCTCAAATAACTTATTTTCAAATATTGGAAATACAATAATCCCAGCTCCTTCACCTTTAATTGTTGTGAGTTTTTTTTTTTCTAAATTTTTATTACTCTTGTATCAATCTGTCAATCTTAACAAAAATATATTTGAGCACCTACTATGTGGCTTGCACCATTATTGGTGCTAAATCTGTCATGATGATTTTATTTTTTCTTTATTTGCAAAATTAATCATCTCCTCTTGTCTATCCATTTATTCAACAAATGTTTTCAACACCCACCATGTACCATGAACCATTCTAGGCTCTAGGGACACAGAAGTGGGAAAACCAATGAAAAACCCCTGTTCTCATGGAGCTCACATTCTAATAGGTAGAGAAAGAAAGTAAGTGAAATGAACCATTACACTGTATGTCAGAATGAAATGAGGTGGGGAAGGGGACTCAATAGAGCTGGGGTGGGGCAAGTTTATAATATAAAACAGGATATATCGAGAAGGCCTCTCTGAGAAGGTGATTTGAAGAAACACTTGAAGGACGTGAAGGAGGGAAGAGCTAAGGGACAGAAAGAAATCTTCAGATGCTCATATTCTCGAGTTATTTAAAATAATTCCAGTCAATATCAAAACTTTCAAATTTGCAAAATAATCAAACTTTCATTTTTATTATTTGAGTATTGGCCAGTCAGAAAAAGATTATTTTGGAAAAAGTCTTGAAAGAAAAACCTCTTAAATCCGATTTTTCAAAGAAGACATACTTCATCATAAAGGAATCCAGAGGTTTAAATTAATAGAAAGCACGTGTTCAAGACAGATACCCTTTCCCAAAGGCAACAACTTCGACCTTAAGAACACTTTAAACTCCTTGAGAGTCGTATTAAGGCAGCAACACACTAAGTTAAATGTTGATGAATTAAGTCACTGAAAATAGGTGAAAAAGGTTGAAAAAATAAGAGACCTGGTATAAAACTTCTTATGAAATTTATGACCAAGCGATGGCAACTCCTCTTTATGGCATCTCTCTTTAATAGATTATTAAGAAGAAATTGCCTTCAATAGCTAACAGTCCAGATGGGCTTCTGTTAAATCCCCTACCATGCATTCATTGCTGTAGAGGGTTTCCTGTCATAATACTGTGCAAATTAGCAGCTTGATGTTCTAAGACTGGGTTAAGTGGTCTGTTTCAGACAGAGAAGAATTTATGGCATGAAATACAAATGCTTAAGTAATCATAAAAGTATTCCATTTTCTGAAGCTGATTTTACATTAACACTTGGCCTATCATATAGTTCATCATGTCCTTCCCTTGTAATCTGGAGGAAATGTGTTTTTTATCACAGAAAAGCACAGGGAAGTTTGTAATCTTTTTCAAGAAAAGAATCTTGTAATAGGATGGGGAAGGAGGTTAAGAAAACAATAGATGTGTAAATGTCATTGGGGGGTATACATCTGTAAACCATTCCCTTCTGAAATGTTGGAAAGATTGCAATATAAATACTGCACCATCACATGTTTTCCTTTTGTCTAGCTCTTCTGTTGTCTGGAGTCTCATGAGATGAAATGCACAGTCCGAAACAGCATCGCCTTGAACGACAGTGAGAGGATATTACACTATTTTGTGGCTCCACTTGCTCTATTTTAGCCCCCAGTATTTTCTTCTGCAGGTGCCAGGTCTGGTCAGGGATGAAGCTCAAAGTTAAAACCAAATCAATTACATACACAGGTGGTTACACTATAATGTGTTTGAATCTGAAAACCAGAAAAATGCCTTACATTAGAATGCTTCCAGAAAGTAGTAGGAAAAATCTTCAGGGTGGGAAGATGCCAGGGTAAACAGTCACGGGCTGCTTCAAATGCAACTGACCCTTTCATGCTTACTCCTTCACATATTTACTTTGCTGTTTTCCAGGTTTAGCACAAAGCAAAAAAAGTGCAGTATTTTGACTACAAAGGAGGGTTAGTTATACTGTCTAGGCATGAAAATAAAAAATGGTGAAGATCAGTTTCATGTTCAAAAGAAAATATGTATATATATAAATATATATACATATGTGCATTTTACACATATATAAACAGTGATAGGGTTCCATGCTAAGGTGCTTTTGGGGCGTAGGCAGTTTAAACAAACCAGTGCGTTTAAGACAGTTGGGAATGGTATAGCCTGGACATATTCAAAAGCCAGATATTACCAAAATATGTCAGCTCTATAAAATTTTTGTGGGACTGTGAGCCCAGGGTGCCAGGTTTTTTAAAGAAGGAAACTGATATCTGATTCTGTGTGGTGTGTGTATAATTTTCCATATTTTTTGTTGCTTGATTTGACTTTCAGGCATCCAGATTGAGATTATATGAGTGTATTTTAAAAGCTCTTCATGGTCTTTATGTCTCACTCACAAGCCCCTGATAGATTAAGTGTTGATGGGGGAGGCTAATAGTTGCAGCACATTTAGTGCACTATAGACTGAGTTGTTTCTTAGTAAGACTCCAGTTAGATATCTTTTTAAAGAAAAGAAATATTTCTTTTAATGGAACTCATGTTTATATTAGTATTTTCAATTAGTAGTACTTTTTTTTTTTTAAAAAAACAGAGTTTTTAAAAACTATTTTTCTTGAAATCTTGATATCCTAGACTTCAGAATTTTTCTGTTTCTGTAGGTGCAATAAAATTCTAAAGACCTTAATGTGGTAATTCAGGATGCTGTTTACCAACAAGTAAATTTATAATTACTTGTGTTAATCTTGAAGATGATAATAAATATGTTTGATATGTAAAAGGGTATGGTCACACAAACTACCAAAGATTTACTTGGTGAGGACGATCTAGGCTTCCCAGAGCCAAGAGACATCTCAGTTCAGAAGAAGGCACAAATAAACTTATGAAGAGAACTGAGCACTGGAAGGATCCAGCTCAGGATCCTTGGAAGGATCTAATCCAGATAGAGTTTCCTAGAACCTGGGTTGATCAAACATCAGTGCTGTGCTCAGGAGGCTGTGATACCGTAATGAAGTCAAAAAGACAGCTGTCTTTTTTTTTATTTTTCATTTTTTGGCTGCACCACACTGATTGTGGGATCTTAGTTCCCCCTCCAGGGATCAAACTGGCACCCCTTGCAGTGGAAGTTCAGAGTCTTAACCACTGGACCACCAGGGAAGTCCAGAGAGCTGTCCTGAGTAGTAGATTCTGAGGACCTAAATTCCATTTCTAGTGCCACCATTAATTGGATTATTGATTCTTAATTTTAAATAAAGGAAAGTTCTGAATCACACTTTTTAGAAGATCTTGAGTACCCTGCCACATCTGCTTAGACCATTATCAAATTACATTTAAAAGGGATGTTCTTTTGATCAAAGAATATCTCTAGGGATGAGTTATATAAGGAGTGAGACTATGTTTCTCTAGAAGAATGTTTAATTGCAAAATCTAAGATCAGTGTAAAAATTTTGTTCTATCTTGAGCCAGTCATTAATCATTACCTGGATAAGTATTTTACTCTTTTTATCCAGCCTTGTGAATAAAGATAAAGACAACACTTATGCTAACTTCTCTGCTTTAAGACAATGCTCCTTCTCACTACTGAAGCACCTGAGTATCTCGGCAGTTCTTTATTTTGTGGATTGTTTCCTGACATCTATTTAGAGGTCACAAAGAATATGTATGTGAGTGGAAAAAATAATTGGCACATATGGAGAATGGAAAAGATAACTAGCAGAAATTCAAGACTATTTTCCATTTGGAAAGATCAACTTCTGCCATCAAATAGATTCAGTCACATACTTCTGGTTGGTTCCTGCTGACTTGTCTTTGTTTATGTTTAAGGAAATATGGGAAGAGTTACTAAATTAGCTAGAAGACCATTGGGCATAGGCTTCAGATTTCTATTATCTATAAATATTTATCAAGCACATGCCATATGTAAGGCTCAGTGAAGAATGTAGCCTGTGGTGTGAGATGCTGGCGTTGCCCTTGAAGTTCTGAAACTAGAAGGGGAAGTGGAAGAGGAAGCAGCATGTCCCAAGTTCAGTCAATATGGCTGCAAGTGCTTTGGCGATTGTAAAGTTAGAGATTTTACAAGAGGCTAGAGGGGCTTAATGATGGAGATAAAAGCCTTTGGAGATGACTGGGGAGAAGAGTGTGGTGAACCATTGGGGAAGGGTGGACATAATGAGCAATGTATCTTAGACTGCAAAGCAGCCTGGCAGTTCCTCTTTGTTGGACATCTACATGACCTATATTGCTTCAGCTTCTCTCACTGATGCTCTTTCTCCTCCCCTGAGGTCACTCCTATGCGCTATAATCATTGCAATCCTGTACTACTATAAGTGCACTCTCATTTTCATGAAAATATTTGTCTTTCTAGGATCTTGCTATAATGTGTATCAAAGAAATTCTTGAAATGGAATAAAAATCACAAAAGGCGTGTCACATCATGAAGCCTGAGATGTTTGTGTGTTAAAGAAGTGTGTGTGTGTGTGTGTGTGTGTGTGAGAGAGAGAGAGAGAGAGAGAGAGAGAGAGAGAGAGAGAGAATAATTTTGCAGTTTTGGAGTCAATGTTTACCACCATTTTTCCCACTTGGAACTCTTTTTACAGTCTAAATTTTAGCTCTTTTCTGAAGGAGATTATCTAGTGCAAATAAGAAAATCAGCATTCAAATACATGTTCCCTTACTTATTAGGTGGTGGTCTTGGGCAACATACTTCTCTAAGACTCATGTCAAAGAATAACTCAGAAATTTTAAATTAATTGTCCAGAATGCAAGGACGGTTCAATATCTACAAATCAATCTATGTGATATACCACATTAAGAAATAGAAAAATAAAAATAATATGATCATCTCAATAGACGCAGAAAAAGCTTTTGACAAAATTCAATATCCATTTATGATAAAAAACTCAGCAAAGTGGGTATAGAAGAAACATACTTCAACATAATAAAGGTCATATATGATAAGCCCACAGCTAACATCATGTCAACAGTGAAAACTGAAAACATTTCCTCTAAGATCAGGAACATGACAATGATGCCCACTCTCACCACTGTTACTCAACATAGTATTGAAGTCCTAGCCACAGCAATCAGAGAAGGAAAAAAAAATAAAAGGAATCCAAACTGGAAAAGGAAGAAGTAAAACTGTCACTGTTTGCAGATGACATGATAAGCATGCATGACATAAAAAATCCTCAAGACATCACCAGAAAGCTACCGGAGCTCATCAAGAAATTCTGTTAAGATGCAAGATACAAAATTAATAAACAGAAATCTGTTGCATTTCTATACACTAATGATGAAAAAATCAGAAAGAGAAATTTAGGAAACAATCCCATTTATAATTGCATCAAAAAAGAATAAAATACCTACAAATAAATCTAACTAAGGAGGTAAAAGACCTGTACTCAGGAAACTGTAAGACACTAATGAAACAAATTGAAGAAGTTACAAACAGATGGAAATTATACTGTGTTCATGTACTGGAAGAATTAATCTTGTTGAAATGACCATACTACCCAAAGCAATCTACAGATTCAAAATAATCCCTATCAAACTATTAAGGGCATTTTTCACAGAACTAGAAGAAATAATTCTAAAATTTGTATGGAGACACAGGATACCCTGAATAGCCAAAACAATCTTGAGAAAGAAGAACATACCTGGAGGTATCATTATCCTGATTTTAAACTATATTACAAAGCTACAGTAATCAAAACATTATGGTATAGGCACAAAAACAGACACATAGATCAATGGAACAGAATAGAAAGCCCGGAAGAGAACTCACACCTACATGAGCAATTAATCTATGACAAAGTCACCACTAACATACAATGGGGAAAAAAGACTCTTCAATAAATGGTGTTGGAAAAAATGGACAGCTATATGCAAAAGAATTAAACTGGGCTACTCTTGCACACCATGCACAAAAATATATTCAAAATGGGTTAAAAACTTAAATGTAAGACCTGAAATCATAAAACTTCTGGAAGAAAACATATTTGTATGCTCTTTAACACTGATTTTATTAATATTTTTTTATGATCTGTCTTCTCAGGCAAGGGAAACAAAAGCAAAAATAAACAAATGGAACTACATCAAACTAAAAATGTTTTTCACTGTGAAGGATACTATCAACAAAATGAAAAGGCTACCTACTGGATGGGATAAGATATTTGCAAATGATATATCTGACAAAGGGTTACTATCCAAAATATACAAGGAACTCAAACAACTCAAATTAAAAAATCAAACAACCTGATTAAAAAAATGGTCAGAGGATCTGAATAGACATTTTTTCCAAAGACATACAGATAGGCCAATAGGCACAGTAAAGATGCTCAACATCACTAATAATCAGGGAAATGCAAATCAAAATCACAATGTGATATCACCTCACACCCGTCAGAAAGTCTATTTTCAAAAAGACAACAAATAACAAGTATTGGGGAGGATGTGGAGAAAAGGGAAACATCATGCACTGTTGATGGGAATGTAAGTTGGTAAAGTCATTATGGAAAACAGTATGGGGATTCCTGAAAAATTAAAAATAGAACTACCATATGATCCAGCAATTCCACTCTGGGGTATTTATCTCAAGAAAACCAAAACACTAATTAGAAAAGATATATGCATCCCTATGTTCATTGCAGCATTATTTACAATAGCCAAGATATGGGAACAACCCAAGTGTCCATCAATAAATGAATAGATAAAGAAGATGTGTATTCTGTAAAAAAGAATGAAAATTTGCTATTTGTGTCAACATGGATGGACTTGGTATTACGCTAAGTGAAAAAAGTCAAACAGAGAAAGACTAATACTGTATGATTTCATTTATATGTGGAATCTAAAAAACAAAACAGATGAAGAAAACATAACAAAACAGAAACAGATTCATAGATACAGAGAACAAATTGTTGCCATAGCCATGAGGGATGAAGAAGTAAAGAAATAGCTGAGGGAGATTAAGAGATACAAACTTCCAGTTGCAAAATAAATGAGTCATGAGTATGAAATGTACAGTGTGGGGAATATAGTCATTAACTAAAAAAAATAGAAATAATTAATTGTCTACATGCAAATATACTCATAAGGGAAAATAGCTAATAGATGGTCATCAATGTAAAAAGGGAAAATAAAAGGATCATAAGAGAAATAAGAGAGAGGAAAAATATTGTAGGCAGTTGGGTTATAGTAAGTCTTGCTTTACCATTTTTGTTATTGTCATTATAGTGATTGTTTGGCAGCTAGCAAAGAAGCTGCTATGGTCATGGGTGGTGTATATTCAAGTATGCTAACCAGAGTCATTGATAACCACAATTTTATATTATTTTTTTATGTTTGAATCCAGTATAACCACAATTTTTGCTGATGTATTCTCAGTCTTCATATCACTCCCAAAACACCTTTGAGTGTTTAGCTATGGAGTATTACATGATGGACTATTTTTTCTGTATCCTTCTCTTAGTACCTGCAGCATGTTTTGCACCATGATTCCTTGCTCACTTTCCCCATCTAACCAGTGAAGTCAGTAACACCATGTCATTCGGTTTTCATGATGGGTAAATGAGATACTGCATGCAAAGCTCTAAAAATGATACTTCTTTCAAAATAAGGAGTTAGCTATTTCATCATCACTATCCTTATAATCATTATTACTACTGAAGAGCCCTGATATATAGAGCATAGAGGAATTATTTCAACTTTCCAAACCCTAGAAAACATTCTGCTGTAGTGCCCATATCTTGGCTTAGAAAACCTAAGCACCTGATAGAGCATCCTTCCCATGAAAACAAAAACAAAAGGACATTAAGAAGAGGATCCCAACTTTTTCAAAATTCTTAAATAAAATCACTCTTTGCTCAAGGAGCACATCTCAAATAATCAAAATCTCCTGGTCTTCTAAGGTGAATTTTTCCTGGATTTAGCTCTAATTTCCATTTTCCTCTTTCTACTCTATAATGGCATGAGATGTTTTCAAAAACATGTCAAAGAGTCAAGTCTCTAAAGGGAGAGCAAATGGTGCACACATCATCCAAAACACCTACAGCCAAAACCCCAAACCAGTCATTCAAGAATGAAATTCCATATTGTGAGCAAGGAGCTCAAGCATTTCCCATACTGCACCCCAAAATGAGGTGAACCTTATCTGCCAACATTATTGCTAACTTCTCCTGTGGTCACAGGGTCTTTTGGTGGCCAAAAGCCTTGATCACCTCATAGGAGAGAATAGTTGTCCCTAGAGTGTTGCCTCCTTTTCTTGCCACTTACTTTATTAGAGTCAGTGGAAAATAAATGACAAAATAGGTTTGAAAGACTAATATGTTATAAATAGATTTTCCCTTTGAAATCCATGGTTTGCTTTGTTTCATTTTTGATTTCTGGCTTTTTCTTAGCTCCTCTTGGAAAAGTCATTGCTCTTGTCCAGGAAGAGGCAATAAACTTCTACACAACTTTTAAAATTTACTCTCTCTCAGTCTCTCTCTCTCCCCTTCTTCCTTTTTTAAAGACACTACTATTTATAATTGATAGTTATGACAGATGCCCTTCCTTCCTTGGGGACAATTCAAGGCTTTATTTACATTGTTAATTACCCTAGAACAGTTTCTGATTTCTTCTGGAGAAAAGCCATACAAAGGTGCTTTTGTTCAATCTCTATTGCTGCTTATCTGACAGTTCTCTAACAATGCAGAAGGGAAAGTACTCACTGAACTCTGATTCTCTTCTTTTGGTATTGTATCCTAGGATAGATAGCACTGATTCAGTTCTCGGGGCATGTAGAAGAAAGTCAGAGGTCTAAGTAAAGCTGCACGTTAACATGCATTGAGCACTGACGATCTGCCAGACAAAACACAAGAGTTATATTGTACATGATTTTTTTAAAAGTCATACCAACCCATTTTACAGATCAGAAATTTTATGCCTAGAGAGTTTACATACCTTTCCAAGAAGCAATTCTACAAATTTACACTCCTATGCTCATTTATATATCACTTCTTGTATGTCACTTTTGGTTTTAAGGTACCAATGTAGTCATCACTTGAGGAAACATTTATTGGATGATTTACTTGGGGAGCAGCCTGATCTGAATATATTTTCAGTAACTACCAGCTTGGGGTATTTTGTCACCTCAAGCCCCTTATTAGAAGCTTCTGAGATGATGAATAAAGTTGAGCAGATGATTTGCATTTTTAGGTACCCACCATAGGACTTGATGACGCTGACCATTTCTTCTTCTTTGTCTTCAAAAAGGATTCAGTAAATGCTCATTCACTAACTCATTACCACAATCATTTTACAACTAAGAAAATTCTATTCCTTCCCAAGAATTTAGTCTTTTCTGAAAATTTTTAGCTTATCCTGAAACTTTGTTACCCTTTCATTGACTTCTTCTTGGACTATTATTGTCTTAAAGAAATCGTAGTATGGAGAGGGTACCAGTCTATCATAAGGGAAACCTGCATGACATTTGCTTTGTTGTTTCTAATCTTTTTGAACGTTGGGCAAATCGTAGGGACTCAGTTTGCACACAATGTTGGTTGAACATAGCGTCACCCACTCTGCTGATTTCACAAGGTATTTGTGAGAATTAAATATTCTAAACTATGTTCTTTGGGAGAAAAGCTTTCCAGACAGTGATTTTACTTCACGGGGCAGTCCCCTCTGCAGGCCTTCAACAGCTTTCATATTCTAAGGCCATGTGGTCAGGATGGAACCAACAGAGGCAGTAAGATTCACTTCTAATTAAACGCATATTTACACTATTCAAAGTTGCCCCAAAAAGCCCCACCTCAGACCCAAACCTGAAAATAATGAGTAAGATATATATGAAGAAGTTTATTGCTTAATTTTTCTGTGAAAAATAACAGGGCTATAGCTGGAACAACAGCTGCAAGTGGAGAAATATCTTTTTATTGCAGTAGTCAATAATGTTTTGATTTAAGAACATGGCAGACATAAATCTGGGCATTACAAGTTCAAGAGTTAGTTGACATGACTTATAGACATGTTTCACATATGCTGAATGCAAGCTCTAGGCCTTCATTAATCCAGATGAATTGAGCAAACGACTGATGTCTGACCTGAATGTTTGTCCTTTGATGATTGAAGGCAGATACATTGATGTGTGTTGTTGCATAAGCCACACAGAGAAATGAACCTATAAATCCCAAGCAATAAAATGTATTGCAAGAGAAATAGATACTGGAATAAAGACAAGTTACAAATGCAATACATTTTTTTTCATGATTTGTGTAACATTGTGTTGCCCTAATGTTATAGTGTTTTAAATGTAACTGGCCTCAGGCTAAAAAATACATTAAATGGCCTCTTGCCTTTACATAATACTCCAAATCTAAAGAGTCTAGGACCCAGTGATTTAAAAGGGCATTTTTATGTATTGCATTACTGTACTTGTGTCTCAAGAGATAAAAATGTTCTGAGCCAATGAGGATGAATACATTAATTTTGCTCTGTAGGTAGAATAAGGCAGCTTATTCCCCAGATGGACCACTGTCGGCTCTACTGATCTGAATCAGCCTCCTAACCTCTCAACTTCCAGATGCAAGAAGAACTTCTTTACTGGGCTGTTTGCCAACACCTGAAAGTTAAGCATACAAAAAACAGGAGTATGTCATTTTTCTCTGTCTTCATTGTCAAACATAAACAGTGATTGAAATCCAACAATGTGTCAGGTGCTGTATTCGGGTACATATTACAGTGCCTGCCAGGTGTAATAGAAGGGAATGTGTTGGGGTCAGATGTATTAGGTTTGAATTTCCTTGACACTTACTACAGTGACCACCTTCCCCCCTTCAAAATTCTCTTCCTCCTACTCCTTAGTCAGAAGTGACAGTTATCATTTGAATTGTAAGAAGGCTTACAACCTAGAGGGGAGAGGCAAAACAGACACAGATAACTACAAATATAAGGTTTTCATGTTGTTATAAGAGATACACAGAGAGCTAGAGGAAATCATATAAAACAAGATGGCTTTTCCTGAAGGTAAGGGTAAGGGATTGGATTAAGAAGAGCTTTATTGAGATGACAGTGTTTTAGCTGGAATGAGATTGATTATGAAAAATGAGACAGTTTCTGACAGGTGAATATGGATGGGAGGACATTCCAAGTAGACCAATAGATTAGGCAAAGTTTGGAAGGAAAGAATAGATGTCCTTTGCCAACATGAAGTTATACAACATAGCTGTATGTTAGTGCATTGCTACTCAGAGTATGTGGTCTGTGGACAAGAAGCATCATAGTAATCTGGGAGCTTTTTAGAAATGTAGAACTTCCAGTCTTACTACAGTCTTACCAAATAAGAATATGCATTTTAACAAGATTCCAGGTGATTCATACATTACAGTGAAGTTTGAGAAACACTGGTTTAGGATGCATATAGAGTGTCCTCAAAGATAAGATCAAAAAAATATAAAATGCTTGGTCAGGAAGGACCTTAGGAACTGTCTAGCTTGACATTTGGTTGAGGAAACTACTTAGAAAGTGGTTGATCCTAATGGACTTGAACTTCTGTTTCCTGACATCAGTGTAGAATTTTTTCACTGCACCATATTGACAGCCTTCAATACAGGACTCAAGGTTTTAACATGGTGTATTAGGAAGTGAAGAACAGTTGAAGGTTTCTGATTAGATGAGTGGGAGAAAAATAATTGGAATTTAGGAAGGTAAATCTAGTGGGAAAGTATAGAATAAATTGAAGGAGAAAGAACCTAACTAAGAAGATATTTAAACAGTCTTAAGGAGAGTGAGAAATGGAAAAATGAGAACCACTTGGAAGTTAATATTCTCCACCTACTTCTTTTGTGTTAAAGCTTGTAGATATATTTGACTCTTTCTACCTTGACTTCTTGCTCCAATCCATCATGTAAAAACACTATAATATTTCTCAAATAACAGTTTCAACAACCAGATTTTCCCTCAAGAATATTTAATGGCTTCCTATGGCCAGTAACTGTCCACATACCTACCATGTTTTATACTCAACCCACTAATCACTGCCTCCATGACATCATCTCTACCTGGAACATCTTTGCTTTTGTTCACTAATTAGTCAATTCAAACCATCCAGTCATTCATTCATGTACCCAATAATCCATTTATGTCATACATATTTAGTTAATCCCATTGTGCGTTAGGTTGTTTGCTATGATGGTCCATATGATAGACTCATGTTCATAAAACTTATAGTTCAGCACTTATGGAGGTTCTGCTGTATATTGGGCATGCAGCTAGATTGTGCAAGATAAATGAAATATAATATCTGACCTTACATGGGATTCTTGTGAGGTGTGTTCAAGATGGAAATAGTGGGTTCAAGTGATTTGTTGACATTGCATATTGTGGTCTGTTATTTGTGGATTTTGTTAACCTGCTGCTGTTTACATATTGAGGCTTATTATGTTGATGAGGATATCTTTGTATTCATATGAACAAGTCCTGTTCAAATAAGGAAAATGATAAGATACATTTAAAACCAATGTCCAGGTCCATCAACTTTGGTCTATTAGGTGATAGAAATGCAAGATAACTTTGGTAATCAAGCCAAAAAAGCCATCATATATTTCACTGAGAAGCACTGTGAAGACTGGCAGATGTTTACATTGTTATTATTATTTTTTTATATAAGAAAATTCATAGAAGAAGTAGATCCTACTTCAGAAAGACTCCATTCGTATTGTTTATCTGAAGTGAGAGTCCTTAAGCTATGGGTGTGGAGGAACTGTAATTAACATTGTGCCCTGGATTAGAGCCCAGGCTACCACTCAACAATTTGCAGGCCTCTGTAAAAAATGGACCAGTCTCCTCATATTGACCAAAATATCAATGATACTTTCTAACATTTCTCAATTGTCCAGTATGCCCTTGTTTTATCTCATCTTCACAGGAACCAAGGAAATTCTTGCTCATAAGAAGTAAAATGTGGTGAAAATGGCTTATGGTAAATTTTCCTAGGAAAAACATTCAGTTCTCTGACTGACCAGTCTGTTTAGTTAAATTGTCAGGAATTCTCTGAAGATTTATACTTGGGTGGAAGAACTTCTCTCTTTCCAGATGCTGAAGTTGTAGAAAAGAGCATTCATTTCTCTTTTAATTCTTGTTAGAATTAAGGAATCTTGTTGAAATTTATGAAATTTGAGTGACTGACTTAGTACAATTTGAAAGTCCTTTTGGGAGATGTACCTACAGTCCTTGCTGTTGGGAGAAGAAATGCTATTTTGGGATGTTTTAATTTGAGCACAGCTGGTTATCTAGGCTGAGTATCTCTTTTAAGTTCAAGACGTTCCATGTTATGCTTTGACCTTTTCGGATAGAGAATAATGAAGAACCACCAGACATGAACTACACCCAGTTCTGCAAATTACTTTAGAGTCAGAGAAGAATAACTACAGGGCGTGACCCTGGGAACTGTATGTGTGTGATAAGAAATGCCGAGTGTGGAATCCCTCTGAACATGCTCAGAAAAACAGAAAGAAGCCACTTAATGGGATTGAGGTGATGCGTGGAAGGGGAGAGTGATTCTATTTTTAGAACTATTCTCTCATTTTCTTGCATTTTTAACACCTTACATTTACTGAAGGATGTTTTTGGTCCATGACTTCATTCAGTTTCCAAAGAGACCTAATTTCCTCTTCAAATTGTTTCCCTAAGTGAAGGCTGAATTCTGCCCCCAGATTAAGCTATTCTTTACTTTTTCTTTTGAATTTTCAAGTTTTGACTCGCACAGCTAGGTGGACGATTTTTATATCAAGGATGTTTCACATAATAGTTCTCAGAGACCGTGTTCCCCTAATATATGAGTAAGTATTAGGGGGAAAGACAAAATAAGGAGAGGTATTTTCATCTTCTCTTTTCAAATAGGAGAAATAAAAGGCACAGTACTTTAAAGATTCTTCTTTCATGAATTGTCTTTGCTGTAAAGGAATCAGTATTACCTTCTCTAAGTTTTATTAAAGAAAAAGGAAGACATCACAAAAGCAAACACAAAAGAAAGCCCTGAAAGTCCTGTGTTTCCTTCCTTTTTCTGGACAACAGCAGCCAGACAAAGACATTAATTTACTTACTAACTGGTTGTACAGTCCATGACAGAACCTAAAGTGGTTAAGCAAAACTTTCTGTGACAGGAAACAGTGGCATTGAGATACAAATGAACCTCTTTTAAGAACACTACCAAATGTAAAATAGCTAGTGGGAAGCAGCTGCATATCACAGGGAGATCATCTCAGTGCTTTGTGACCACCTAGAGGGGTGGGATAGGGAGGGTGGGAGGGATGCGCAAGAGGGAGGGGATATGGGGATGTATGTATACATATAGCTGATTTATTTTGTTATACAGCAGAAATTAACACAACATTGTAAAGCAATTATACTCCAATAAAGATGTTAAAAAAAAAAAAAAAGCAAGGGAGGCTCAAAGGAGGCAGTTTATTGAAGGGCCTGGAACCTTGGGTGGAGTGTCAGGCAAATAACTCCCATAGGAGGGGAGGTTCACTCCTAATGTATCCACAAATTCAATGACTTCCAAAAGGCCGTCTATGGCCCCTGTGTCTATAGAAGGAAGATTTCCAATGGATCACAGTGAAATTGGGAAAAAGTAAAAAAAAAAAAAAAAAAAAGATTAAGTGGTCTTTCATAAAACATTTATTCCAATTTAAGTTCGTTTCTTTATTCTGATATTTTATAGGTTAAGTTGCTCTTTCCTTTTTAGAAAATGGCTTTGATAGTTAATGGAGAGCTTGTGTGTGTGTTCGTGTGTGTGTGTGTGTGTGTGTGTGTGTGTGTGTAATATCCTTAGTTGGCCAAACATACACGCACGCACACACACACACACACACACACACACACACAATTTATTTTTAAAATAGTAGTAGTCCATGAAATCTCAAATTCTAGGATATTCTGCCCTATGTTGACTAATGATAAGGTCTGTTAAAAAATCAGGGGCAATTTTTCTCTTTAATTTTTATGTTCTGTAGTAAGAAAAAAAGACTGGCACTTAGGAAATTGATTAATATATAAATAATTCCTGTTTTCACCTGTGTTTTGGAAATACTTGTACTGAACAAGAGGCACTAGAGTTAAGTTCAGATTTTAAAATTATGGAATTAAGAAACCACAATCATAGGAGAAATTCTAATGATTTTGAGATTTTTATGCTATAAAAGTAACAACATATTTGAGTATCATGAAAATGGTGCCAAATGCTTCCCACTTCTATTCTTTTCACAGGTAATAATAATAGCAACAATAACTGTATGATACTCTGTTTAAAAAAGATTCTGAAGAGGTCTTAGAGTCATTGTCTGAATACTCCCTGCAGCTCCAGAGGAGGGGAGAGTAGGGGGTTGTTAAACCCACTTTACAAAGGGGAAAATCTAGGCTGAGAGAGTTAAAGAGATTTTCCCTAGGTCAGAGCAGGTTTAGAGCTCAGGGTTGGGTCATAAGCGTGTGTGACTCCTCTCCCTTTTGCCACCATCAGTTACTGATCAGTTACTCCATCAGTTCAACAAAAATAAACATAGAAGAAGCTATGGAAATCATTTTAAACCTTTGCTTTACTGAACTCCTAAGATTACTTTTTTCATTTCTGTCAAGTTATTGCCATTAAATTTATCATGGAAGTTAATAGAAATTTTAAATTTTCTTTACAATGAAGCAGATTATACATGTTTACAGCCCTTTCTTTCATTTTAAAATGTTCCTTCACAAGCAGTGTTTACAAGGCAAGGGGCTGTGGAAAAGTGAAGCTATGGATTGTGATTGCAGCTCCAAAATTTAATATATATGACCTTGGATCAATTACTTAACTTCTCTGAACCTCAGTGGTCTCATTTGTGAAATTTAAATTGTGTGAAAAATGTTTGGCCTAGCAACCTGCCCATAATAAGTGCTTAGAAAAGGTAGTGCCCCTCCTCTTCCTCCTCCTCCTCATCATCAACAATAGTATTAAAATGTGGCAGCCTCAGAAATGCAGATTGGAATAATTGAGGGATAAAGTGCTGAACGGAGAAAACAACCACCTGTCCTGGAGGAACTGAACAAGCGAGATAATATAAACAAAGAAAGTTGAGAAATCCAGCTTCAAAATCAAGAGCTAATTTATTAACTTGGGCTCCAGACGACCTTAACCCATGGCAGAAAAATTTCACAGACAGGAATCTCGGCAAAATTGCCATAGTATGGACATGTTTTCTTTTCCTCTATCTCATCTTTATTTTAAATCTCCTCTCCCACCACTCGCCTCATTTCCAGCTCTCAGATACAACTTCTTATTTTACCTCTGGTTCTTTTTAAGACTTGTCTGTAAATACTGCTCCCATTCTTCTTGCTCTAAAAAAAATATAAGCATTGATGTGTATAAACTATTATTTGACTGCATCAATGATTTCAAACTAAACTCTTCAGGTATAATTCATTATTTAAAACCAAGTATTTATTTAAAAAAATTAACCTACAGAAAAGTCACAAAAGTGGTAAAATGCATCCCTATACTTTGCACTGAGATTTACCAATTTTTAAACTTTCACCATGTTTGATTTAACTCCCCCTGAGTCCATTTTTCCTGTTAAAAATATTCAGTGAATGCTGGTCATACATAAACTTTGATTATATTTTTATTCATTCAAGTTAATGATAGTGCCAGCAATAGATTTGGTAATGAAGTGAAACACACCATCCTACCTCCCCCATCTCCCATCTCCCAGGAGTTCCAGGTACTCAGAGAGAAAGGACTGGAAAACCTTATTGGAGTATTTCATACTAAAGTGTGAATGAAGTCTAACCACCTGAGGGAGCATTTGCACTTAATAAAATGAGGTGGTTAATCCACTTAAGCCTGTAACTGGGGATATAGAGTGGGTATGTTTGACAATATATTTGAGTAGCAAATTTCTGCTGATCCTTGCCAGTCCAAAATTATGTCCTCTGGTCTTTCCCTGCCATATGCATTTTAACTACACACTAATGTTTCCTGTATCCCTAACTTATCCTTGAAAGTGGCTCTGTGGTCTGCATGTGGCAAATAAAAAATGGGGCATGGACTTTGAAAATCAGAACTGACCCAGGAAATCCATTTTGTATGTGGTTCTTATATCTAAATGTGTAAGTGACATAGTCATTTCTTTGGGATAAATTATGGTTTGGGAGACATAGGCAAATATTTGCAACCATGAATCACTAATCTAGGTTTGGGGAGGGCCCCATGTATTTCACAAAGCAAGGCATGCCTGTGTTCCCATTCCCCATAAGCATTTTGGTTAAATGTGAATCAGAGTTTGGGCTTCCTCTTAGACATGCTGACCTGGGCCTCCCAGCACAGCTGCAGGCTTCTAAGGAGGTTGCTCTGAAGAGTGATCCTACATATCTGATGAACCACAGGATGTCAACAAGACACACCCATTGGCCCACATTTGGCAGGCTCCAAAAAAAGAATGTAGCAATGAGCTCGCAGCAAGCCAAACCAACACTGACCATAGTAACAGGCTCTTCCAAATGGGTGTGGCCAAGTGGATCACACTGAAAAAGAACAGGCCCTAGGATAAATCTGTATTAAATAAAAGCAAAACAGGGCTTAACTGTCACAAAGAATGGAAAGGAGCTGTGGATCCTTTCATCATCACCAGGGTTTGAGAGGGTGTTGACTGTGCAATATTGTTCCAACCTCAAGCTTCTTCCTTGTATTGAGAAACTTAAGAGTGAGGGGAGGAGGTCTAAACTCATGTTGACTATACCACACCTCAAAATCCAGGATAGGGTGAGGTTCTTAAGTTGTAGCTTGATGAGAAAGGCCCAAATAACTTTTAATTTGGACTCAGAATAAAGAAAAGTTCATTTTCCGTAACTGCTATTCATTTTAATACACAAAGGTATAAGAGGGTAATCTTTTCATCAGTGGGTGCACTATTTGTTCAATCCCTCTTTACACACACACATGCACCATGCACATACATACAACCCATGGATGAACACTAAGAAGTACATGTAAGACTGTGTGACAATTACACAGGTAAATATAATATTATTCGGCATCACACATGCAAGGTAAAGGAGGAATATATATGATAATTGAAAAAACAGTCCTTCCTCCAAAAGACTGTGTAATTGTACTGTGAACTGTGTGCGAAAAGACTGTGTATCCATGGCTTTGGAGAGTTTTCTGAAACACTGAAGAAGATCTGGGTTTACTTTTACTATAATTTGAGTTCTAGGACTAATTTATCATGTTCTGGAAGCTGAAAATTGATTAATTCTGGTGAATATGTCTGAGAAATCCAAGCTGTCTCCTCTATCTCTGTCAATGGTCTTATCATGCCCCTCACACCCAGCTTAAATCAAAAGGCAATCTTTGATTCTTTCCTACCAGCATCTCTCGCATTCATTTAGGGGTTTTTTGTATCTTTTTCTTCCAAACGTTTCAGTGGCCAGTCCTCTTTGCATTTCAGTCACCACCAAACAATTCAGACATGTAACCTCAAGCCTCTTCCACAGCATTCTGCTGGGGGTTCCTTCCTCATTTTCCAACCTCCAAATCTTTTACTCAGTTCTCAGATCATAATAATGGTGTTTAAACCACTGATTTTGAACATGATAATGCTCTACTGAGAAACTGTCAACTTCATATTTTGTGCAACATCTAGTTCAACATTCTCGGCTTGGCTTTCAAAGCTCTTTGTTGTTTGCTTCCACCACAGTACTGAGAAATTTATTTCCATTATCTTCTAATACACATCACACACAATTACTGCAATCTGTTTGTTTAACAACTGGTCATTTCTGTTTAACAGCCTACAATCTGCTTTTCTTGCAAAAAAATGTCATCTATCATTGCTTTTCTAAATCCATGCCACTTTCTAAGGTCCAGATAAAACTCAGTGCTCTAAGAATTCAGCTGTGACTATGCTAGTCCTCAGTTATGTGTTTCTGTGCTAATTATTTCATCAATGATAATCTCAGTCAAACACATTATACACACTCACAGGTGCACACGCACACCACACATTGCCTTTAGATGGTCACTGTAGTTTCAGATGAATTTGTTTGACTAATTAGAGAAGGAAAATTCTTTGAGGAAAGGGACCATACCATAGAAATAAATGCCCTATATATACCCTAAAACAACCAGCCTAATGCCATATACAGCATACAGAGTTTGGTAAATTCTTATTTTGGAATGAATTAGAATTGACTATGAATAGAATAGTTATTTTAAAAAAAAGAACATCACATTAATCAAACTTATCAAATTTAGCTTTATTCTGGACAAATAGAGTTTTGACCTTTGGATGCAATAATACTGAAAATATAATGTCATTTTCCACTATATTTTGCTAAGAACTTTCCTATGGAGTAGAATACTGTTTCTACATGGAAGCATTATCAGGTAAATGTTGTTATCATTTCACACAAGAGGAAGCTATCTATCAAGTTCATACTCTAAATCTAATCCTTACCCTAGTCTTAACACTAATCCTAAACCCAAGCTTGAATTATGACAATAGGCTTAAATCTAATTCTGTCTTAACTCTAGGCCTAGCCCACACTTAGCCCAAGTTTCAGCCTTAACCCTAAACCTAATCCTAAACCTAGCCTTAGCTCTAGGCTTAGCTCTAATCTAGCCTTAACCTAACTCTAACCCTAACCCTAACTCTAGCTCCTATCCTAGTCCTCTTAACTCTAACAACAATCTTAATCTTACTTCTAAACTAATCATAGTCTTAGTCCCTAACCACAGGCCTAATCTTAATCTTAATCCTACCCCTAACTCTAGCCATAAACCTAACCTTCAGTACCAGAAATATTTGAAAAATAACCATCATTCTTTTATCAGTTAATGTCTAACTTTCAAAAAGAGAAGCACAAGTGGAGGAAGCTTTCCTCATGAATATATGTTTATAAGTTTCCCCAATAGGCTCTTTGGACTTCTTGATAAACACATAAAAATCATTTTTTTTCATCTTTAGGAGTCTGAGATGATCACTGTAGCTTCAGATGGATTCGTTTGGCCAATTAGAAAAGGAAAATTCTTTGAGGAGAGGTACTATGCTATATAAATAAATAAATATATATATATATATATATATATATATATGTATATACACACACTCTACAACACCTAGCATAATGCCATGTACAACATATAAAATTTGGTAAATTCTGTATATAACTAAGTTGCGTGAAATGAAGTTCAACTCAGCAATCCCTATTGCTGTTGAAATGATTAATGAAAAAATGATCAGAAATATAAGATGGCCATTGTAACGTTTTGAATTGTGCCTCCCCCCAAAAAGATATGTTTAAATCTGGAACTTGTGAATGTTACCTTATATTTAAAAAGATGTAATTATGTTAAAGATCTCAAGAAGAGATCATCCTAAGTCCAATGACAATTGTCCTCATAAGAAACAGAAAGGAAAAGATAGAAGGGGAGGAGGTAATGTGACTGTGAAATCAGAGACTGGAGTGATGCAACTATAAAGAAAGCCAGCAGCCACCAGAAGCTGGAAGAGGCAAGAAGCAGAATTTTCCCTAGAGCATCCAAAGGGAATGCAACTATGCCAACACCTTGATTTTGGATTTTTGGCCTCTAGAATTGCAAGTGAATAAATCTCTGTTAACTTTTAGGCCACCAAGTTTGTGGTAATTTGTTATAGCAGCCCTAGGAAGCAAATAGAGACGTGCCATGATGTGGTCAGTTCTATAAAACCAGAGAGGTGAAGATTGTGAATTTGCTGGGTGAAAGTTCCAGTAACAAACCACTAGGCAAAGAAAGCTTAATCAGAAAGAGGATTCCTAGTGCTGAAGCTTATGCTCTAATGAAATTGGATTGGTGTATAAGCTTTTTACATGAATGATGGTCTACAATTTTTCCATCTTTACCCTCTACCACAAACTGTACATGTCATTATGGAGACAAAAATAAAATGACAAGGTTACTGCTCTTGAGGAGTTCATAAACCAGGGGAGAAATAAATATGTAATTAGATAAATTTAAAAGAATAGTACGGACAAATGAGGTTGGAACCCAGGCAGCTTTGTCTGCTGTAGTAGTGGGTGAGGTGGGGAAGTTTAGGGGAGGGTATTGGAGAAAACGTCAAAGTAGAAACGAAATGTCACTAGGAAGTTAATTTCTCAAAAAATGGCACTGGAAATAAATACAGTTTAGTTTCATATTTGCTTCTTATATAATTTATTTAAATTTATTAAATTGACTTGATTATCTCCTTCATAAATATTTATTGTCTTTATTGTCCCTCTTTTAATGTCAATATTTTTTTATTATCCTGCCATTTACAGAGATTTAAAATAATATGGGTGATGCTTTTTTCCATAAATGATTCTCATATTGAATCTTTATGAGATAGGTAAGGTACCTTGCAGCACTGAGTCCATTTCAGAGTTGCAGAACAGAGCTCATAATACAGCTATGACTTCCCCAAGTGGTTTTGGGGACTTTGATGTCTGATCAGGAAATGCCACTGACAAAATACCATGGCTTCAATCATACTGTATACCTGATCAACAAATCACAGCTGTCTACAATGTAACCCTGAACTGGTACTCAAGGACTTCTCCTATCTGACTCATTTCTAGCCTTGTCATGTCTCCTGACATGTCTCTACTTGGACCTACCATTAAATGTGTTTTTGTTTTTATCATTTTGTAGTTGCCCTTTTACATGGATTCCTTAAATTGTCATAAGATCTTACCTCCTCTTTAAGGAAATTATTTGTGATTCTTAACTCAAAGTTTCCCTCCCTCCGTCTCTCCCAGACTCTCTTCCTTCAACATACACCTATGTAGTGCTTACTGGATACTGGGCTAGGTGGTAGGGATTTATAAAGCTTCCAATTTTTGTCTCTCAACAGTGACTTTTTTGTGTCTACATCTAGCGGGCACTTTTCAGTTCTCATCATCAGTCCTTATTTCTCCCACTAGAACACTAGCAAACAATCTCCTTGACAACATCTTCCTTTTGTTCACCGTTTCTTTCCATTTCTCTGTGTCTGGCACATAGTAAATATTCAGTAGCTTTGAATGAATGAATGGGTAAGCCCTGAGGTTGATATTGTATTAATCATAGAGAAAATAGAACTCTTTTTTCTTGAGAAAAGGATGATTTACCAGGATCTTCAGCCCTGTGTGAAGGATGGAAAATACCTGGGCAAAAGATAGACTCAGCATAGAGTAATTGATGTTTTTCTCTTCTTCCTTCTAAGTAACTGACCTGGAGTGGACTTCAATGGCAAATATAATTTGAGTCACTCAGAGGGAATTGAAATTGTTGAACTTGAGAAATCAGGAGTGATTCATTTTGTTATTTCCTAGAAATAAGGACTAGGAATCAGAATGTTATTGCTCTTTTCAGACAATGAAAGAAACAGAGTTACATTTACTTTTTAAAAATGATATTACATGTGTCCATTTTTGAATAAAAATAGCAGTTGAGGTTACTCATATCATAGATTTTCAGACTTATTTTAGTTATACACTCTGTTAAGTAGAATCTTTCATAGAGAAATATACAAAACCAATGAATACAGAGATGTGGGGCTGAGTTGTTTAGGGGTCTTGGGTGACAATCAGTACTTTCGGTGACATTCTGTGGAATCCAAAGAAACCCAACCTTCATAACATTTAGGATGAAGACCCTGCAGTAGCTTATAAGAAAGAAATGTGAAAATATTGATTAAAGAGTTCAAAGTTTCAGTTATGGAAGATGAATAAGTTCTCAAAATCTAATGTAATGTTACTATACTTAATAAAACTATATTGTACGCTTGAAATTTGCTGAAAAGGTAGATCTTAAGTGTTCTTGCCACACACACATACTCACACACACAAAAGCAAAAGAAAACAGTATGTGGTAACTAATGGATGTGTTAAATAACTTGATTGTGGTTACTTCACAATGTATGTACATATCAAAACATCAAGTTGTACGATGTAATATATACATTTTTTTGGTCAATTATATCCCGATAAAACTGGAAGAAAAAGGAAGAAAAAATAGAGAGGCATGTGAGACAATATCAGTACTTTAAATCAATGGGTACTTTAAATATATATGGCAGAATGAAAACATCTCTGTGTTGCTCTGTTCTCTGAAACCATCTGCAAATAAGGAGAAGAAGCAGAAAATCGAAGATCATGAACACTTCAAACTATTAGAAAGAAAATATTCAGGCTACAAAACAAAGAAATCTACAAATCATAGAGAAAGTTTAAAACACAAATGAAACATTAAAAAGAGAAATTAGAGCATAAAATCTGATGATGAAACTAAGAAAATACATTCTCCTCTGCAATAAATACATATAAAATAAAGATACTTGTTAAAAGAAAAAAAATTCTTAAATTAGATTTTTAAAAAGAACCTTATTAAACTCTTTAAATAAAGTGCATTTAAAATGACACAAATAGATCAAAAGTAAATAATGGGCAAAGACACAGGAGACAAAGGCAAAGAAAAAGTAAAACAGGGATTGTAATATCCAACAATGTTGAATTCAAGTGATAAGAATGGTCATTCAAAAATGAAAGTTACATCAATCACAATGAAGGTGCATTACAAAGTTTTAACAAAGTAACATAGCCTCAAAGCCAAAGGCAAAACAAACCAAAGTATAAGAGAAAGAAAAAAAAATAATAAAATAGTGGCTGGGGACTTTAATCTGCTTCATTGAGAGCAAAACATACTGTGCAAAAATAGTAGATATTTACAATCTAAGTATATAAGTAACACGATAAATAAGATATATCAAATTATATAATCAGGAAATCAAACATCTCTTCTTTCATGTGCCCATGGATTATTTACAAAATTATACCTTATATTAGGCCACAAAAAATCTCAATGTCATTCTGCATTCATAATTATGTAATAAGCCTTTAAATTTATAACAAAAGAGAAATCAACTTTACCACCAATATGTTAAAGTAACTTTCTGTTGATTCTTAGTTCAAATATAATATCAGAAATTAAAAATTACAATACACCTAGAAAAATAGGAATAGTTAAAAAATCCATACATCAAAACTAAGAGTATGGTTAAAGCAGTCCTCAGAGGAAAATCCTTAGCCTTAATTACCTAGCACACTAAACCAAAAACAATGAAAAAAAAAAAAGCAAAAAACCCCCTCAGTATCCAACCTAAGAAAACCATTTTTAAGCGAGTCAAATGAAAACAATTAATAGAAATTCACAAACATGAAAAAAATCTCAGAAATATTCTTTGAAACTGCTAATAAAATATATAATCAATTAACCAAAAATATCAGGAAAAAAGGTATCTGAAATTATTAAAAAAAGAATTGAGAAATAATCATGGATAAAGAGAAAAACCTCAATTACTCTGGAGACTGCTTTTTTCAATTTTATGCAAATACATTTGAATACCTGAATGAAATACATGCTTTGCTAGGGAAAAGAGAAGAATGACTCCAGAAGAGACAAATCAATTTCTATGTAATAAATCACTGCAGTTGACAACAAGTTGCTCCCCGCCTCCCCCTGTCTCTCCCTCAAAAGTACTAGATTATGTGATTTTGCTTATTGTTGAAAGATAAACTGAAGTATATTAAAATGTTTAAGTTTATTTGAGAAAAAATGGATTAGAATGGGACATCGCCAAACCGGATGTGGTTCTGAGAATTCCACTGACAGGAGCTCAGGTGAGACACTTATAGAGAAAAGAGTAAAGCAAAGCAAGGAAATTATTTGATTAGCTGTAGCATAAGGGGTTGCCTTAGTTGGAAGAGTCTAGTTGGCTGTTTGTGATGGGTTGTCTTTAGGTTTTGATTTCTTAACCTTGAGGCATATACAGGCTTAGGTTTTGGTTTGTTTGCATATGATACTAACGCAGTAAGTCTGATGGCCTCCTTGTTTAATTAATTTAGCACTGTGGACATACAAATTCTCTCAAACCATTGAGAAACAGAGAACTTCAAAGTCAATTAAACTGCTTTAGACCTTAGAGAAAGAAAACCTCCAAATTACTATTATGACATCAATATAACATAGAAAAAGCTAACAACATCACAATAAAGAAATTATGGGAACTATGGAGAGATATGAATGCTGACATATTACTACACTATTAGCGAATAAAATCTAGAAGCACTTTAAAAGAATAGTAAAACTCTAAACAGGATTGCCTAATAAAGGCAAAAATGTCCACTAACTAAATCATTAGTCAGAAATTTTCTACAAGCATAATAATAAATGTAATATATGAGGTATTGAAATATACAACATATATGGTCTCATTTTGTTTATTTAACTGTATATACATAAAAATTTTGAGAAGTGCACACAAGAAATGGTTATCATTGGAGTGGGGCCTAAAAACCTGGGGTGGCAGAAAGACTTAGCTATCAGATTTCATCAAATCTAATCACCATCTATTATAAGATATATCAGTACGCTGTAATACTAAAAGGAAATAACCTTGCCAATTAAATTATGACACACCATGGATTTTGATATTATTATAATTATTAAAATGATTCATTTATTTTACTTCAGAAATATCAAAATATGAACCATCTTAGGATTTATGAAAATCAGTGTTATTGTATATTTTTGTTAGTCCTTGAAGTTTTTACAAATATATTGATTACCTTTTTATTGAGAAGTAACTAAACAAAAGTTTTAGTATTACTTCTGGATAAATAGTAAACAATTATGGGACTTCCCTGGTGGTCCAGTGGCTAGGACTCCACACTCCCAATGCAGGGGGCCCGGGTTCAATCTCTAGTCAGGGAACTAGATGCCACATGCATGCCACAACTAAGAGTTAACATGATGCAACTAAGACCCAGCACAGCCTGAATCAATCAATCAATCAATAGTAAACAATTACATGGCCTCCTCAAACTGAATTCATTAGGAGTTAATATTTTATTTCATCAAAATTCTGATTTGAAGGAGAAACTGGACCTTTAACCCCCTTTATCTTTATCCTAGTTCTGACACCTTTTAATATCTGTGACCTCTCACTGGAGCCTTCTGGTTTCCACATCTATCAAATCAGAATCTTGGAGCAAAGAGATTTGGAGTAAGAAGAATCAAGAAGTGGGTAGTAGCCGAATTCTTCAGGCTCTTAAGGTCCTCTGAAAATTTTGAACTTTCTTTTGTTAAATTAATTAAGCAAGGAGACTATTACACTGAGGGTACTCTAATGCTGGGGCAAAACAACGTCTAAGCCTGTAAATGCCTCAAGGTTAAGAAATTGAGACACTAGGGACAACCAACTACAAACAGCCAACTAGGCTGTAGCCAATCAAATCATGTCCTTTCCTTTCTTCCAATGTCAGTCTCTCCCCAGTTCCTGTCAGCCCAGGACCCCAACACTTCTTGTTTGGCGCTGCTCTATTGGAATTGATTTTTGCTCAGATAAATTCTTCAAAATGTTAATATACCTCAGTTTCTCTTTTAACACTCCCAAGGGAAGGTTTTAAGTAGTGACTGTCATGATTACATTTTTATGGCAAAACCCACATTGATGACATTTTGGCTGCAGTATAGAAAGTCAATTAGATGAAAGCAAATTTCCAGTCTCAATTTGTGTGTTCAAATTCTTTCTTAAGCAGTATTAATCTTATAAATAGAGCAAGTAGGGAATCTACTCCTTAGTGGGTTAAATTTAAGGGATTCTGAGAAACTGGGACATAACAGTTCAGCTCCCAATACTAACAATGTTGGGCTCTGATCATCTTCCGTCAAAGAGCATTTTTGAACTTAAGGATTGGCTTCTGGTGAAACCCTTTGTGACACTGGGATCTTTTGTCTTGCGAGAATGAGTTTTTCAAAGATTTCCCAAATTCCTTAACGGATGTGGTAAAGGAAATAAAGAAAATCAGGATATGATGCAAATTAAGTGTTTGATTAATCTTTAAATGAACAAATGAAGGAACAAATGAAGGTAATGAATTAAAAGAGACATGAGTATTGGGGGGGAGAGGGGAGGGTCTCTGAGAGAGGAAGTGAGAAGGTTCTGAGCCTAAATTTCTATCTTTTACAGATATGCTGAGACCAGTCCTGCTGTACAAAAATGCTTTCTATTCAGCAGCTGATGGAAATATCTCAGATCATTTAAAAAAAGAAAGACAGAAAGAAAAAAGAAATTAGAGGAAGTTTGTGGATATTGATAAATAAGATAAGATAAAAATAGAGCAGTCACAAAAAAAAATAGAGCAGTGACAAATGAAATCCTAGATTTTATAATTTTTCCCTTTTGCAGCACTATTTCCCCCTATTGCTTATATAATATTTATTGTTTGTTAAACTTTGCCCTACATTTGTCTTCATGGTCTCAGTTTAACCTGGAGGAAAGGGGGGGAGGAAATGATGTCTTTTCTTTTAAAATATTCCTTACTAAACACAGGAACTGTCCCAAATTGTCTGGGAAGCAGGGTTCCCCATGAGTCCAGGCTCTATTTTTGAAAGTCAAAGGGATTCCAGGCAGACAGGTTTGGTTTAGATAAGCATCCGGATTTGGGGATGGTTATCTGAAGCCCTGCCTTTCATTACATTTCACAGCAATGAAATAATGTCCCCTCTTAGGTTCTAAATCAGTGGAGAAGATTCAGTGAATATCTCAGCTTGTTTTCTTACCCAAGTCACTGTAATATTTCCCAGATTTGCACTTCACCTATCCAAGTGTGTGAATATCAGTGTGTGATCAGCACTTCCCATCCTGTTTGTAGGTATATTGCTTCCTATCCTCTTAACTGATCCTTAAAATAGAGGTCAGGATGAAAAGGTGCTCTTGTTATTTCTCATGAAGGACATTTTAATGGCTAGAGTTCCAGATCCTGAGAAACTAAAATAACAAAGGGAATTCTTTGGAAGAGAAGGTGAGAAACTTCTTATCATGAGATATCATTGCAAGACTCAAGCATCACTTAAATTGAAGGATTACTATCAGGAAAAGCATTCAGAGATAATGGGCTGGAGTTAGAATGAATATAGTTAGAATGAATTAGCTACAAAAAAGTAAAACCTTCTGTAGAATTAATTCCAGGTCAGTTGTGCCCTGCTTCAAAAAAGTTATCAGATATAACTGTGACCTCAAAACAGGGCTTCAGGGTAGCTTTTAAGATGCAAGTGAACTTATCTTTCTTGATCTGGGAGCTGTTACACAGTATTCTCAGTCAGAGAAAATTCATCAGGATTATAATATGTACATCTTTATGTATATACATGTTATATATCTGTAAGAATAAACAAAAATCTGTTACCTATTTATTTGGAACAACTACAGAAAGTTGTCACTGAACATTCAAAGAAATGGTCCATTTCATATCCCACTCAACTCAACATCTACTCCCCACTTGTGACCCTCAACATTTTTCCTCCAAATTTGGTTTTGGGTTGTCCTATGGATAGTTTCCATTCATAGAATTCTGGCAAGATCTGTTGGGAAAAATGGATCAAGGAAGAAACATGTGTCATGGGACTTGTTAGACTTCATTGTTGTTATTTATTGAAGAGTCAGAGGATGATGAAAGAGACATCTCCAACTGTAGTGAATATGAAAGTAATTACATATTGTGATTGCCGGCAGTAGCTGCTTGTGGTACTGTTAAAAACTGCTATTATAACTCATGCTAGAAGGGCAGGAATGCCTCCATTATCTGTGGGCAATATGTGGACAGATGTACAAAAACACATTATAGGAGATAAAATCTAGAAACTCTTTTTTTCTCCTAGAGGCTCCTAGAGGCCTTTACCCCCTGCTCGTGTGTCCCTTGAGATAATTAGCCTGGTGGATTTCTCATTATGGATTATGACTGATTTCTTTTAACTGTTGTCTCTCCATTGTACTGGTAGCCCAGATCTAAATCTTGTTTCTCCACTGATTTTCATCATTTCTCTAGACTCTGGTCACCATTCCAATACTGCTGTCAAGGCCAGTACAAGTTCACATGGTCCAAAACAGAAATTTCTAATTCAAACAATCTGTAAATGAGCTTCATCAAGGGATCTGAGAACCCCTGAAATTCTATGCAAGTATTATATATATACACACTTGTGCAGTTTCTTAAAAGCAGGTGACTAACATATATCACAACCTTTCAGATATTTGTAACCCCCATTCACCCAAATTTAAGGACTGCAAGTATAGATTCTCTTTGGCATGATTTGGACACTTTTATTATATTGCCTTTTAATTTGCCTTCCTATAAAGCCAATAGATTCTTAATAAGGGACAGGATTTTTTTGATTGCAAATAGGAATACTCACTTCCCTCATTCATCCAGATCCTCTTTAGAGGCAGGTGCAACCAATTCCTAGCTGCCATGAGTATTGTCAGCTATCAATTTAGGACTGCCCCTTCTGCAGAGAATTATTGTCCATCTAACTGTGAAGATTTGCTCACAGGATGAGAACAGCCCATGTCTAATGACCACTGACCAAGACCACCAAAGGCCTGCCCTCCTGCTTAAAGAAAACACCAAGTTTATGGTGCATTAACACTTCAGAGATCTCTGTGGGATCAGGCTTAAGCTCAACTCCGGCTGAGACCACATCCTTGTTCAGTTCATTCTTCTGCCCCATTCTGCTTCCCTCATTCCCCTTTTTCTGAGAGCATCTGAATCTCTGTCTTAGGCCTTGCTTTTGTAGAACCCAACCTAAAACAATGCCCATGCTCTTAAACCCTGAAGCTAATTTAATGTAGCTGATTGTCTCATGGAGATACTAATCTAATGGAGGCCGTTGTATGGGATCATTAACCTCAAATTAGTTCTAAGTAAAAACTTTACTCTTGAATATTTTCTTGGGCATTTATTTAGAAATAGAAATAACACTTTGGACTTATGTAACACTATTTTTCATAAAATGTGGGTGGCAACTGCTATTATGAACAGCTCTAAGTAAAAATAATATATTTGACATTTTCAAGTTAGCCAGAAATAGAATTATATAATCTATCTACTTTCTATCATATTTACTACTTGAGCATCTCTCTTCCATTTTCCATTTATGCAAGTATTTCAAGCTAATTTCTGATAAAAGTTCAGCTTGCAAATTTGTAGGGCTAGCCTGTTTCTAGAAGAGTACCCAAATTTCGAAGGCAGACAAAGAATCTTGGCACCCTCAAAACTTGGCTCTTTCTTTAGGTAAGCCAACAGGTGATGTACTGCTTATCACCTGTTGATGAGGCATATGTACTTGGCTATAATAAAATAACTGGCTTTTCACAAATTCTTAAAATATGCCAGGCCCTATGCATGCATTATCTCATTTAAGGGTCAAAACATTTAAGGGTCAAAACATCATTATTGTGCAAATACAATTATCTCCATTTCACAAATGAAAATCTTAGGTATGTTAATATTTTCTGTATAATCACAGAACAAGTGATTGGCAGAACTAGGCTTCAGAAATAGATCTTCTTGACATTAATCCTTTGCTCTTAACAAATCCTTTGCTCAAACCAACCTTGGGTCCCCTCACCAATCTACTGACACTGGGTTGTGATGAAGGAAATTGCAGACTTTATTACAGGACACAAAACAAGGAGTCCAGGGCAACTAGTCTCAAAACACCCAAACTTCCCAATGGGTTTCAGGAAAGCATTTTTAAAGGCCAAGTGAAGGAAGGGAGTTGCAGGGTATATGATCAGCTTGTGCACAATTCTCAGACTGGATGATAGTAAAGTAACAGGGTGGTGTCACAAGGGTTAACATTATCAATCCTAAGGTACCAGTAAGTCTGGGGACTATGTGCTTATGGTCATCAAGTAGTTAATTTCTTCCATTTGGTGAGACTTTTAGCATCTATAAAACAACTCAGGAAATGTGCATCAGATACTATTACATAGGTACTTCAGAGAGGAGCTAAAGCAGAGGGTATATGGGAAGGGGTCTGTCCCAGGAAGGCCCCATAGTGTCCTGCTTGATTACAAAACTATATTTTGCTCCCATAATCTGTCTCTCATTTGATGAGGGGCAAGAAGAAATAGTTTATGTCCAAAAGTAAATGGAAAAGCCAGCACAGTGTAGAAGTATGGTATGGAAGATGCAAGGTAATTATTCCTGGAGATTCTATTTCATGGTTGAGCACAGAGCAAGCTTGAAGATTTCTGACCAAGGTAAGTGGGGGACTCTCCAACTTCAGTGAGTCTCTGAGTTTTTTGGTTTACATGCTGCTAAGACATCTTAGAGTGACTCCTTTCCTAGTCTTACCTCCAGTTTGCTGTCCTCATCACCTGCTTGTTCTGAGTTTGAGATGCATGGAAAATAGTTTCCCTTTCAAACCTGGGTGTTATGACATGACTACTACATATGCAGTTAGCTGTCTGATAAAGTTGGGTGTTCCTCAATCAACTCACCAGCCTCTCTTCTATAAAGAGGTATCAAGGATCCTAACTGTTGTTATAACAACAGGAAGTATTAAGCACAATTTAAAGTAGATGAACAAAACTAAACTCATTTCTGCCTCTTAAACTGTTTACATAAATTGAATTTATTTGACCTCCATATTTTTGTGTATTTTTTGATAAAATATGTATGATTGGATGTTATTTCTTCCAATTTTTACTTATTGTTGCCTTGAATTTTCTGGTATATTAGAAATAGATAAATTGGATCTCATCATATTTGAAATTTCCCTCTGTGAAAGATCCTCTTAAGAGAATTGAGAAACAAACTAGAAACAGTGAAAATACTGTAAGTACCCTACATATGAATGAGTTCCATTCTGAGAGCACATCCAATTTGTTCGTAAGTCCAACAAAGTTAGCCTAGGTACCCAACTAACACAATTGGCTATATAGTACCGTACTGTAATAGGTTTATAATAATTTTCACACAAATAATACATAAAAAGCAAACAAAAAATATAGAAAACATTTTAAATCTTACAGTACAGTACCTTGAAAAATACAGTAGTACCAGCTACATCACTGCTGCTTTTATGCTTGCTTCCAGACATCCTGGGCTTGAAATAAAGATCCTGTTCCACTGTACTCTATACACTACTGTACAGTAAAGTACACAAGAAGGCAACCACTTGTAGAGGATACATGCACATGACAATGTACACCAGACACATGAACTAACTTACGTGATTGGACATGTGAATGCACTTGCACATCTTTGAAAGTTCTCAACTTGAAGGTTCATTTGTAGCGGACTTAATGTATTTGCAAACCACAAATTTAACAAAATACTAGTATCTAGAATATATAAAGGACCCTCAAATAGCAACTTTAAAAAAACAATCCTGAACAGACATTTCTGCAAAGAGCATATATAGATGGCAAATAAGCACATGAAAAGATGTTCAACATCATTAGCAATTTGAGACATGCAAATTGAAACCACAATGAGATATTACTACATACCTACTAGAAAGGATAAAATAAAAAATAGTGATAACACCAAATGCTAGTAAGGATGCAGAGAAACTGGATCACTCATATATTGCTGGTAAAAATATAAAATTGTATGGCTACTCTTGAACAGAGTATGGCAATTGCTTACAAAACTACACAGGTACTTATTATACGATCCAGAAATTACACACTTGGGCTTTTATCTCAGAGAAATTAAAACACCAGTGACACAAAGACCTGTATACAAATATTCATAGCAGCTTTATTCATAACAGCACAAAGTGGAGACAGCACACATGTTCTTCAATTGGTGAATAGTTGAACAAACTGTTGTGCACACATAGCATGGAATACTACTCAGCAATAAAAAGGAACAAACCCTTTATCCACACAACAGCTTGGTTGGATGCTCAGTGAATTATGCTGAATGGGAAAGCTAATCTCAAAAGGTTACATATACTATATGATTCCATTTATATAACAATATTGAAATGACAGAATTATAGAAATGGAGAACAGATTAGTGATCCTTAGAGGAATGCAGCTTCTAATGGAAGTACGAAAAGAAGAGAGCATACTTTGACCCATGAGCTGGGTAGAAGAATGAGGAAATGGCAAAATTATATTAACAATTAATTAATTATATTAAATTATATTCTCTTCATCTCAAAGTGGTTTTGATGATTTCTCATAAGGAAGAGGTCACAAAGCCAATTTAGATGGTCCAACGGGCCTGAGATGTATCCAACAAAGGTAATAATGTGGAAAGAACATTTACACAGTATTAAGTTTTTCAGGCACCATTCTAAGTGTTTCACATTTATAAATCCTCATGACAGCTTAATGAGTTAGATTAATCCTATATTCAAACCAGAGATTAGGCATAGAGAGACTAAGTACTAAGTACTAAGTTTGCATATGTTCCTAAGGTGGTGGAGTGGGAATTTGAACCTAGGAAGTTTGTATCTGGATTCTTGCTCATAAATTTGATGCTATAGCTTTGCATACTCAAGAAATTGTGCCTCACTCATTTCTCCTACTCCATGTAAAATTTCCTTAAAATAGAAGCTCATAAATCTGATCCCTGGTGGTAGCCTGAAAACACTTTTATCCAGTTCATCTGGCCATGAGTACATTAAACTGATATTTAAGAATCTTGATATGAAATGACAAGCCAAAAGAGTTAAGATGAAACAGACTGAATAAAATTATAGTTTTTGCCTTTATTATTTACTTTTTCCTCTAAATTGTGTGTATTATACTTAAGTACATGGAAGAATTTTCAGCAATGTGTAAATTATGAATCCAAAGTGGATGCCTTTGCACTTTGCTTCACAATGTGGAGTGAATAAATTGTAAACCAGAAATAAAAGTATCTGAAAATTAAAATGCTTTTGGCACATAATTAGTGTTAATTAGCAATGGTAGTAATTTCCGTACATTATTTCATGTCACAAAACTTGTGCATTGGAATATTGGCTTCTTGCCCTCATTGTCTTTGGAATGTGGAAACTCTTAGAAATTATTGCTTTGCAAAGAAAACCTACCATGATGGAATTTCAGGAGGCTATGAATAATATATTTTCAGTAAGGAAATGAGTGACCGCGTGGCCCTTCTTTATAGTTTTTGTTTTTCTCTCTGAGTATGAAGGTATAGACTCAGCATTTTATTATTCTCATAGCCTTTTTTGTTATTAAAAACTCTTTACTTTGTAGTCAGAGGCAGATAGGAGAATGCTCAGAGTTGATTATCTTGCTGAAAGGAAGAAAATAATGCTGTATTTAGTGATCTCTTAAAGAGAGGTTAGTTCTCAAAAGGCTTATCTGATGAACACTTATTTTGGAATCCAGCTTCAAAAAGTTTGGAGAAAAGAATATCAGTTAGAACCCTTTCTTGCAGTTCATTCAGCTGGTAACTTCTAATGCCTCAAGCCACACAGCTGAGATCTAATGGAAACAAATTCTTATCAAACTCTGTCTGACTCCAGACTTCTGTACGTCAGTGTGTATCTTCTTTATGCAGAAGAGAAATTTTGTCACTTATGAAAGCTCAAAAAATAAGACTCAGACTTTTTTCTGAGAGTGATTCAGAGATCAGTCTGGAAAGTCCTGAGCTGAGGCTGGGTCTTACAATATGGCCTGCCTTGACTTAGCAGGAGGCCAGGTAGTAGCTGCGTCTATAGTTGTCACATGAGCCCTTCCTACCTTCACATTTATAGTCTCAGATATATCCAGGACATCAAATACAGTAAAAGCCAAAGAAATGGAGATGCAAGAATAAATAAACATTTATCTTTAAAATACATTTAAAATAATTAATCTAAGTAATGGTAATACTGAATATTCGACTTGGTGAAAAGCCTGAAGAAAGGAACCAAACAGCTCCATTTTATCTTGATTCTTACTGCCTTACAGTAACACAAGGATTATTGTACTGTAGTAGATACTGTTAGTGCCTTATCAAGGTTCCATTTACCTTCTTAGTACCCCCATCTCCCAGCTGCTCTGATAGTTTGCTGCTCATAGTTCAGAGCTGCCATCCCTCCTCAAAACTTCCCCTTGGCAAATGGCAGCCATTCCACCCAGAGGTGCAGGGGAAATTACATCCACTGGAGAAGATGGCTGGTAGTCAATGACCAAATGATGAAAGTTTACAAAAGCCCTACCCTCTCACCTCAGGGTATAACCAAGCTTGAGGTACTAGTCACATTCCAGAGCTCCCTATGGTATCAAACTGAGGCTGGACTTCAGCTGAATCACCTGTCTGTATATTTTCTTCCCCTTTATTCTGTTTTCCTCATCTCCTTATAGTTTTCTCCTGAGTGCATTCCTTCAGTAAATCATTTTCATGCATACACACTCACACACAAATATATCAGGCTCTGCTTCTAGGGAACATAACCCACAAACACCCATTGAGAGCCATCAGGTATTCATAGGAGACTGATAAATTACCATGTAGAGGGAGATAGTTCAGCAAAGAGGAAGAGATTGTATATGACATAAAAAGGTATAAATGAAGTTACTTCTTACACAGTGCTCTGAAGCCAGTATACTCTGGATATTTAAACAAATCTATTTAATTTCCTGCAAAGAGAAATTAAATTCCTATAGTAATATGTTGTATGTGGAAATAGATGTTTTGAATTTTCTGAGCTACAAAATAATCTATAAGATTGGAAGCCTTTCAAAAGTAGGCATCAAAAATATGCAAGTTAGGAAGGAAACCCAGAGATTCCTTACATCCAAGTGTCAATGCATATCTAAGAATTAGGTGTGTTTCCTTTTTTACACATTCTGAGAAAACATTTATAACTTTAATCAGTAACTCATTTAGTGGCTAATGATCCTAACAACTGGAAAACTATTCATTTTTACCTAATGCAAATGCTTGCTATCCAGTGTAAATTTTCTTCCTCTCCCATCCTGTGTAGATTTGAGAAATTAATGAGTTATAGTGTTCCTTTACTTTATCAGAATTCATTTTCTTACTTTCTTTTTGGGGGCAGAAATGAAATGAGGATTCCCATTCCTCTAACTTAGGGACAAAGCTCTGTTTGACCTCCCTCTGGTTACAAACAGCTAGATATTCTGGATAAGATATGCTAATATCTGCACAGGAATGGTTAAAAAAAAGGCTCTAGAAATAAAGAGGGAAACTAAAGCTAGGATGGCAAATAATCTGGTAGCCTGGGATGGTTATGGGTCCAATATATGTTAGGATTTCAGGGTAGAATTTTAAAGCTGTCAGGAGCTTCACTGAGCTGGAAGAGAGAATGAGCTGCTAGGTGTCAAATAGGCAATTAAAGCAACAAGCCAAAAATGAAAAATTTAAGCCTTTAATCACTGTGATGGTATAAGCAAGAGTCTAAAATCAGAGAATGTGCTGGTTGTCTCCTGTTGGGTGGGTCAGCACAGATATGGGTGGGAGTTTCTTAATTGTTGAAGGAGCTCTGCACACCTGGGGGGAAGGGGGATGCCGGGAGAGTGTGTGGCTAACAGTGGAAAAGTGCTCAGAACTGAGATTGGGGAAGGTGTCTTCAATGTCTTCTCCTCCAGCCCCCATAAGAAAGCTTAGCAGAGGTGCCTGAATAAGACCTCTCTCTGCCCAGGGCCTCAGATAAAGAGACCTAGGAATGAAGGATCTGAGCTAGGAATGCAAATGCGTGAAAGAGTGTGGGCAGCAGAAGGGGTCTGAGACCTTGACGGCAACTCCCCTTGAAGCTTCCATCGAGGCTGGTTCATTGTTTCCCTGTGAAGCTTGGCAAGTAAAGCCTTTGTCATTGTCTATGGTTGGGCCTGAAAAGTCACATATAAGTTTTTAACAGAGAACCAGAATCCTCGCATTCAATATAAGGAGAGATAATCTGTCCTTGTGCTAGTAATAAGACATATCCTTGGAACAGATAACTTTACATTAAACTAGCATCCTGGAAGAGCTTTTTCTTTGGTAAAAAGAAGAAGAAATTAACTTTATACACTAGTCCACAGAAGGGAAAAATAAGAGCTTCTCTTTGCCTCGATCTCTACATAGAACAAAAATTGCACATGAGAAATGCAAGTCCCAGGACTATCCCTTCTGGGGGTTTGGAGTCTAATTTATAATATGAATGTGGTGGGAGAATCCCCCAATTAGGGTCTGAAAATGAAAGACATGAAGACTCACAAGGTGCTTTGTAGCAACCATTCCAGAGCAAAGAGTACACAAGATTCCCACAGAAAACACTAAATAACCAATCTGAGATGAAGAAGAACTCTTAGTAAAAATTTACAAATGACGCAAAGAAACCACCTACCATGATGGACGGTTATGTGAACAGTTAACCATACAATGATTAGACACATAGTGAAACTGCAGAACATGGAGGACAAAGAAAAGAATCTCATAAGAATCAGAAAGAAAGAGCAGATTTTCTAAGAAGGAATGATATTTATATCAATAGCAAGGTATACTATAGACCAGGAAACAGTGAAAAAATATGTTCAATAGGTATTTGGAAATAACTGTCATAAAGGAAGAAATCAATTTTTTAAAAAGACATTATTGAAACCTGCAGAAAAATCAAATATTAAGAGGATTTTTTTAAGGATAAAAATTAACATACAAAAATCAGTAGCATTTCTATATGCCAGCCGAAACCAATTATAACTTTTAATATATTTTACAATGGTTGCATTCACCATAGAAGGTGAAATAGAAGGAAAAACCAGAAGGTATCTCAGAGTAAAAGGAATAAAACCACATTTATGAAGAAAAGTATTAAAATTTATTTTAAGTCATAAAACCTTATCATTTTGAAGGAGATATGTTCATGGATAGAAAGACAATGTTAAGTTCATTAAAATAATCTATAGATATATTTCTACTTAAAACCACAAAATTATTAATTTTAAAATTATTCATTATTAAAAACTTTTAGAAATTTGGAATTCTTTTTCACAGACCTTGCCAAATAGATTGTTAAACTCTTATATAATAAGATGTATAAAATCAATTTGAAAACGAAAAACAAAAAGGCATTTTTTTTTACCAGATATGAACACTAGTGATAAAGTTATAGTTATTAAGGCAGTGAGCTATTAGTATAGACAATAGATAAATGTAGTGCTGGTGTACACACTAGGCCAATTGAAACAGGAGGGAAGGGGGCAGGGCACAACCTTTAAAAGAATGATATAGCCATAGGACATGACAATGACTGATTAGAACCAATTGTGTCCAAGATGGCAGAAGATTTGTCTTCCAGTAGACCTTGAGCCTCATTTTATGCTCATTGTAATACATCAGCACACTAAATGACACACCCACCAACACCATGACAGTTCTGAGGTCAACCATAAAAGGTCAAAAAGTGGGCAGTGACCCAATTCCTGGAAATCCCCACCCCTTCCCCAAAATAATTAGAATAATCCTCCTACTCTTTAGCCTATGAAATTACCCAGCCTATAAAAACTAACCACGCCATATTGCAGGGCTCTCTCTCACCTTCTGAGATGGCCCACACTCTGTCTGTGGAGTGTGTTTCTACCAAGGCCTCTTGCCTTCTGAAATGGCCCACATTCTGTTGGTGGAGTGTGTTTCTCTCTAAATAAATCCACTTCTTACCTATATCTTTGTCTCTCACTGAAGTCTTTCTGCAATGAGACATCAAAAACCTCAAATTCACAAGGAATACAATGACAGAATGGACCTTAGAAACAGACCCACATGTACATATATGAATATTTGCTTTATGATAGAAGTGGCATTATAAGTCATTGTGAACAGAATGAACTATGTATGTGTAAAAAATAGAAGTATATTACTACCCCACATAATACATAAAAAATGAATTCCTTACAGAGTAAAGTTCTAAATGTGACTAGCACAAAATTTAAAACTTTTAAGAGAGTCTATAAAAGAATCCCTTGATGGCCACAAAGTAAATTAGAATTTCACAAACAAGACAAAAATGCACAAACCGTAAAGGAAATGAATGACAAACTGGCCACATTAAAATGAATACAATCCATGGAAACAAAATAAAACCATGAACAAAGTTGAGATCTACACCACAGACAGTCAGAAGATATTAACAATGAACATAGTCATGGAAGGCTTAGTAGCCAAAATACATAAGGCACTCCTCCAAAACAATGGGAAAAAAATAAACAACCTGATAAAAAATGGGTTGAAAATGGGCAAGAGATGAGTAGGCAAGTTTTAAGAAGGAGAAAACCAAACGCCAATAAACACAGAAAATATTACTTAACCTCACTAGTATAGATAAATACAAACTGGCACCATACTGAGATTCTTTTAGCCATTTGTCTCATAAAATTAAAATAGATAAAAATATTTTAAGTCTGACAACTTCAAAAGGAGGTGAAGATGGAAAGAAATGGGCATGCAACACATCAGGTGAAAGTAACATGTAACAATCTCATTAGAAACAGAAACTCATAATCTCAGTGGCTTAATACAAAGAAAGTTCATTCATTGTTCATGTCCCAGTCTAGGGGACATGTTCCTGGTCATACAGCCTCTGATGAAGTTATTCAAACAGCCCAGTCCCTCTCATCTTGTAAGTCAACTCTGTTCAAAGTCCTTAGAGAACTCTCCTTGCAGCTGGATGATGAGGAATGAGACCATTGGGAAGTCGCACTTCTTGGTCATGGAAACTTTAAAACACCACACACCTCTTCTATTCACATGTCACCAGCATTCAGGTCTTCAGAAACATCTAACTATGAGAAAGGCCAGGAAATGGAATCAAGCTTTATGCTTAGGAGGAAAAGAAAATGGGACTTAGTAGATATGCATAATCTCCTGCCACAAAATAATGTGCATTTCTGGTAAGAATATACATTAATACAATCATTTTGAAGGCAATTTTTAGTAAAATTTTCATTACACATACCTTTATAAGCCACAATTCAACTTACATAAATAACCTAGGAAAATCTTATACACATGTTCAGAGGATCACTTACAAAGAGTTTTTTTTAATATTCCTTTCAATAATTTTTATAATTTTGATAAATAGAAAACAACATAATTTTCTCTTTGTTGAGGAATGGAAATGAGAACAGTGGTTTATTTATACAATGGAACATTACAGCTTAGTTAAAATAAATTTTAAAATTAAATGTTATCAGTGTAGATACATTTGAAAATGTGAATTACATTAATATAAGGTATTAAATGATAAAAAAGTGCAAAACCATACGTGCACAATTTTAAATTTTACAAAACAACAATTTCCACTGTTCATGAGTACATGTAATATAACAATAGCATAAAAGCATGCAGGGAATAATATACACTATTTTCAGGATAGTGGTAAGCTCTGAGGATGAAATGACAAGAAAGGTGATTTGAATTCTTAAAAAAGGAAAAAAAAATCTGAAGCATATCTGGCAAAATATTACCATGTTTTAAATCTAGATTTTGTGTACAAAAGTATCTGTTATATGCTCCCAGTGTATATTTCAAATGCATATTAGTAAAGTTATTCTAAAAATAAAGTGAAAAATATGTGAAAGATGTTTCAGCACTAACTAGTCTGTCATAATTTTCAAAATATTTTAAGATTTCAAATATTTCCACATATTGCAGTAGATAAAGTATATAAAACAATTAGATTTTAGTATAATTTTAAAGGGAAGATCTTTGAGCAAATGAAATGGGAAAACATTATCTAAAAATCATTAAAACACATTAATTACAATGTTTTAATAAAGGCAGATCTTTTAGATTTTTATGGAGGCTTCATTACAATAGACAGGATTGATTAAATCATTGGCCATCAGTGACTGAACTCAACCTCTAGCACCTCTCCTCTCCCTGGAGGTGGATGTGAGACTGAAAATTCCAACCCTCCAGTCACCTGGTTGGGTCACCTGGCAACTATACCCCATCTCTTAGATAGGGTCCAAAAGTCATCACATTATCATAATAAGAGAACTATATTACTCTCATCACCTAGGAAATTCCAAGGGTATTAGAAGCTCTGTGCCAGAAACAGCAACAAAAACAAACAAACAAAACATTTCTTATTATGAATCCCAGTAATGAAACCGAGCAGACCACTTTGGGGTCCTCGGGATACAAATCCTTTCCATGTCCCCCATTTCCTGTTTGTGGGAAAAAGGCTTCATTCAGTCTCCTTGACCTTCCTTGAGTACCAAAGGGCAGTTTCAAACAGTTGCTTATCAAGGAAGGTTGGGAATGCAAAAACAGAGGAGCAGGCAAGAAACAATAGCGCAGGGTCCTCCTCAAGGAATATACATAACAATATATCTTTGAGTTATTCTTCAGGAACTAAGATCCCCTCCCAGGTGGAGAATGATAACTTCAGGCTGAGCACAAGAGTCCTGGAACAACATAGTTCTAAGTAACAGGACTGGAACACAACATTCCTGTTACCTCACCACCAACCAGTTAGAAGAAAATCTTCATTCCATGGAAGAAAACGAAGACTCTGACTCCCTTACCAAATGATTAACTGTGACTGATCTCCTCTTTCTCCCTTTAAAAACTTTTATAGTCAAGCAGAATCTTCAGAGTTGGTTCTTGGACATGAGTCTGCCTTCTCCTCAGGTTGCTGGCCTCCTGAATTAAGCAAGCTTTTCTTTCCAACCAACACTTGTCTCTAAAGTATTGGCTTTTGAATGGTGAGCAACCAAAACCTGAGTTCAGTAACAGTATCACAGCAGATCTTTTAATTGATTTATTGCTCTCTTGCTCTCCTACCTTCCACAATATACAAAAGTTAGATACATAAAATAATAAAAAATAGCTTATGTAGCCACAAAGTGGCAATGAGACAGTCACGTCTTAATCTTAATCCTTTAAGGGTATATTATGTATAATATCATTTTCAGTAACTCAGTGGGGGCATCTAGCTATTTACAAACTGAATATTAGTTAGAGGTCCGCTGTTCTCAGAATCCCATGTGAGTCTGACTTGGTGAGTGAATTCTCCATAATAACATAACTCTTAATTTTTAGGTTGTTTCAGCTACTCTGTCTCTTGAAAAATTATTCAGATCCATTTACATTTCCTTGAGATTTTGAATTCTAATAATGTGGTTTTGAAATCAAGCAGGACCCTATGGTACCCTCTCGGGTGGGTACAAAAGTCTTTCAGTATCCACTGTTTCTTGTTTGTAGGAAAAAGGCTTCAGCTTCCTAGACCTTCCCTAAGTTCCAAAGGGCAGATTCTGTTTCTAATTAGGGAAGTGAGGAAATGCAGAAACAAAGGAAGAGCAGGCAAGAAACAATAGTGCAGTGATAAAGCAGGGTCCTGATTCCTCCTCAAGCAATATACATAACAAATATCTTTTTTTTTTTTTAGTGTTGGTGTTTGTTTGTTTTTTCACACACACACACACACACACACACACACACACACACACACACTGTATTTTATTTTTATAAGAGATAAATAAACTGACACCAAGCATTATAAATGGATGACCACAATAAAAGCAACAGTGATTGCAGTTACCAAACATGAAACATACTCATACTATGTCATAATATTGACATTCAGTCCAGTAATGCTCCACTGTAACAGCTCCTTTACTTTGCAGTGATAATTGATTTGTATATTTTTTGCCTCTGAGTGCTTGTGGGATTTTTTTTTTTATTCAAACAGAAAGTTACAAAAATTATAATCATCCTTATCAGTTCACTCAGTCCCATGTAATTAATTTTCTTTTTTTCATCTTGATCTGCTGATAGTTTATGATGTGTGCAAGGTTTGCACTCCTTTAATCTGAGCTCACTCAGATAATCTGATGAGCTTTTGTGGTTTCTTTAATCTGGCCTTCAGGTGGTCTTCTTGAAGAACTTCTCTGGTTCATTTAATCTGGCTTCAGTTGGTCTTCTCTGAAATGAAGAATACTGACATCTTCCATTTGTTGGGTTTTAGTTTCTCCTCTGTGTATCACTTGGGGAGGAACCAGGACCATGCCCCAAGGCTGCATTATTGTTTCTTGGCTGCTCCTCCCTTGTCTCTGCATCCCCTCCCTTCCCTGATTAGCAACTGTTTAAATCTGCCCTTTGGAACTCAGGAAAGTTCAGGGAGGCTGGAGTCTCTTCCTTACAAACAAGGAATGGGGGACATGGAAAGGCTTCCATGCCCAGGAGCCCCACAGGGTCCTGCTCAGTTTCAACCCTAAACTTTTTCTCCACGTCTCAAACCCCACAGTGCCTTCCTGGTGCCAAGATTTAAGAACTATAAAAATGAATATTTCCTATAATTTAATAATTTTACCTTGTTTTTATTTTTTCACATTCAATAAACATTTAAACTTTTAGAAGAGTTGTAGATTTACAGAAAAGTTCAAGGATATTACAGAGCTCCCATCTACCCTGCACCCAGTTTGGCCTACTGTTAGCATTACAATGGTTATATGTTTCTATAAGCATTTGTGTGCAGGTTTTTCATGGACATAAGAATATAAAGCAGTTGGATAATACCTAAGTGTACAATTGCTGGATTATGTGGTAAGATTTTGTCTAGCTTTATGGGAGCAGCCAAACTATCTTCCAAACAGCCTGTTCCATTTTGCATTCTGCCCCCAATGAATGAGAATTCCTGTTACTTCAATTTCTTACCAATGTTTAGTTCTGTCAAATCATTCCTCCTCAATATTAACCATTCTAAGATTAAGCTAGGTGTGTGATGGTATCTCATTGTTTTTTGGTTTTTTTTTTTTTTTGCGGTACGCAGGCCTCTCACTGTTGTGGCCTTTCCCGTTGCAGAGCACAGGCTCCAGACGTGCAGTCTCAGCGACCATGGCTCATGGGCCTAGCAGCTCCACAGCATGTGGGATCTTCCTGGACCGGGGCACGAACCCGTGTCCCCTGTATCGGCAAGCGGACTCTCAACCACTGCACCACCAGGGAAGCCCAAGTATCTCATTGTTTTTATTTGCATTTCCCTAATGACATATGATGTTAAGAATCTTTCATATGTTACTTGCTATCCGAATATCGTTTTTGATGATGTATCTGTTCAGGCCTTTTGACCATTTTTAAATGGATTTGTTTACTTTCTTATTGCTGAGTTTTAGTGTTCTCTGTATAATATGGAACAAATCCTTTATCAGATAAGTATTTTGCAAATATTTTCTCACAAACTGTGGCTTGTCTTTTCAATCTTTTAAGTGTCTTTCACTGAGCAAGAGGTTTACCTTTAATAAAAACTAACTTATCAATTTATTCTTTCATGGATCATGTTTTGTTGTTGCAGATAAAAACTCATCACCAAACCCAAGATCACACAGATTCTCTCCTATATTTTCTTCTACAAGTTTTATCATTTTGCATTTTATGTTTAGGTCTTGAATTCATTTTTAATTTATTTCTGGGTAAAGGGTGAAGTCTGAGTCTAGGTTTATTTATTTTATATTTTATTTTATATTTTATTTTATTTTATTTTACTTTTTACAAATGGCTGTCCAGTTTCTCTAGTACAATTTTTTGGAAAGAGTATTATTTATTCATTAGTTTGTCTTTGCAAATTTGTCAAAAATTAGTTGACTGTGTTTGTTCAGGTCTGTTTCTTGTCTCTGTATTCTTTTCCATTCATCAGTATATCTATTATTTTGCAAATACCACACTGTCTTGATTAGAGTAGCTTTATACTGTCTTAATATCAGAAAATGTGAATCCTCCAACTTTGTTCTTCATTATTGTGTTGGATAGTTCAGACTATTTGACTTTGCATGTAAATTTTGAAATCAGTTTGTCAATATTCACAAAAAAATGTTCTTGGGTTTTGAATGGGATTTCCATTAATTTTATAAATTAAGGTAGGAAGAATTGACATCTTGATGACATCAGGTTTTGCAAATCATGTCGCCATTAATTTCGATCCTCTTTGATCAATTTTGTCAGTGTGTATATTTTGTGTATAAACTACACAAAATAGATTTTTTTCCTAAGTACTTAATTTTTAAAAATCTTTATTGAGATATAATTCACATGAGATACAATTCACCAATTTAAAGTTAAACTTCAATGTTTTTTAGTATATTTCAGAGCTGTGCAGCCATTACCACCATCAATTGTAAAAGATTTTCATGACCTCGAAAAAGAAATCCTCTACCCTTTGGCAATCACTCCCTATCTTCGCCTTTAGTCATCGGTAACCACTAATCTACTTTCTGTCTCTATAGACTGACCTCCTCTGTATATTTGATATAAAAATAATTTTCCAGAGTGCAGCCTTCTGTAGCTGACTTTTTTTCACATACATAATGTTTTCAAGGTTCATCCATGTTGTAGCCTGTTATTAATACATTTCTTTTTATTGCCGAATACTAGTCCACTGTATGAATATGCTGCTTTTGTTTATCCACTCATCAGTTAACAATGGATATTTTGATTGTTTCTACTTTTTAGTTAATATGATTAATGCTGATATCAACATTAATGTACAAGTTTTTGAGTGTAATTATGTGTTTTAAATTATTTGGGTATATATCTAGGAGTGGAATTAGTGGGTTATATGGTAACTCTACGTTTAATTTTTTGAGAAACTGCCAAACTCTTTTCCAAAATGCCTGCTCCATATTACATGCTAACAAGCAATGTATGAGGGTTCCAATTTCTCTATACATTTGCAAAATCTTGTTTTTGTCCATCTTATTATAGTCATCCTAATGAATGTGAAGTGGTATCTCATTGTTTTTATATGTGTTTCCCTAAGATTAATAATATTAAGTATTTTTCATACCATACTGAACATTTGTGTATTCTCTTTTGAGAGATATTTTCTTATTTTTCCCATTTAAAAAAATTGAGTTATTCATCTCTTTAGTATCAAGTTTTAAGAGTTCTTTATATATTATGGATATGAATCCTTTATCATATATGTGATTTGAAAATTTATTTTATTTTTTAATACTATTAAATATAAATAGTATTTATTTGAATTTTAAGTTCCAGTGATTGGTTGCTGGTATATAAAGTTGGAAGACTCTTGCATATGAACTTTATCTACCGCAAACTTGCTCTACTCATTTATTAGTACTGAGAGTTTTTTGGTAAATTTGGAGAGTTTTCTACATGTACAGTTACCTATGTATCAAGACAATTTTATTTCTTCCTTTCCAATCTGTACAGCTTTATTTCCATTCCTTCTATCACGGCACTAGCTAGGACTTCTAGTATAATGTTAAATAGGAATGGTGAAAGAGCACATCTATCTCTCATTCCTGACCTTTAGGTGCTGGCCAGATTTTAACAATTGTATTGATCTTCTCAAAGAACCAGCTTTTGGTTTAATTGACTTTTTACTTACTTTTCCTGTACTCAATTCTAATGTTTATTATTTACATTCTTCTACATTATTTTAGCTTTAAATTTTCTTCCTTTCCGTATATATATATTTTTACATCTTTATTGGAGTATAATTGCTTTACAATGGTGTGTTAGTTTCTGCTTTATAACAAAGTGAATCAGCTATACATATACATATATCCCAATATCTCCTACCTCTTGCGTCTCCCTCCCTCCACCCTCCATATCCCACCCCTATAGGTGGTCACAAAACACCAAGCTGATCTCCCTGTGCTATGCGGCTGCTTCCCACTAGCTATCTATTTTACGTTTGGTAGTATATATATGTCCGTGCCACTCTCACTTTGTCACAGCTTACCCTTCCCCCTCCCCACATCCTCAAGTCCATTCTCTAGTAGGTTTGTGTCTTTACTCCTGTCTTACCCCTAGGCTCTTCATGACATTTTATTTTTTTCTTAGATTCCATATATATGTGTTAGCATACAGTATTTGTCTTTCTCTTTCAGACTTTCAGACTTTCTGACTTTCTCTTTCACTCTGTATGACAGACTCCAGGTCCATCCACCTCATTACAAATAATTCAATTTCCTTTCTTTTTATGCCTGAGTAATATTCCATTGTATATAGGTGCCACATTTTTTTATCCATTCATCCGTTGATGGATACTTAGGTGGTTTCCATCTCCTGGCTATTGTGAATAGAGCTGCAATGAATATTTTGGTGCAGGACTATTTTTGAATTATGGTTTTCTCAGGGTGTATGCCCAGTAGTGGGATTGCTGGGTCATATGGTAGTTATACTTGTAGTTTTTTAAGGAACCTCCATACTGTTCTCCATAGTGGCTGTACCAATTCACATTCCCACCAGCAGTGCAAGAGTGTCCCCTTTTCTCCACATCCTCTCCAGCATTAATTGTTTCTAGATTTTTGGATGATGGCCATTCTGACAGGTGTGAGATGATATCTCATTGTAGTTATGATTTGCATTTCTCTAACGATTAATGATATTGAGCATTCTTTCATGTGTTTGTTGGCAATCTGTATATCTTCTTTGGAGAAATGTTTATTTAGGTCTTCTACCCATTTTTGGATTGGGCTGTTTGTTTTTGAACTGCATGAGCTGCTTACAAATTTTGGAGATTATTCCTTTGTCAGTTGCTTCATTTGCAAATATTTTCTCCCATTCTGAGGGTTGTCTTTTCCTCTTGCTTATGGTTTCCTTTGCTTTGCAAAAGCTTTTAAGTTTCATTAGGTCCCATTTGTTTATTTTTGTTTTTATTTCCATTTCTCTAGGAGGTGGATCAAAAAGGATCTTGCTGTAATTTATGTCATAGAGTGTTCTGCCTATGTTTACCTCTGAGAGTTTGATAGTTTCTGGCCTTACATTTAGGTCTTTAATCCGTTCTGAGCTTATTTTTGTGTGTGGTGTTATGGAGTGATCTAATCTCATACTTCTACATGTACTCGTCCAGTTTTTCCAGCACCACTTATTGAAGAGGCTGTCCTTTCTCCACTGTACATTCCTGCCTCCTTTATCAAAGATAAGGTGACCATATGTGAGTGGGTTTATCTCTGGGCTTTCTATCCTGTTCCATTGATCTATATCTCTGTTCTTGTGCCAGTACCATACTGTCTTGATTACTGTAGCTTTGTAGTATAGTCTAAAGCCAGGGAGCCTGATTCCTCCACCTCCAATTTACGTTATCAATATTGTTTTAGTTATTCGGGGTCTTTTGTGTTTCCATACAAATTGTGACATTTTTTGTTCTAGTTCTTTGAAAAATGCCAGTGGTAGTTTGATAGGGATTGCATTGACTCTGTAGATTGCTTTGTGTAGTAGAGTCATTTTCACATAGTTGATTCTTCCAATCCAAGAGCATGATATATCTCTCCAACTATTTGTATCATCTTTAATTTCTTTCATCAGTGTCTTATAATTTTCTGCATACAGGTCTTTTGTCTCCTTAGGTAAGGTTATTCCTAGGTATTTTATTCTTTTTGTTGCAATGGTAAATGGGAGTGTTTTCTTGATTCCACTTTCAAATTTTTCATCATTAGTGTAGAGGAATGCCAGAGATTTCTGTGCATTAATTTTGTATCCTGCTACTTTACCAAATTCATTGATTAGCTCTAGTAGTTTTCTGGTAGCATCTTTAGGATTCTCTGTGTATAGTATCATGTCATCTGCAAACAGTGATATCTTTACTTCTTCTTTTCCGATTTAGATTCCTTTTATTTCCTTTTCTTCTCTGATTGCTGTGGCTAAAACTTCCAAAACTATGTTGAATAATAGTGGTGAGAGTGGGCAACCTTGTCTTGTTCCTTATCTTAGTGGAAATGCTTTCAGTTTTTCACCATTGAGGACAATGTTGGCTGTGGGTTTGTCATATATGGCCTTTATTATGTTGAGGAAAGTTCCCTCTATGCCTACTTTCTGTAGGGTTTTTATCATAAATAGGTGTTGAATTTTGTCAAAAGCTTTCTCTGCATCTATTGAGATGATCATATGGTTTTTCTCCTTCAATTTATTAGTATGGGTATCAAGTTGATTGATTTGCGTATATTGAAGAATCCTTGCATTCCTGGAATAAACCCCACTTGATCATGGTTAATGATCCTTTTAATGTGCTGTTGGATTCTGCTTGCTAGTATTTTGTTGAGCAATTTTTCATCTATGTTCATCGGTGATATTGGCCTGTGGTTTTCTTTCTTTGTGACACCCTTGTCTGGTTTTGGTGTCAGCGTGATGGTGGCCTCGTAGAATGAGTTTGGGAGTGTTCGTCCCTCTGCTGTATTTTGGAAGAGCTTGAGAAGGATAGGTATTAACTCTTCTCTAAATGTTTGAGAGAATTCGCCTGTGAAGCCATCTGGTCCTGGGCTTTTGTTGGAAGATTTTTAGTCACAGTTTCAATATCAGTGCTTGTGATTGGTCTGTTCATATTTTCTATTTCTTCCTGATTCAGCCTCGGCACGTTGTGTATTTCTAAGAATTTGTGCATTTCTTCCAGGTTTTCCATTTTATTGGCATAGAGTTGCTTGTAGTAATTTCTCATGATCTTTTTTATTTCTGCAGTGTCAGTTGTTACTTCTCCTTTTTCATTTCTAATTCTGTGGATTTGAGTCTTCTCTCTTTTTTTCTTGATGAGTCTAGCTAATGGTTTATCAATTTTGTTTATCTTCTCAAAGAACCATCTTTTAGTTTTATTGATCTTTGCTATCATTTCCTTTATTTCTTTTTCATTTATTTCTGATCTGATCTTTATGATTTATTTCCTTCTGCTCACTTTGGGTTTTTTTTTTTGGTTGTTGTTCTTCTTTCTCTAATTGCTTTAGGTGCAAGGTTAGGTTGTTTATTCGAGATGTTTCCTGTTTCTTAAGGTAGGATTATATTGCTCTAAATTTCCCTCTTAGAACTGCTTTTGCTGCATCCCATAGATTTTGGGTCATCGTGTCTCCATTGTCATTTGTTTCTAGGTATTTTTTATTACTTCTTTGATTTCTTCAGTAATCACTTCATTATTAAGTAATGTATTGTTTAGTCTCCATGTGTTTGTATTTTTTACAGATCTTTTCCTGTAATTGATATCTAGTCTTATACCATTGTGGTCAGAAAAGATATTTGATACAATTTCAATTTTTTAAAATTTACCAAGGCTTGATTGGTGCCCCAAGATATGATCTATCCTGGAGAATGTTCCGAGAGCACTTGAGAAAAATGTGTATTCTGTTGTTTTGGATGGAATGTCCTAGAAATATCAATTAAGTCCATCTAGTTTAACATATCATTTAAAGCTTGTGTTTCCTTATTTATTTTCATTTTGGATGATCCGTCCATTGGTGAAAGTGGGATGTTAAAGTCCCCTACTATGAATGTGTTACTGTCAATTTCCCCTTTTATGGCTGTTAGTATTTGCCTTATGTATTGTGGTACTCCTATGTTGGGTTCATAAATATTTACTGTTGTTATATCCTCTTCTTGGATCATCCCTTGATCATTCTGTAGTATCCTTCTTTGTCTCTTCTAATAATGTTTATTTTAAAGTCTATTTTGTCTGATTTGAGAATTGCTACTCCAGCCCTATTTTGGTTTCCATTTGCATGGAATATCTTTTTCCATCCCCTTACTTTCAGTTTGTATGTTTCTCTAGGTCTACCAGGTCTCTGGTAGATGACACATATATGGTTCTTGTTTTTTTTTTTTTTTTTTCAGTATGTGGGCCTCTCACTGTTGTGACCTCTTCCATTGCGGAGCACAGGCTCCAGACGTGCAAGCTGAGCAGCAATGCCTCACAGGCCCAGCCGCTCCGTGACATGTGGTATCTTCCTGGACTGGGGCATGAACCCATGTCCCCTGCATCGGCAGACAGACTCTCAACCACTGCACCACCAGGGAAACCCTGATTCTTATTTTTGTATCCATTCAGCCAGTCTGTGTCTTTTGGTGGGAGCATTTAATCCATTTACTTTTAAGGTAATTATTGATATGTATGTTCCTATTCCCATTATTTTAATTGTTTTGGGTTTGTTATTGTAGTTCTTTTCCTTCTCTTGTGTTTCTTGCCTAAAGAAGTTCCTTTAGCCTTTGTTGTAAAGCTGGTTTGGTGGTGCTGAACTCTCTCAGCTTTTGCTTGTCTGTAAAGGTTTTAATTTCTCAAATCTGAATGAGATCCTTGCTGGGTAGAGTAATCTTAGTTGCACGTTTCTCTCCTTCATCACTTTAAATATGTCCTGCCACTCCCTTCTGGCTTGCAGAGTTTCTGCTGAAAGATCAGCTGTTAACCTTATGGGGATTCCATTGTGTGTTATCTGTTGTTTTTCCCTTGCTGCTTTTAAATATGTTTTCTTTGTATTTAATTTTTGACAGTTTGATTAATATGTGTCCTGGTGTATTTCTCCTTGGATTTATCCTGTATGGGACTCTCTGTGCTTCCTGGACTTGAATAACTATTTACTTTCCCATATTAAGGAAGTTTTCCACTATAATTTCTTCAAATATTTTCTCATTCCCTTTCTTTTTCTCTTCTTCTCCTGGAACCCATATAATACGAATGTTGTTGCCTTTAATGTTTTCCCAGAAGTCTCTGAGACTGTCCTCAGTTCTTTTCATTCTATTTTCTTTATTCTGCTCTACAGTAGTTATTTCCACTATTTTATCTTCCAGGTCATTTATCCATTCTTCTGCCTCAGTTATTCTGTTATTGGTCCCACCTAGAGTATTTTTAATTTCATTTATTTTGTTGTTCATCATTGCTTGTTTCATCTTTAGTTCTTCTAGGTCCTTGTTAAACGTTTCTTGCATTTTCATTATTCTATTTCCAAGATTTTGGATCATCTTTACTACCATTATTCTGAATTCTTTTTCAGGTAGACTGCCTATCTCCTCTTCATTTGTTAGGTCTGGTGGGTTTTTTCCTTGCTCCTTCATCTGCTATGTATTTTTCTGTCTTCTCATTTTGCTTATCTTACTGTGTTTGGGGTCTTCTTTTTTCAGGCTGCAGGTTCGTAGTTCCCGTTGTTTTTGGTGTCTGACCCCAGTGGCTATGGTTGGTTCAGTGGGTCGTGTAGGCTTCCTGGTGGAGGGGACTAGTGCCTGTGTTCTGGTGGATGAGATTGAATTTTGTCTTTCTGGTGGGCAGGTCCACATCTGGTGGTGTGTTTTGGGGTGTCTGTGGCATTATTATGATTTTAGGCAGCCTCTCTGCTAATGGGTGGGGTTGTGTTCCTGTCTCACTAGTTGTTTGGCATAGGGTGTCCAGCACTGTAGCTTGCTTCTTGTTGAGTGAAGCTGGGTGCTGGTGTTGAGATGGAGATCTCTGGGAGATTTTCGTCATTTGATATTATGTGGAGCTGAGAAGTCTCTTGTGGACCAGTGTCCTGAAGTAACTGGCTCTCCCACCTCAGAGGCACAGCACTGACTCCTGGCTGCAGCACCAAGGGCCTTTCCGCCACACGGCTCATGATAAAAGGGAGAAAAATTAGAAAGAAAGAAATAAAGGAAGGAAGAAAGAAAGAGGATAAAGGAAAAGAAAAAGATAAAGTTATTAAAATAAAAAATAATTATTAAAAAAAAATTTTAAGTACAAAAAAAATAAATAAATAAAACTGACAGAAACCTAGGACAAATGGTGAAAGCAATGTTATACAGACAAAATCTCACACAGAAGGATACACGTACACACTCACAAAAAGAGGAAAGGGGGAAAACATAATAAATCTTGCTCTCAAAGTCCACCTCCTCAATTTGGGATGATTCATTGTTCAGGTATTCTACAGATGCAGAGTACATCAAGTTGATTGTGGAAATTTAATCTGCTGCTCCGGAGGCTTCTGGGAGAGATTTCTCTTTCTCTTCTTTGTTCGCACAGCTCCTGGGGTTCAGCTTTGGATTTGGCCCTGACTCTTCATGTAGGTCGCTGGAGGGCGTCTGTTCTTTGCTCAGACAGGACGGGGTTAAAGGAGCAGCTGATTGGGGGGCCTGGGTCACTCAGGCCGGGAGGAGGGAGGGGTATGGATGCGGGGTGAGCCTGTTGCTGCAGAGGCCGGCGGGACGTTGCACCAGCCTGAGGCGCACCGTGCGTTCTCCCGGGGAAGTTGTCCCTGGATCCCAGGACCCTGGCAGTGGCGGGCGGCACAGGCTACCTAGAAGGAGGATGTGGATAGTGACCTGTGCTTGCACACAGGCTTCTTGGTGGCGGGAGCAGCGGCGTTAGCGTCTCATGACCGTCTCTGGTGTCAGCGCTGTTAGCCGCAGCTCGCGCCTGTGTGTGGAGCTCCTTTAAGCAGTGCTCTTAATCCCCTCTCTTGGCGCACCAGGAAACAAAGAGGGAAGAAAATGTCTCTTGCCTCTTAGGCAGGTCCAGACTTTTCCCCGGACTCCCTCCCGGCTAGCCGTGGTGCACTAACCCCTTCAGGCTGTTTTCACGCCGCCAACACCAGTCCTCTCTCTCTGCTCCAACCAAAACCCGAGCCTCAGCTCCCAGCCCTGCCCTCCCCGGCTGGTGAGCAGACAAGCCTCTCGGGCTGGTGAGTGCTGGTCGGCACCAATCCTCTGTGCGAAAATCTCTCCGCTTTGCCTTCCGCACCCCTATTGTTGCTCTCTCCTCCGCGGCTCCGAAGCTTCCCCTCTGCCACCTGCAGAGTCCGCCCGCGAAGGGGCTTCTAGTGTGTGGAGACCTTTCCTCCTTCACAGCTCCCTCCCACTGGTGCAGGTCCCATCCCTATTCTTTTGTCTCTCTTTATTCCTTTTTTCTTTTGCCCTACCAAGGTACATGGGGAGTTTATTGCCTTTTGGGAGGTGTGAAGTCTTCTGCCAGCATTCAGTAGGTGTTCTGTAGGAGTTGTTCCACGTGTAGATATATTTCTGATGTGTCTGTGGGGAGGAAGTTGATTTCCATGTCTTACTCTTCCACCATCTTCCACTCTCCTCTGTATATTCTTCTTCTTTTTTTTTTTTTTTTTTGTGGTACGTGGGCCTCTCACTGTTGTGGCCTCTCCCGTTGCAGAGCACAGGCTCCAGAGCTCAAGCTCAGTGGCCATGGCTCATGGGCCCAGCCGTTCCACGGCATGTGGGATCCTCCCAGACCGGGGCAAGAACCCGCGTCCCCTGCATCGGCAGGCTGACTCTCAACCAGTGCGCTATCAGGGAAGCCCTGTATATTCTTAATGTGGAAGCTTAGGTTATTAATTTTAGATTTTCTCATAGTACTGCTTAGGGAGAAGTTTTTAATGTTATTTATTTCCCTCTAAGCACTGTTTTCACTGTATTCTATAAATTTTGATAAGTAGTATTTTCCTTTTTATTTTATTCAAAATATTTTTAAATTTATGTCCAGACTTTTCCTTTTACTTATGTGTTATTTAGAAATGTTTTGTTTAATCTTTGCATAATGCCTTTCAGGTTCATCTATGTTGTCAGGAATGACAGAATTTCCTTCTTTTTGAGGCTGAATAATATTCTGTATATGTATACCATATTTTCTTCATCCATTCATTTATGAACAGACACTTAGGTTGTTTTGATACCTGGACTACTATCAATAATGTTGCTATGACATGGGAGTACAGATATTTCTTTGAGATAAACATTTGTTTCCTTTGGACACATACCCAGAAGTGAGATTGCTGGATAATGGTGTCATTCTAGCTTTAATTTCTTCAGGAACCATCATACTATTTTCTAAAGTGGCTGTACCATTTTACATTCCCACCAAAACTGTACAAGAATTCCCTTTTCTCCACATCCTTGTCAGCATTTGTTATCTCTAGTCTTTTTGTAATAGCCATTCTAACAGGTGTGAGGTGTTATCTCATTGTGGCTTTTATCTGCATTTCCCTTATGATTAGCAATGTTGAGCATCTTTTAATTTACCTGTTGGCCCTTTGTATATCTTTGGGAAAATGTCTATTTAGCTTCTTTATCCATTTTATTTGGGTTATTCATTATTACTGTTATTGAGTTGTATGAGTTCCGCATATATTTTGAATATTAACCTCCTATTAGATATGCAAATTGCAAATATTTTCTCCCATTCCTTTACTGAACAGAAGCTTTTTAGTTTTCTGTAGTCTCACTGGTTTATTATTATTATTTTGTTGTTGACTTTGCTTTTTGTGTCCAATCCAAAAAGTCATCGCCAAGATCAATGTCAAGAAGATTAGCCCCTATGTTTTCTTCTAGGAATTTTATAGTTTCATATTTTAAGTTCAAGTATTTAATGCATTTTGAGATGATTTTTGTGTAAGGTGTAAGATAGGGGTCCACCTCATTTTTTTTGCATGTGGCTATCCAGTTTTCCCAGCACCATTTTTTGAAGATTATCCTTTCTTCATTGTATATTCTTGGCTCCTTTGTCAAAAATTAATTGACCATATGTGAATGGGTTTATTTTGATGCTTTCTGTCCTGTTCCATTGGTTTATGTGTCTGTTTTAATGCCAAAACCCACATTATACTGTTTTGATCACTATAGTTTTATAATATAGTTTGAAATCAGGAAGTGTGATACCTCCAGCTTTGTTCTTTTTTCTTAAAATTATTTTGGCTACTCGGAGTCTTTTGTGATTCCTTACAAATTTTAGATTTTTTTTTCTTTTCTATTTCTGTGAAAAATGTCATTGGAATTTTGATAGAGATTGTGTTGAATCTGTATATTGTTTTGAGTAGTGTAGGCATTTTGACAATATTAACTCAATATTTATACCTTTCAATTTTTTTGTGTCTTCTTCAATCTTTCATCAATGTCTTATAGCTTTCAGAGTACAGATCTTTAACCTCCTTTGTTAAATTTGTTCCTAAGAATTTTATTCTTTTATAATGCTATTGTAAATGGGATCATTCATTTAATTTTTCTTTCTGAAATTTCATTGATGGAGTGTAGAGATGCAACTGATTTATCATTATTATTACTGACTTTGTATCCTGCAACTTTATTAAAGCAATTTACTAATTCTAAGTTTTATTTTTTAGTGGTCTATGGGGTTTTCTATGTATAATGTCATGTAATTGGCAAATACCAACACTTTTCCTTCTTCGTTTCCTATTTAGATATTTTTATTTCTTTTCCTTACCTTACTGCTCTAGCTAAGACTTCCAGTACTATGTTGAATAAAAGTGGTGACAGTGGGCACTCTTATCTTGTTCTAGATCTTAGAGGGAAATATTTCAACCTTTAACCATTGTATATGATGTTAACTGTAGGCTTGTCATATGTGGTCTTTATTATGGTGATGTACATTCCCTCTATACCCAGTTTATTAAGATAATTTATTATGAAATAATGCTTCATTGTTTTTTTTTTTCCTTCTCCTAAATTTGACCTTTGTTTATTCTTTTTCTAGTTCCTTTGTGTTTGGAAAATATGCTTGATATGATTTCAATCTTCTTAAATTCATTAATACTAGTTTTATGGTCTTGCCTATGATCTATCCTAGACAGTGTTCCATATGTGCTTGAAAAGAATATGTATTCTGCTGCTGTTGTATGGAATGATGGAATGCCCTGTATATGTCTGTTAGGTCCATCTGGTATAATATGTAGTTAAAAGCCAATGTTTCCTTACTGACCTTCTGTCTGGATGATATGTCCATTGTTAAAAGTAGGGTATTGAAGTCCCCTGCTATTATTGTATTGCTGTCTATTTCTCCCTTCTAATCTGTTAATATTTGCTTTATAAATTTAGGCATTCCTAATGTTGGGTGCATAGATATTTACAATTGTTATATCCTTTGGATAAACTGACCTCCTTATCATTATATAATGACCTTCTTTGTCTCTTGTTACAGTCCTAGGTGTTGTATACTCTCAATTATTAAGTACAGTTAATAATTATGGATTAATATTACTTCATCAGTGTAACAAATATATGTACTAATGAAAGATATTAATAATGAAGGAAACTGTGTGCAGGGAATTTTTGAGAATTCTCTTTACTGTGTGCTCAACTTCTCTGTAAAACAAAGACTATTCTAAAAATATAGTCTATTAGTTTAAAATACACACACACACACACACACACACACACATATACCCCTATGGAACTCAGCAGGATAATGACAAAGTAGCAAAGGAAAAACATAGCCTTAAATTTTTATAGTCAAAATAAGGAAAGTTAAACATTAATTATGTGTCTAACTTAAGAAGTTAGAAAGAACAATAGAATAAATTCTTAAATAGAAAAAGGATATAAGTACAAGAGAAAAACTTAATGAAATATTAAAGAAGCATGCATTAGACTAAACTTTATAAAAATATTAATGAAATACACAAAACTCTGATGAAATGACCAGTAAAAAGAGAAAGCACAAATAAACAAAATTTTGAATAATACCACATAAATAAAAAGATAACTGGAGAACTGAATCAATAACCTCACCAAAATCTATTTGAAAATTTGGAGGTCATGGATATATTTCTTAGAAGAATGTATATTTCATAAATTGCTTCAAAAATAAGAAAATACTACCACAAAAATTTAAAGCTATACAAAAATTATCTGCCCATAATATCACCCTCCATAGCCCACCAGTGAATGCCGCTATACATACACAGCTGCCAGTCCTGAATGGTTATATAGGTAATGATGTATAAAAGGAAAACTGAGACATTGGGCCTCATTAAAATTAAAAAAAAACTTTTGATCTGTGAAAACGCCCTTAAGAGAATGAAAATACAAACTACAGACTGATGAAAATAATTAGAAAGCATGTATCTGACAAAGGGCTTGTATCTGAACTTTATAAATGACTCTCAAAACACAATAATTTAAATAAATCTAATTGTAAAATGGACAGAAGTCATGAACAGACATTTGATCAAAAATATATACAGATTTCAAATAACCACATAAAAAGTATTCAACGTAATTGGTCATTAGGAAAATGCAAATTTAAAGCAAAATGATAAACTGCTACACACATATCAGAATGGCTAAAATAAAAAAATGTGAAAACACCAAGGATATTGAAAAATTGGATCACAATGTTGGTGGGAATGTAAAATGGAACCATTAGTGTGGAAATTTGTCATTTTCTTTTAAAACTAAAAATGTATTTTTCATACATCCCAGACTTTCACCCTTGGTAATATATCCTTGAGAAATAAAAACTAATTTTCAGCCAATACTAGCATTAAACAAGTGGAATTTGACATTTAAAATACAATACCATTTACATTAGCACCCAAAAATGAGATACTTAAGTATAAACCTAACAAAATATGTAAAATCACCATATGAGGAAAACAAAAATCCTTCAATGAACAAAATCAAAGAATTAATAAATGAACAGATATTCCATGTTTATCAATGAGAAGACTCAATAGTGTCAAGTTGTCAGTTCTTTCCAACTTAATCTAAGATCCAATTCAATCTCAATCAAAATCCCAGCAATTTTGTTTGTTTGCTTGTTTGGATACTGACACACTAATTCTAAAGTTTATTAAGAGAGGCAGAAAACCTAGAATAATAGTAAATACAATATTGAAGAAGAAGAACAATGTTGAAGGATTGACATTACCTGACTTACTATAAAGTCACACTAATCAAGACAATATGTTATTGGTGAAAGGATAGATAGATTAATGGAACAGAATAGAGAGCCCAGAAATAGACCCACAAAAATACAGTTGTTTTTGTATTGTTCTTCTTCTTCAATATTGTATTTACTATTATTCTAGGTGATCTTTTACAAAGCAGCAAAGGTAACACAGTTGTGGTAGAACAACTGTACACCCATATGCAAAAAAATGAATTGAGACACAGACCTTACACCTTTCACAAAAATTAACTCAAAATATATCACACACTTAAATGTAAAACACAAAACTATAAAACTCCCAGAAAATCTAGATGAATTTGGGATGACAATGACATTTTAGATATAACATAAAGGCACAATCTATGAGAGAAATAATTGATAAGATGGACTTCATTAAAATAAAATTTAAAATGATACTCCTGTATTGTGAAAGACAGGGTCAAGAGATTAAGAAGACAAGCCAAAGTTTTGGAGAAACTATCTCAAAAACACATCTGATAAAAAACAGTTATCCAAAATTCAACCATAAGAAAACAAACAACTTAAAAATCAACCAATAACCTTAACATCTCACTAAAGAGAATCTATAGGTGGTAAACAAGCATTTGAAAAGATGTTCAACATCATTGTGTCGTCAAGTAAATGCAAATTAGAACAGCAATGACATACTTCTACACACCTATTGGAATGACTAAATCTAGTATGCTGACAACAGCAAATACTGGCAAGGATGTGGAGCAACAGGGACTCTCATTCATTGCTGGTGAAAATGCAAAATAGTACTGCCACTTTGGAAAATGATTTAGTGCTTTCTTACAAAACTAAACATCCACTTACCATATGATCCAGTAATCATGCTCTTTGGTATTTACCCAAAGGAGCTGCAAATTTATGTCCACACAAAAACCTCTACATTGATATTTATAGCAGCCTTATTCATAGTTGCAAGTACTTGGAAACCACCAAATGTCTTTCAGTAGGTTAATAGTTAAATAAATTGTGATATACCCAGACAATGTAATATTATTCAGTGCTAAAAACAAACAAGCTTTTGATCCATGAAAAGACAAGGAGAAAAGGTAAATGCATTCTATTAAGTGAGAGAAGTGAAAAAGACTACATACTGAAAAAGGCAAAACCATGGTAGACAATAAACAGATCAGTGGTTGCAAGGGGTTGGGGAAGAGGGATGAATATGTGGAGCACAGAGAATTTTTAGGGCAGTGAAAATACTCTGTATGATAATATAATAATGGATACATATCAGTTATAAATTTTCCAAACCCTTAGAAAGTACAACACCAAGAGTGAACCATAATGTAAACTGTAGACTTTGAGTGATTATGATGTGTCAATGATGTGTCAATTGTTACAAATGTAGCACAATAGTAGAGGATGTCAATGATGGGGGTGGCTATGCATGTGTTGGGGATAGGGAGTATATGGGAAATCTCTGTAACTTCCTCTCAATTTTGCCTTGAACCTAAAATTGCTCAAAAAATAAGGTCTTTAAAAATAAACAAAAACTAATATTTACACATACACAAAAACTTTTACATATATGTTCTTACCAGCTTTATTTGTAATAGACAAGAAATTGAAACAACCTGAATTTCCTTCAATGGGTGAATAGTTAAACAAACTGAGACATATCTTTACCATCAAATGGAATACTGCTTAACAATAGAAGAACAACTCTTGTTACACACACCACTTAGATGGATTTTCACATAATATTGAGTGAAAAATGCCATCACAAAAGTTTACATAGTGTATGAACCAATCTATATAACATTCCTGAAATAATGTAATTATAGGGATTGAAAACAGATTGGTGGTTTCAAGGGTATGGTGCTTTAGAGGTAAGGGGTGTGGGTGGCTGTAAAGTTTTAACATGGGATACAACAGTGCCGCACCTTGGTTACAGTAGTAGCTCCACAACGCTACATATTTAATAAAATGGCATAGAACTATACATACACATACACACACAAAAATGCATGTGAATGCATGTGTAACTGGTAAAATCTGAAAAAGGTCTATGGATTGTACTAATTCTATTACATGGTACTGTAGTTATGAAAGATGCTAACATTGGGGGAGGGTGCATGAAGGGTGTTTGGGACCTCCGTGTGTGTATGTTTGTGTATAAAACTTCCTGTTACTCTATAATTACATTAAAACAAAGAGCTTAAAAATTAAATATTCCTTGTAATAGAAAAAAAATTTGACAAAATTATTTCGAAGTGAACTAAAATACATTAAATCTGGAACTGCTGAATAATTTGGTAACACTATAGATGGAATTTTCATTTAAGCAGTAATTAAATTAAAAAAAAACTGTCACAGTATAAAACATATGTAGTTTTTGTGTTATATAAAACATGTTGACAAAATTATGTTGAGATGTAGTCACTCAGGAACGGATAGATATGTGTTGAATGTATCAAATATCTTTGTTACTCACATTATTCCCTGAAAATGATGTGTGTGTGTGTGTGTGTGTGTGTGTGTGTGTGAGAGAGAGAGAGAGAGAGAGAGAGAGAGAGAGAGAGAGAGAGCGGGTCAGCTCCTCGAACTTACAGAAATCCACCAGTTCTGGTGCCTGCATCACAGCCACCGCAGCCCTGTGCTGTCTGTGGTGCACCCCATCCCAGCCGGCCAGGCTCTGCTTCGCCCTACCCCTAAAAATGATTTTTAATTAACATATTTAATTTTGCTTTAATACTACTGATTTCCTCATTTCCTTTTTTTTCTTATTATACCTTTCATGATTTCTACACCTTTAAATGTCTAGTTGAATTATTTTAAGTATTTTTATCTTATTTGGCAACTCTCAAAGTTTATTTTTAACTTTCCTCTAAGGTATTGTTTATTGTTCACATTCATACTGCAGCATACAGAAAGTTATAGTGAATGCACCTATAAAACTTGTTGGGTTGTTTTTCTCAATACCTTTAAAGTAGGGTTGAGTAAATGGGCTTAGCAGTCAATTTCATGATGTTCAACATACCCTGCATTGATGTTTTCATTTTTTTGGAATTTTTGGAGTCTCTAATATGAATTCAAAACTCTAAGTATTAAGAAAGACATTTTCATTTTGAAAAACATTGATCATGAGAATGTTTTTCATATTTGAGTACCTTCTCTTTTCTGTTTTACTGAATAATTTAGTGACATTACATGAGATTTTAACATATTTAATATGTTTTCACTCAAGGCTCATATGACCCTATGATCCAGGAACATCTTATATATGAAATAAATGAGACAGGATAGTGAGTTGTTCAATATCAGAGACAGAAATTTGAAGAAAAATCTCTTTAAGCCAAAAAAAAAAAATTGTTTAGTGCTTTCTGTGTGTGAGGTGCAGTTTGATGACTAGGGATGCAGAAGTGGCATACAAAACAAACAAAACATTGCATGCATGGACCTTACATCTTAAGTAAAGAAAGCGTATTTTTTTTTTTTAATTTTGACTCATTGAAGTAGTGAGAGAGTCTTTTTTCTTACTAATGTAAGTCATTTCTATAATTAACCTGTTCTCCAAACTAATTAATGACTGGGTGGTACTGAATCAGAAATATTAACCATAGTTTTAATAGTACAAGAAGGGGATGATAAGTGTTCTTTTCTGATTTAGAGTCAATAACACAACATTCCTTCTGACCAAGGTCTCTGCCTTATCTCACGTCACAACTCCTCCTCGTCCTCAGAAAAGTCAGATAATATAATACCCCTTTCCTTCAAAAAGTAAGTTTACGTACTGGCTTTGAATCCACAGTTTGAACATGTAAGTTTTAAGTCAGCCCTGGGCTGACCAGGGTGTGACCCTTCAGTCTTCAGCACCATGGCCAGAGCACAAAGTAGAAAAAAAAAATGGGGGAAACTATACACAGGAGTCTAGAAGCAAAGTCTTGTTTTCTTCTTTTAATGATAGCCTCCTGAAATGCAAAATGTGACCATGTTATATAAATGTAACTGTGTGATATCAGGGTCTCCATACCTAAACAGATTGTGGTCTGGCAACTTTCCCTTCAGTTTCTTCTGGTATATACAATTGTTCTTACTGTTTACTTGCAAAAAATGTAAGGGTGTTGTTTGCTTGTTTTTCTTTTTTCCCCACCTAGGATAGCTCTGCAGAAGGTTTAACAGGTTACTCTGCTTTTTTGACTGATGGCTGTCTCCAGCACGTATTTCTCAAAGTAGAATTTCTGACCAGTTAGAGAAAGTCATCTTTCCTGTTTAGATAAGTCAATGTGATAAAGATAGGCATAAATTAGTTGATATAAAACAAGAGTTGATTTAATAATTCAAGTGTTAAGCATGTTTCTCAAATGGACCATTCATTTCTTTACTGCCTCTGTTTCCAAACACAAGTTGGTGTGCCCAGTGCACAGTGAGGTCAAACCAAAATGTTGGAATTTGGAGCAGAGAATGGTTTATTGTAGGGCCAGGCAAGGAGATGGGTGGCTCATTCCTAAAAAGCCCTGAACTCCTCGAAGTTTTTCAGCAAAGCACTTTTAAAGACAAGGTGGGAGAGGGGCATGGTTAGTTGTTGCAAACTTCTTGGTGTCAGATTCTTTTGTTCTTGAAGCTGTCCACACAGGTCATGTCACGATGTTCCTATAAAACTCCAACAAGACAAATATTGTTCTCTGTTCTGCAACTTTTTATCTCTATATGAATGGACTCTTAAAGGTCAGAGTCCCAAGAATAGGCTATCCTGTATATTTCAGGCTAGAGGCAACTTTTTTTTTCCTTTTTTTTTTTTTTCTTTTACAAAAGGTGCAGAGCCAGCATGTCTAAGCACAGGCAACAGAGCACAAAGTTTAAAGTAAAAGGAACAGGTCTCATATGGAGTCAGATTTGTTGTTCCCTATTACACATCTTTTCCAGGTATTACATATAATATTAAATCTTGGTAGCTGAAGAGTCCATAAGAGATGAACTAGATTAAAATTGGTGTAAATATTGATTAGTTTTCACTGCCAACCTCTCTTCTTCTGAAAGCAGGGCCAGTCTCTTCCTTTAGGGGAAGTCACTCCTCTTTCCCCTTCTGTTTATGTAATTCATATAGGACTCAGCTTACTGCTCATTTCTGGAGTGGGCATGTGACCCAGGCCTGATCAATGAGAGCCATAGAGTGATAGGCAAAGAAAGACATATGGTCCAAATTGGGTCAATCCACATAGAATTCATGGCTTTTGATGTATCACTTGGGGAAGGATTTTTTTTTTTTTCCTTCAGAGACTATGGGTACAAGAATAATGTCATATTGGCAATTCTGGTATCCATTTTTTCTACTACATAGGGGAGGATTGAAGAAAAGGAAAAGACATGAGAGATCAGATCTGCTGAACTTCATTCAACCAGTTGATTGCAACCAATTTACTCCTAGATGTTTTAGTTATTTAGGCTAATAAATTTTCTGTTGGGATTGAGTTTGAGAGTTTTCCCTCCCTTTCGAAAGAAAGATTCTCAGCTGATAGAAATCCATTTCACTGTTTTTAAAATTCAGAAAAGGAGGACCAGGGAAGTGAAAAGATTTGTCAAAATTCCCATAACTAGTTATTTACAGTAGCAGAATTGGAACTAATCCTTCCTACTTTGGATTAATACTTGGTACAAATCAGCATACTGCCTTACAATATTCAGTATACTTTAATACCACAGAGAGGGGTTGAGACAGATACGCATTTCTGCACATGATTATATGGCAGTATGATTCTGGCCACAAAAGACTGATCCAGTTTCAGAAAATTGTGCCATCAATTTAGTACAACAATTAGTACAGTTAGTACCTTTGTATCAGAGGAGAACAAACCTAACTCCATTTTGGCTCTATTCTTTTAGCTTTAACTCTGTGCTCTGTTGCCTGTGCTTAGTCATGCTGGCTCTGCACCTTTGTAAAAGAATTTTACCTATAGCCTGAAATGTACATGATAGCTCATTCTCAAGGCTCTGCCTCCCAGGCTGTACCTTTAAAGATATAGCACTTTTCGGGACTTTCCTGGTGGTTGAATTGTTAAGATTTCGCCTTCTAATGCAGGGGGTGCAGGTTCGATCCCTGGTCAGGGAGCTAAGATTCCACATGCCTCGTGGCCAATAAACTAAAACATAAACAGAAACAATATTGTAACAAATTAAATAAAGACTTTAAAAAATGGTGCAGGGCTTCTCTGGTAGCGCAGTGGTTGAGAGTCCGCCTGCCGATGCAGGGGACACAGGTTCGTGCCCCGGTCCGGGAAGATCCCACATTTCACGGAGCGGCTGGGCCCGTGAGCCATGGCCGCTGAGCCTGCACATCCGGAGCCTGTGCCCCGCAGCGGGAGAGGCCACGACAGTGAGAGGCCCGCATACCGCAAAAAACGAAAAAAAAAAAAAAGGTCCACATCAAAAAATAAAATCTTAAAGATATAACACCTTTCATTCATACAGAGCTAAAAAGTTACAGAACAAGAATAACATTTGTCTTACTGGAGGTTTACAGGAACATTGTGACAGCTGCAAGAAGAAAGGATTAGCCCCTACAAAATCTGGCCAACACCAAAAAGTTTGCAACAACCAGCCACACCTCCTCCCATTTTCAGTATAAAGGAAACCTGAATTCTAACTCGGGGAAGATGGTTCTTTGGGACACTAGACTGCTATCTCCTTGGTGTGCTGGCTTTCCAAATAGAGTCGCTATTCCTTGCCTCAACATCTCATCTCTCAAATCATTGACCTGTCATGCAGTGAGCATTACAAGCTTGGACTAAGTAACACATCAATTTAGTACAATCAATTCTTTTTTTTTTTGAGGTACGCAGGTCTCTCACTGTTGTGGCCTCTCCCGTTGCGGAGCACAGGCTCCAGATGCACAGGCTCAGCAGCCATGGCTCACGGGCCCAGCTGCTCTGCGGCATGTGTGATCCTCCCAGACCGGGGCATGAACCCGTGTCCCCTGCATCGGCAGGCGGACTCTCAACCACTGCGCCACCAGGGAAGCCCCTACAATCAATTCTTGATCAACAACTATGATCACAACAATTCCCAAATAGTTTTGTCATTGTGTAGTCATATGGTGTTTACTATTATCATGGACTACTTGTATTAGATTAGACATAGTTTGTAAATTATCAACTTGAATGCAATTTAGTCATAAAGAATAGTAATAATGGTATAATCATTTTGCCATTGCATTCTCATTACAGATATAAAATAACAGAGCCACTGTCTTAGGCTTTTCTTAAGTGTCAGTATAAAAATTTAGGATTTATGATTTGTACATATTGGTACAAATATAATGTACCCCTAATAATGAGGGACCCCTGCACATGGGGGTATATGTTGTTTGCAATTTACTCTAAATGTAGGCTGAAAGGTATTTCTAAACTTGTAAGTCCATTTATTCATTAACTACATTAGAATGTGTACATGAATAGAGTAATTATGATATTTTTATATCGTATAAATGTTTTCAACGTGGCAACTATCCTCTGTATTGAGAGGAAGGTAGAATGTCCCATCAAGGCAAGTATATATGTTTTGGAGTCATTATCACAATATTGTTAGCTGTATGATCTCAAAAGAGTAACTTAGCCTCTCTGAGTTTCAGTTTTCTCATCTAGAAGATGGGGAAAAATAATACCTGTTTAATTAGTTGTGCCACTTAGATTAAAGGTAACATGTTAAGCACCTAAAACGCTGTGTGGCATAGAGTAGAGTTTTAAAAAATGATATCTACTATTCTCTGAATACTGATAAATATGTGATTTCTTGTATAATATGTACAATAAAAGATTTATCTGAAAAATATCCTATTTATTCAATAAATCAAAAGAAGACAATTATATTCATATTACTTCCTTTGAATATGAGACAACTAAGTCTTACAAAGTCTAAAGACTGAAAAAGAAAATGTAACAGTTCAATCTCTGAACTTAGAATAATGTCAAATGCTCTGCTTATATTTTCTGTCTGCTCAATAGACAAAGCTTCCTCCCACTTCTGTCCACGATAGAGACAGTGGACAGAAATTTTCTAGAATATTTCAAGAAATGAGCAGCATTATGTAGTTAGAATTGGAAATCCTTGTCCATTCTGTTTGCCAATGACTTTCAGAACAGCCCATACTTAAATTTGCCCTTCTTTTGGAGAAGGATTACTTTATCAGGTACCATAATGAGAGAACAAGATAGAAAGGTTATAAAACACACCCAGAGTTCCCCAGGATGACAAAACCTGGCAGGAATATATGATTTTTTCATCTATGGGTCTTATCCAACTCTGTATTTAATATCTTTTAACATAGTATTCATTTTATCCAGAATGCAGGTGGCAAAGTAGGACATCAAATGAACATCAATATGTTTTATTTTGCTCAGTTTCCCAGGGTCCCATGGGGTGGTGCTGGAAGAAAAAGATGAGTTAGAAGTTGCCAGACAAGATAGATGATGTAAGTCCTTTCTTAAGGCCAGGGCAGTATATTCCCTGACCTCAGCACTGCTAAAGATCAAGCAGAAGCAAAGGACCCTCATGTTCTTCAGACCAAGAAAATGCGACAAAATAACTAAGCTTGCTTTCATACCAAATAACTAAGCTGTTTTCATACCAACATTTTTTGTCTCAAAAAATTTAGGTGAATATTTTCCCTTCTGGTAGCCATTGACTCTGAAACAAACAAACACAAAAATAACAAACTCAAAGGTAAATCATAATCTCATGTTCAGTGGCTGAGCCATCAGAGTACTTTCCAAATAAAGACATCTTTTAAATTAATCAGAATGAGACACTAATATCTGACACGTTTGTTTCTTTTTATTCTTTTCTTCTGAAGAGAGGAATATGGATTTTAGTTTCAACTGAAATTATGGTTATAGTAGGTACATTCCTAGGCACAGTATTTTTCACAAAGCTGGTGGTTAATAAGTACCTCCTGTTGGATTATTGAAATAGAATATTAGGGTGGTGAAAAAACATGACCTTTATCTCAAAAGGACATGGGTTTGAAATCTTGACTTATTACTTGGACAAGGCAGTGCATCTGTGTCTGTTGTTTTAATATTAGTAATACATGAAAATTCAAAAGGTTGTTAGGAGCAGTGGTTCTTAAACTTTACTGCACATGAAGCACCTGGAGCTCTTATAAATTCAAATTCAATGAATCTGACTACACTCTAATGGCAAAGGTTTAGAGGCTAATGTGAAATGGTATATGTGAAAACACTAAGAACAGGACCGGGAAAAATGTCTATTGATGTCCTTTTCCCATTTTGAAAATCAGCTTGGTTCTTTTTTGTTTTTGTTTCTTTTTGCTATGGGATGGATGAAAGAATGAATACATTGTGATATATATATATATATATATATATATATGATGGAATATTATTTAGCCTTAAAAAAGGAGATTCTGCCATTTGTGACAAACTTAGATGAGAGTGAAGGACATTATGCTTCCTGAAATAAGCCAGATCCAGAAAGAATAAAACACTGTATTTCTCACTTACAAATGGAATCTAAATAAGTCAAAAACATAGAAGCAGAGAGTAGAACAATGCTCCCCAGGGGTGGTGCAGTTGGAGACATGGGGCAGTGTTGGTCAAAAGGTACAAAGTTGTAATTATGTAGGATGAATACATCTAGAGATCAAATGCACAGCCTGATGACTCCAGTTAATAATACTGTACTGAAAGCTGGAAACTTGCTAAGAAGATTTCATGCACTCTCATCATGTACACAAAAACATGGTTAAGTGAGGAGACAATGTGTTAATTAGCTTGACTATATATCATCATGTTGTACACCTTAAATTTACATAATTTTTATTTTTTTCTTTCTTTTTTTTTTTAAACTATATTCTGCCTAAATTCTATATCTTTGTTTTTCTTCTTTCTGGATGAATAGTGAAATGGAAGCAAACTTGGACTGAATAGCAAGAAGTTGCTAAAGGGACAAGAAGCATTAGGCATTGCTTCTTACAGAAGAGTATCTCTCTCAATGGCCCAAATGCTTTTCAGTATCTCTGACCCACTAACTTAAGCATAAACAAGTTAGGGAGGACTAGCACATTTAGTACTTCATCATCCTTAGTTGACAGCTTGCAGAAAGCAAAATATTTGAAAAGTGATATAAAAAGTATACATGCTCAGGAGTTGGTGGACACTTTCTCTAAGACAGGAGTGGGGGGAGGCATAGAGAAAAGGTGGTACACCTCTTTGCCCAGTTCTGAACCTGGATGATGCATACATACTCTGGTGCAAAGACCCATCCATGTCTGGGTGCTGCTGCCAGTTGCAAACCATTGTCCTTCAGAGAGGAAACCTGAGCTGTTCTTGATGATGTTGGGTGCACCTGTGGGCATACACTATAACAAGTGGTTAAAATTCTCATAGTCAAATCATAAGAAGTACTGTGTGTTGATTCCTCAAATACACTTCTATTTCAGATCTCCTTGACATAGCTGTGTTTTCAAAATGGCTAGAAAGAGAAACCAATCGACACAGAAAATTACCTGACAATTAATCAGAATCATTCCAAGCTTCCTTTCTCATGTAGATATTTACATTGGCTGATAGCAATGGATATATACATGGATATATAAATAAGAAGACAATGATAACTTATGTGTACAGAGAGAAAGGTTTTCTCTAAGGCAATTGTGACAACCAGGCACAAAGCCACCACTTATATGAAGGAAAAAATTACAAATTTAATTTGACAATATAATAAATAATTTAAAAATTTTCTACCTGACAGTTAGCTGGCAAAGAACAAGAAAAGTTCACATATAACTTGTGCTATACTGATTGGTATATGATAGGTTTTCAATTTGGGTTTATTGGACTAAACTGAACTAGGAAGGATAAAAGGAAGAGGAAAATGAGGAAGAAAGTGTCTTTTTGTCTGAATCTTCTTTTCTGACACGTGGAATTGAACATAGCCAATGTTCTTACAAACAATGTAAAAATAACCGTTTATGTCAGTATCAGGGCATTCTATCAATAATGACCCAGGGGACATTTCAGTATAGCACAAGAGCTAGAAACCTTGAAATGCTAATAAGATAGATTTGCAAAGGAAAGTGATATATTCTTATTACTCTTTATTTCACTTGATCATGATTAGTTTTGATTTTATAATTATTCTTACATCCTCACTACAGATTTCCATGCCTTTATTAAATAAATATTTCATTCATGTCTGAAAAGTGGCCTATATATGATGACAAAAATTTTAAGAATCAACAACTTGCTTAAAGGAAATTGAAGCATGCCTGTCATTTCAGGTAATTTGCACTGATTCTCATAGCAGATTCTCTCCCAACCCCTGCAGAAGGGACAATGCTGATTGCAAACGGAGTATACTAGGTGAACATTTCCACATTTGTTACTTCTCTTTGACTCTTCACAAATCTAAATCCAGCCATCTGAAATTTTTTTTCTGTTCTTGCAAATAATTTCAGAGAAAAATGCAATTTTTAGTAGTTATTTGTTCCCTGTGGATTCCGTGGATGACTTTTTCCTCATGAGCTTGGTTATTGTGTTACTGTGAGCTTCTTATTCTCCTTGGAGAATTCTTGCTGGGAATTCTTTGAGGCCTAGGATGGGAGTGCATTTCTTCAAGAGAACCAACATTTACTTCTGCCAGGGGTCTGCTGCCTGGGGCCAATATAAATTAGTTACGGGCTGATGTATTATGGATCACCCAGAGGATGTAAATTTAGGTTTGCAAAGCCACTGAGCACAGGAACTCCTCAGGTGTATTTCCCCTCCTGCTCCATTCAGAGTAACTGGATTTCTGACGTGTGGGGATGAAGCTGATCCTGAGGTAGATTTATTTCTGTCTCCTCTTACCCTAAAGGTATAGCTTTTTCAGTTCCCATATTTATGAGAGCAAAGCTCACATGAGAATCCTTACCTTTGTGTTTTCACTCTTGTTCCATGGTTCCCATTTGGTATTGGGAGAAAAAAACCTCAAGTTACCCAGATTTGGTTTATACATTTGGGCAAAACCTGCAGAATGCTCTTATATTTCTGACATTTAACTAGATCTTGCACTGCAAGTCTACTAAACTATCAGTGCTATTTTATCTCAAATTTTAGTTGACTTGTAGGAAGAGTGGTCTGAATAACCTAGACTACTATAATTCTGGAAGTGGAAATCCACATAATTCTTTATTAAATAATATGAATATAATAATAGCTGCACACATAAAGAAAACCATATATTTTTATATGCATGCAAGGGCTCACATAACTTAGAGTGGGTGTTTAGGGAATAAGGAGAAATGGAAGACTAATGGTGAAGGTTTTTTAAAAAAAAATTTGTCTCCTTTTATTTATGGAGAATGTTTCAATCGAACTATAATTGTGACTTTATGTTTCCTCCTTGAAGTTCTTTAGATTTTTTGTTTTATACCTTTGAAGCTATGTTATTAGATGTACAAAATTTTATTTTTTATATTTTCCTTGTGATTTCAAACTTTTATCATCATGATGCATCCTCTAAAACTATAGCAATGCTTTTCAATTAATGACATTCATCATTTCTGATAATATAGCTATACCAGCTTTTTCTATCCTTTAACTTTTAGCCTTTGCCATACAGACATACCTGTTTTATTTATCTTTACTTTACTGAGATTTGTAGATACTGTGTTTTTTACCAATTGAAGGTTTGTGGCACCTTGCATCAAGTAAGTCTGTCAGTGCCATTCTTCCAAATGGTCACTTCATGTCTCTGTGTCACATTTTGGTGATTCTCAGAATATTTCAAATTCATTATTATTATATTTGTTATGATGATCTGTGACCAGTGATCTTTGATGTTACTATTGTAATTGTTTTGGGGTACCATGAACCGTGCCCATATAAGATGGCAAACTTAATTGATAATTGTTGTGTGTGTTCTGACTGCTCCACCAATCAGCCATTCCCCTATCACTCCCCCTCTCCTCAGGCCTCCTTAATTCCTGAAACAAAGCAATGTTGAAATTAGGCCAATGAACAATGCTGCAATGGCCTCTAAGTATTCAAATGAAAGGAAGATTCACATGTCTCTCAATTTAAATCAAAAGCTAGAAATTATTAAACTTAGTGAGGAAGACATGTTGAAGACCTATATGGGCCAAAAGCTAGGCATCTTATACCAAACAGTTAGCCAACTTGTGAATACAAAGGAAAAGCTCTTGAAGGAAATTAAAACTGCTGCTCCAATGAACATAAAAATGATAAGGAAGTGGAAGACGCTTATTGCTTATATGAAGAAAGTTTTAGTAGTTTGGATAGAAGATCAAACCAGCCACAATATTCCTGTATGCCAAAGCCTAATCAAGAGCAAAGCCCTAACTCTCTTCAATTCTATGAAGGATAAGAGAAGTGAGGAATCTTTAGAATAAAAGTCTGAAGCTAGCAGAGATTGGTTCATGAGATTTAAGGAAAGAAGCTCTCTCCATAACACAAAAGTGCAAGGCAAAGCAGCAAGGGCTGATGCAGAAGCTGCAGCAAGTTACCCAGAAGATCTAGCAAGATAATTAATGCAGCTGGCTACACTAAACAACAGATTGTCAATGTAGACAAAACAGCCTGCTAGTGGAAGAAGATGCCAATTAGGACTTCCATAGCTAGAGAGCAGAAGTCAATACCTGCCTTCAAACCTTCAAAAGACTGGCTGACACTCTTGTTAGGGGTTAATGCAGCTGGTGACTTGAAATTGAAGCCAATGCTCATTTAACATTCTGAAACTCCTAGGGCCATGATGCTAAATCTATTCTGCCTATGCTCTATAAATGGAGAAACAAATCCTGGATGATAGCACATCTGTTAACAACATGGTTTACTGAATATTTTAAACCTACTCCTGAGAACTACTGCTTAGAAAAAAAATTCCTTTCAAAATATTACTGCTCACTGACAATGCACCTGGTCACCCAAGAGCTCTGATGAAGATGTACAATGAGATCCAGTTGTTTTCATGCCTGCTAACACAACATCCATTCTGGAGCACTTGGATCAAGGAGTAATTTTTACTTTCAAGTCTTATTACTTAAGAAATACATTTCATAAAGCTATAACTACCATAGATAGTGATTCCTCTGATGGATCTGGGGAAAAATTGATTGTAAATCTTCTGGAGAGGATTCACCATTCTAGATGCCATATTAAGAATGTCTTTTTGTGATTCGTGGGAAGCGGTCCAAATGTCAACATTAACAGGAGTTTGGAAGAAGTTGATTCCAACCATCATGGATGACTTCAGTGCAGGAACTCACAGCAGAAATAGCAAGGGAAATATAATTAGAAGTGGAGCCTGAAGATGTGACTGAATTGCTGCAATCTCCTGATAAATCTTGAATAGACAAAAAGTTGCTTCTTATGGATGAGTAAAGAAAGTGGTTTCTTAGGATGGAAACTACTCCTGGTGAAGATGCTGTGGAGATTGTTGAAGTGACAACAAAGGATTTATAATATTACATAAACTTGGTTGGTAAAGCAGCGGCAGGCTTCGAGTGGATTGACTTCAATTTTGAAAGAAATTCTACTATGGGTAAAGTCAAACCTCATTGCGTGCTACAAAGAAATTGTGAAAGAAGAATCAATCAATGTGACAAACTCCACTGTTGTCTTATTTTTAAAAATTGCTACAGCCACCCCAATCTTCAGCGAACACCACCCTGATCATTCAATAACCATCAACATCAAAGCGAGAGCTTCCACCAGAAAAAAAGGTTATAATTTACTGAAGGCTCAGATGATGGTTAGTATTTTCTAGCAATAACATATTTAAAATTAAGATATGTACTTTTGTTTAGACAATGCTATTGCAGACTTTATAGACTACAGTATAGTGCAAACATAACTTTTATATGCACTGAGAAACCAAAAAAATTGTGTGACTCACTTTACTGTGATGCTTGCTTTATTGCAATGGTCTGGAACAGAACCTACTATATCTTCCAGGTATGCCTGTATTCCTATGTTTTATATGTGCTTATAAACAACACATAGTTTCATTTTCATTTTATCCAGTGTAAAACCAGTTACCTTTTAATTTTTGTATTTTGTTTTAAATCTATGATCTTATTAAGTGCTTTTGCTTTATCACTCATGCTCGTTACACTGTTTTACTTATGTTTTGTCCCCTTTTGCACTGTTAATTGTTTTTATTATTGTACTTCTGATATTAGCTTACTAGTTATATATTCTTTTATTATTCTTTCACTGATTACGAGGCATTCTTTCCTTATCAAATCTGTTATTAATTATTAATTATACCCTTTTCCAGAGTTATGCAAGGAACTTAAATCCTTATAGTCCATTTATCCTTCTTCTGATATATATGAAAATATATGCAATGTTTTCATATATTTTAACTTTCTGTATATTTTATAAACTTTTATTATTTTTAAATATTATTATTATATTTATTCAAATTTTTATATTTTTCATTGCTTGTCATAATGACTTATAAAACTCTCACCCAGTATCGTTTTTCTTCTGGCTGAATAGTATCATTTATTATTTCCTTTAGGGGAATCTATGGGTGACATTTCTTTAACTTAGTTTGAGTAAAGAAAATTTTTTTTATTTGACTTTCATTATTAAAGGATATTTTCTGGGAACAGAATTTTAGGATGGTTGTTATTTTATTTCAACACATTTAAAATGTCATTCTATTTTTGTCTGCTTTCCATTTTTCTATTCAGAAGACAGCTTTCCATCTAATTGTTATTCTTTTGAAGGTAAATTTTTCTCTAGATTATTTTGATATTTACTAATTATCTTTTTTTTTTTTTTTCGGTACACAGGCCTCTCACTGTTGTGACCTCTCCTGTTACGGAGCACAGGCTCCAGACACGCAGGCTCAGTGGCCATGGCCCACAGGACTAGCCACTCCATGGCATGTGAGATCTTCCTGGACCGGGGCACGAACCTGTGTCCACTGCATTGGCAGGCGGACTGTCAACCACTGAGCCACCAGGGAAGCCCTACTAATTATCTTTTATCGTCAGTTTTACAATGCTGGGCCTACATAAATTCCTTCTTATTTATTCTGCTTGAGGTTCATTGTGACTCTTGGATCTGTGACTTAATATCCTTCAACAGTACTACAAAATTCTCAGCCATTTTCTATCCATGCAATGTTTCTACTCTTTTATTTTTCACCATCATAGGACTCCAATTCTAAGTAGTTAGCTTTTCTTATGGTGTCCTCTATATCTTTTAATCTTCTGTATTTTATATCTTTTTATCTCTCTGTGATTTTTTTCTGGATATTTTTTTCTAACCTATTATACATTTCACAATTTCTGTCTTCATGTTTGATCAAATTGTTGTTTACTTATTTAGCTCTTCTTTACGGTTATTGTATTTTTAAATTCTAGACATTTTATTTAGTTTTACTCAAAGTTCAAATTCATACTTTACATTTTAATCTTTTTTTATATCATTCAGCATAATAAGCATAGCTCTTTTAAAGCCTATGCTTGATAATTGCAAAATCTGAAGCCCCAGTGGGTCTTTTTTTTTTTTTGTCTGTTGTTATCTTTCTTCCACATTGGCTTATGTCTTCAAGTGACTAACTTTTTATTTGGGGGAGGTTTTCTGTTTGCAAGATAATAAGGCTTCAGATGATAGACTATGTTAGCTCCCTTCAGAAAGAATTTAAGCTGGGTTGTTTTTGTTGTTGTTGTTGTTATTGATTTCCTATTAGGTCTCTAAGGGCATTACTCTCAAGGATTATCTTAATCAAATTTCAGACACTAATATTATTTGAAACTGAGGTGCAGTCATTATGAGGACTTATAAACTCTAGATTCAGGTTCCAAGTCTGTGAACTTTGTATCAGTATGGGCTCAATCAGGAAAGGAAAACTACTGAGAGTCATGGGATAAGAAATTCAATATTTTGTACTTGTGGGAGGAGCTGAAGAATTGAAAGGCTGAAAGGAATAGTTGAAAGATCACAGAATCACCAGCCATTCCATCTGATTAAGCCAAGCAACCCACACACCAAGTGATATCATAAAAGGGAAGCTGGTTATGATGTCTACAAGAAACTCTTGCTTATAGTAATCTGAAGGCAAGAGTTTAATGATAGGCTTAGAATAGTCGTTAATTAGTAAGAATTGCAGTAATGAAGAAGAACTGAACATTGAGCAGAAGAGATTGATGATAAGCTTAAACTTTCAAACATATCAGCATCTCACCCCATCTAATCATGATAATGTTCACAGAGCAATGGTAAATGCTTTACTTCCATCTCCCTAATCTTCTTCAAGTTTCTCATTTGGCCAATTCCAAGAAGTATCATACAGGGAAGAATATTCTAAGATATAAAGTTTCCCCCTTAACCAAGTTTACAACAGAATATTCCAGCACAAGGTCCCAACATAAATGAGGGATATTCAGGATTACCTCTGTATCCTGGGAATTCAGAAATGTTATCAGTGCATGTCTTTTAATTATGCCATTAGTTTCTTGGTGTTCCTTCTTGGTTGAAGTTTTTATGTTTTTTTCATCTTACGGAAATCATTTTCTAATGTACCTGTGATGATTTCATTCCTGTTGTAAAAATATTTTTGATGAGTCTCTCACTTTTCTGCACATTTTGTGAACAGAAACACTGACTGTCCTTTGTTCCATAATATCTTTGACAAGTATTATTATATAACAAACATCCTTGGAATAAAAAGATAGTGTCTCGATTTGGAGCAAAGAGCAAGGTTGTATACATCTTGGAAAGGTAAGGATAGTGTATTTTCCAGTATAAAAGACCTGCATGCTTATTCCTATTATAAATGTTTTGAGTTACTTAACTTCAGGTTTTTATTCTATAATGTCACCTACTGCATAAACAGGCAACCATTTGGGCCCAGCATGTCACCCTGCAACATTTGGGGGAACTGGAACTGATGCAAATATTCTGATGCTCATGGTCCTTTCTGTGCTATAAGTATCAAAGTGTTTTATCTCTGACCCAGTCTTATGTCTCCGGCCAATCTCAATAAAACTATGGCCTGCTAACTTCTTAGCTTGAAAGTAGGGTAAAATCCAAGGTTCACAGTTTTTGTCATTGCCCTCTATTTTTTTTTTCTGATATTTTTTTTCTTCTTAAATTCCTGTTAGATGGATACTGTATTTGGTACACATATCTTTCATTTCTAGAAGTCATCTCTCCTATTTGCCAGTGATTCATCTTGTTGCCTTTCATTTTTTGGGACTTAATTGACTTATTTTTCTAAATTACTAATTATCTTCTGATAATTAGTCTTGTTCATTATATTATTCAGCCTTTTGATTAAATGCACTAACAATTTTTAAATTCCCCCCAATATTCTTGTTTTATTTATTCTCTTTTATAACATTCATTTAGGCTCTGATTGACTTCTCTACCAAGACTCAAACCTCAAGCTGGGAGACCTTCCCAGGTAGATCTTGCATTTTTAAAGGATGTAGTAGTTGGGAGTTTAATCCAGAGTAAGAGATTGATGCCAGTCAATCTGAATATGCAGGGAGTGAGATTAAATCAGAAATTGTTGAGAATTACTGATCTGCTGATGGTACCTTTTGTTTTCCCCAAGGATTTTTACACATATATGATTTCTAAATAATCCAATCTATTTTTTAGTGAGAATTTCAAACATAGAAGAAGCAAACAAAAGTGCTCACTCCACAATTCTTGACACCAAGTTATTGGAAACACTTTTGACTCATTTGTCCTTTAACAAATATGGTTTACTGAAATACAAAGAGAATAATAAAATGTGTTCAAAATAAGCTATGAGTCTCAGACTAGTTGTTCTCAATCTCTCTCCCTTTCTCCTATGTTCTTGTTTTACAAGTACATTGAGATTGGTATTGACCAATGTGGACAGCCTGGACCCTTTGTTAAGACCTTACCCCATCCTATTTCTTTGGGTAAAATAAAGTTTATTTTTCTAAAAAGAAGGAAAGAATTAGCAAACTAACCAAATTTTATACTATTACTGAGGCTCTTGGTTTATGATTTGTCTCCAATCACTTCAGCAGACATCTGAGCATGCTCTGACAAACTAGAGAACTCTCTGTGCACTTAGAAGGGATAGACTTCAATTTATGATCCAGATGGAACTGCAGTAGCAAGCCATAATTATTCAAATGGTTTCATAACTTGTCTACTGTTTTGGAATCAGCTGTACCTCAATTTTCTGTTTTTTGGTCCAATCCAAAAACTTTCCCTTGGTAAGAATCCTGAAAATGGATCTTTTTATTTTAATTTTTTACCTTTCTCTAATAATTCAGTCAGGTTTTACTAGACCAGAAAAGCAGGAGATGAGTTTTCCACAGCCTTTTATTGTTGCCAGGAAATCTCCGGGCTTGGTTACATTTCTGTCTTTTAGTGCTAATTTTGTAGCTTCTGTTTTTTATTTCAACTGGATGAATTCCTTCAATGTCAGGTCTATGACCTCAGTGAGCTAATGGAGCTCCCTCAAATATGACCAGCACACAGGTTTTTAACTTGCTTGGTGCATTGTTTCCAAAATATCCATGTTCAAGCTTCCATGTTCCCCCAAGTGTAAGCCACTGTGAGAAACCTATCATTCATATCCTCAGATTATTTATTAATCCATTTCTGCCCCAATCGATTTACAATTCAGTGGACTTTCTGGGAAATCTGATATTAGAAGCTAAAATGACAAGCTTTAGAGCCAGAGTTCCTGAGTTTGAACCCTGACTCTGTCATTTACTAGCAGAGTGATGCTGGAAAAAATGTTTAATATTTTTCATAGCACTTAATGATTCAAACATCTTTAAGTCTTCGTAAGTCTATCAATAAACATCTAAATACCTTAGTCTGGCTCTCAGAGCCCTCTGAAATATGACCCCAGATAATTCCTCACCAAAATTTGGCTTCCTCCTCTTAATTATATCATCTGTAACTTCCCAAATGTTATTCCTTCTCCATCCACCCATCTAAATACTTCTCATCCTATATCCCAGTACAAATTACACTTCCTTTGTGGAGTCCTCCAAGGCTAATGGATCTCATAATGATATCCCTTTTTCTAAACTCTTGGAGTGTTTATTGTCAGTACTTCATCATGTGACCTAGTACAGAATTTTCTAAATTCCTTTTTTTTTGTTTTAATATACCTATCTAGGAGGGAAAAAATACAGATGATTAAGTAAGCTTAGAAGTACTGGATTAAATATAGTTTAAAATGTTGCTCAACTCTAATATTCTTTGGAAAATTTTCTTAATGTATAATTTATTTTCAAAGAAAGACTAGAATACATAATATTTCCCAAGATTATTATTAGATAGTACATTTTAAAAAGTGAAACCAGCACTATTGGTTAGTGGAACATTTTTTGTAACATGCTACTCTTGCTTAATTTGATTATTTCCTGAATTGTCGTCTCAACTTCTCACTTAAGGTTGTAAATTTCTTGAGGGTTTACATATCTACATAACACTTAGAAAAATGATGAATGACCATTGTTATACAGGTATTAGGAGTATTTTTTAAATACTTGCTGATTCTTTACCTGCCTACTTTTTCTTTCTGTTTCTTTTCCCTTTTTTCTTTTTTTCATTTTGAAATTTTCCTCTTTCAGTTTCTTTATAATTTCTAATAGAATTAATCTCCAGTTCTTCACTTAGTCATTAGCACTGATTCATTTGTAATAGAAGAATTAAATAAGGAAAGCAGAACCCTTCTGAATGATATGGGATAAGGAATTTATTATAGTCATTAGATCGCTCACAAGTTTTGAATATAGTGTTGGCCTGAAGTTGCTATAGGTCAGGGCTAGCGGGAAAGAAACTTGGACATGAAATAGGGAAGAGTGAAGACAAATTGAGCCAGAGGGTTCGAACCAGAAGTTTGTCCAAACAAAAGGACAAATGGGTGCCATTGTCTGTCCATCAAGGCATCCAACCTTGACAGTGAAGAAGCTGGTATCGTTTGTCACAGAGCTGCACAATTTTAGATTCAAACCTTGAGACCTGAAATAGTAGATCGAGTGAGAGCTGGAGGAGCTGCTGTCTCACACTAGCTACAGCTATCCCAATTGCCTAAGCTGACCTTTCAAGTCTCATGTAAATTTCTCTTATGGCCAATCCTGACTTGTAACTATCTACGACAGGGCATTCTGGGAAATGATGCTCCTGCTTAGTTAGGTTGATGCAGTGCAAAGTGTCACACCTATGGAGTCATAAGAATTGGAAAACACATTAGAGCCAATTATCCTAATCTTCCCAAGCTACAGAGGAGGAAATTGTAACTCAGGGAGGTTGTGTCTTGTTCAAGAATCATAATTAGCTAGAGTCAGAGTGGAGAAATGAATCAATACTTCTGATTCCCAGTCCATTCTTCTCTCCTGGTATTCCTCTTGGAAACACAATGGTCTAGAGTATATTTTATGACAAATTAGATCCAAACTCCTACACCCTCTGGGGACTTCATCTAATGGGACACAATTTTATATGGCAAGTTATATCTAAATCTTTCCGTCTGACCATCATCTGCAATACCCTCTTTGACAAACATATGAGCATTCTGAAGGACTCAGGTTTATCCTTTGTTAAGTAAGGATCCCTATCAAAGTTAAATTTCTAGTCTAGGGTTTCTTTATCTGGGCACTCTTGAGATTTGGAGCTGGGTAATGCCTTGTAGTATGTGTGATGGAGGGCAGGGGCTGTTCTGTGCATTGTAGGATATTTAGCAGCACCCTTGGCCTCTACTCACTAAATGCAAGTAGCATGGCCTTAGTCATGATAAAAATGTCTGCTGACACTGTAAATATTCCCTGGTTAAGAATCCCTGGTCTAGCAGCTAATTTATTTAGATTAAACAAACAATTTTCTCTTCTAGCAGTGGGAACATAGTTGTTGTTTTTTTTTTTTTCTTTTTTTTTCAAGCTACTAAATATTTCACTTTCTATATCCCAACAAGACCCTCTCCATCTACTTTCCTGTGAAACTATTTTTGTTCTAGCTAAGAACTGAACCTACTCTGCAGTAAGAGTGTTCAAAACAGGCAAAGAAGATATCTATGAAATTATTTTATGCATTGTCTATACTCAATTGTTTATATAGAGGATATCCAGGAAAACTAGTGATGTGGTTAAGAAATAGACCAGGTGACATTCACAGTAAGGACCTGCTTAAAAGATTACCTCTCTCCTACTTTACAAGGTATATCAAAGGCTCTATCAGAGCCTGCACACTTTTGCATGCATAAAGCCACAATTGGTAGCACATCAAACTGCATGACTCTGATGGAGGATCAACTGATACTCTTGATAGAATCTAAAACATTTCTTCTATTTTGCTGTAAAAACATGGCAGTTTTGTATTTTTTTTTCAGTTTTGTATTTTTGGTTGAGATGTACAATAATAAAGAGATGTCATCAAAAATAAATTTGTTTTGTTTTAGCCAAAATGAGGCCATGAATTCAATGTTGCTTATCTTTATCCTCCACAAACAGGAACATGAAGAAGTAATAAGTGAGGATGTAAGATTTCTTTGGTGGTCTCTTAAAATCTTGCCCTTTCGGGTTTCCCTGGTGGCGCAGTGGTTGAGAGTCCGCCTGCCGATGCAGGGGATGTGGGTTCGTCCCCCGGTCCGGGAGGATCCCGCATGCCGCAGAGTGGCTGGGCCCGTGGGCCATGGCCGCTGGGCCTGCACGTCCAGAGCCTGTGCTCCGCAGTGGGAGAGGCCACGACAGTGAGAGGCCCGCGTACTGACAAAAAAAAAGAAAAAAAAGAAAAAAATTTGCGCTTTCGAAACTCAGTTGGTGTCTTTGAATACGACCCGTTTGTATTTAGAATCCACCAATTACTTTCCATAACTTTTCAAAAACAAAAAAACAAAAACCCAAATTCTACGCCATAGTCTAGGAGAAGATGTTTGATTTGTTCAGCCTATTTCTTGACTTTATCTTCCACCACTCTCCCTTTTTGATAACTATACTTTAGCCAAAATGACATTTATGTTCATCATAAGCTGTCAGTCTTGGAACTGTTGTATCTCTTGTTCATTGTACCTGGAAAGATCTCTCTTCTTCTTAAGACTGGTTTTTCCTCATCCTCAGGTCTGTTGAAAATTAAGACTTCCATGTTCTCAATTCATTAGTCTGAGGTGAAGCATAGAAATTTGCATTTTCATGAGAAACTGAGGCAAAGCTGATGCAGATCATTTACCTATACACATTGAAGAGCCCTAATTTCAAATTCTAAATGATGCAATTGCAATTCCTAGGAGCAATAGAGGAGACTTCTCCCACTTCCATGGAAATAAGCCACGGAGAGACATTATCTTGAGGACTCAGCTTTCCTTGGAAAGAAGTAAAAAACCCACTACAAAATCCCATCAATCACCTATTTCATATTGTGCCTTTGTGACATCAACTTCTTCAATGAAAGATGCCTAACTTACGGTTTTGACCAATCTCTCATTTCTTCCTACCAAGCTGATTTGTCATTCTCTAAAGTTTTCTCAAAACTGTATTTGATGCATCTTTAGATTTAAGGAAAATAAAGTAAAAAGATCTTTTTACTGTACTGTGTTGGCTTATCCATTCTCTGTTGGTTCAACTTCTCTATTTTCTGGATACTATGATTAAATATCTCTCTTCAAGGGAGCCTCTTATATCCCTCCCAGGCCAAGTTTGAGACATCTTGGTTCATAGTACTTCATTCAGATCTCTATGAAAATAAATTTAATTTAAATTTAAAATTTTCACTGAAGTTAACATTGTAGTGAGGACTTCGATGTAAACTCTAAAAGAGATCCTCCTGTCCATCTTTATCCCCTTGCCCTAATTTATTAAATATTTCCTTATAGATCATTATATTATATTGTGCTTTATTCCTTTGTTTACAGTCTTTCTTTCCCCATTATAATGTAAATTGCATGCAGGGAGGGACTTTGTCCACTGTTTTCTGCTATATCCCAAGAACAGTGCCTAGAATATAGTATAGGCCCAATAAATATTAAATAAATAGATAAATATTTTTAGAATTTTATTTTGTAATTTTTCTGTTTATACATTTTTTTTCTTCAGAACAATATTAGACTCCATTGGCACCATTAGAATTTAGCATAGTTCCTGGTGTGTAAAATGTATGGAATCATTAAACATTTTATATATATATATATATATATATTTCAAACCACTGTTAAGAGATCATTTCATTTGCTAAGTTTCTATAATAAAATGTTGAATTGTCAATATTACTGAGTTGGTTGAGATGAGGCAGAGGTTCCAGAGGACATTTTGACAAATGTCTCTCTCCAAAGATGTGACCAATAGGATGGCCTGGGTGAAGCTAAGAGATTCATTTTTTAGTTTCAAGTAATTGGACACAAAATTAACCTTGATTACTGGCAACATGGTAGTCAAAAAGAGGCCTTAAGCTATTCATCTCAACTACAGAGGGCTTTTATGTTCAAGGGAAAAATCTAAATTCAAGATTATCTTCAAACTAACAGACCAAGCTGAATAAAACAGGAATTCTAAAAAGAACATCAAGGAGAAATATGTTAATATATGACAGATCTGCCCTATAGTTAAACTTTACCTATAACAGAATTCCTTAAGCTTTTTTGGATAATATACTGGTAGAAAGAGAGGAAAGCTCTTTTTCCCCTTTCTGCTTTCATGCTCACTTATATGAAGCCTTCCTGTACTAGAAATTCCAAAGACAGAGAGAGAATGAGGCGCTGACCCACTCCCACTTCAATCTAGACCTCAAAATCAAGAGAAGTACAAATACAGGGAATCCTGGGAATCTTCCCTGGTTTTTCCTCATGACGGGTGTGGATGATAAAAGAGGGGTAATTTAAGTTTGAAGAGAAATCAGAAATTTGTAAATGTGTGAAACTGGGAGGTATTAAAATGAAGGATCCTTTTTAACCTCCTCTTCACCTATGGTTTCTTCTATGTTAATAGGGATAGAGAAATCAACAGGCAACTTCCCATTCCCCAGTCCTGCAGGTTGACATCCCAGCATAGATCTCCCCATGCTAGGACAAAGCCAGCTGAGTTCTGTATAGGTAAGCCTTGACTCCTCTGAGTGTACCTCTCTGTGAGGGTGTAGTTAACTTGGAACCACTCTGTCATGGCTGACATGTCAGTGTTTACACCTCTTCTGTTCTTTTCCCAGTTCAGACTATGGAACCCAAATCTATAAATGTGTATGTCACACTTGCACATCCAGTTAATCACTATATAAGTGAGCTGTAGATCTTAGTCACTTAACTGATGCCAACCTCAGTTTCCTGGTTTTTAGATTGCAGTTTGTTCTAAATTAAATAAAAGAAATACAAATGAATGTGTCTGGCACATAATTGGCTTTTCCCCCATCTATATTATCATCTCTTTTATTGTGAAAATCTCCATATCAATTGCTTATTTAATCTTTTTTTTTTCTTTCTAGACTCTTAGGTTGTCATATATGCAAGTGAGGGTGAAAAAGTGTGTAAATCCAAACTAACTCCATTTCCTATAAACTGACATCATACACACAACACACACACACAGAGACTTCTTTTAAATTCAAGAGTCTTGTTGCCAGTACTCTTTTTCACCTACTATCCCACATAATTCAGTGGCATTTCTAGAATTGAATCCTGTCTGGCAGAATGAAGGCATATCCAAGTGTACCTTCCTAGTTCCCAAATATTCCCACAAAGTAAATTTCTCAATTGGTAAATTAAGATTGTCAAAGCTATGAAAAGAAACTTGAGATTTATGGTTACCCAATTTGGTACATGTGAAATAATTTTTTACTGCTACTGTCATCAAAATCATGAAAGGTTTTGGAATGTGTCTGGGATGGAAACTACTCTTACTCTGGGGAGGAAGTACAGAGTGTACTTTATGTAAAGTCTATTGCTTCAATTCTTGTGCTCTGCTTTCAGCCAGAAAATGAGGTACTTTGCCATTGAGGGGCTTGGGGACCATTGAAATGTGGCAAATGAACTGGGTTCAATAAACAAAAACACAGCAGTGTCTAAGCCTCAATGAGATGCTGAGGACCAATAAAAAAGAAGCGGTAACTAACAATGGTTAAATTTCAAGAGCATTTGCACTCAATTCTAAGATTTTTCTTATTCTTTCTTTACATTTCAATTCTCTAGTGACATGACAGGTAATTTGTATCACATGTCCACCAGTAACTATGAATCTCTGTAATGCTCTCTGGCCAGAATTCAATGCTAAATAATGATGTAATATATATTATGATTTCAATTTTATGATCTCACAGAATGAACACCTGCTTAGTGAGAGAATTAGAAAACTAGCCTATTGAATGTTTTGTTTCCTTGTTTATCTGAAACAGCTTGGTAACTTAATGGAGCATGAAAATGAAGAAATTACAGTATTTCTTAAGTGCCTACCCAGCTAATTTATATATGAGAAGAGTAATTCTTGAATAATCTTTAAATAATAACCAAGGATGGCAGAAAGACTTCTGGCTGAGTACAGTACTCCCAAGATGTCAACACATCAGCAAATTATCCTTGGCATATACTTCAAGATTCACATGATCCTTGCTTAAAAACTTTTGCCTGTAGGAGTCCTAACTCCAGCAATTTTAAAAGGGAACACTTCTATTTATAAATACAATAAATTACAGATTTCTCTATTTGGAAGAGAACAACTTGTTCATATTTGTTTAAATCAATGAGAGGATTAGCATGGAGTGTTTTGTAAACACTTTACAAATGCAACAGAGAAGTCGGTACTCTTTCTGGCTAAGTTTTAGTGATGGTCTTTTGTAAACTTGATTCTTTCACTAAATTAAGACTTCCTGGGTATGTGGGTGACTCCACCTAGCCCAAGGTTTTACTTGGCCATTGAGTCCTCTAGCACTTTGGTTGTGAAAAGATTCTTCCCTGTGATGGAAACAGAGTGTGCCAGATCAATGAAAGCATCCTTTCTGGTACACTTTGGCCACCACTCCTCTGTTATGTTAGGGATCAGTGGAATCTGACACACTGTTTCTCAATCTCAGGAGAGTCGTGTTGCCAAACAGTTGAAATGTGTAAAGAACAGCTCTGTGGAAGTAAAGAATGGAGTGGCTGTTTTGTCAAACAGCAAGTCTTAGGTGACAATTCCTGTTGGGCTCCTAAAAGCTGTTTCTCTCCGGCCTTGCTATTGAATGTGAATGTGGGTCATGGAAGCAATGCCATCTTCTATCACACAGCTCCGAGTCAAAGTCCGGTTCCCTGCTGCTCTTCCATATAAACAGGACGAATTGCTTTCTCTGCATGGTGTAATTTCATTGAAACATTATATTCTGTTAGGTAAATGCCTCCTATTTTTCCTTCCTATTCATTGACTAATGACTTCACTTTAGGACCATCTGGTAACAGGTAGTATAGGGGAAATGAACCAAGTAATAAAAATGACTTACCTTTATTGAGAGCTTATTATGGGACAGACCCTTTCTAAGCTCTTTACATGTATTAACTCATTTAATATACCTATGAGGTGGGTATATTATTATGCTAATATTAGAGATGAGAAAAGTCAGGCACAGAAGGGTTAGCCAGTGGTGAAGCTGGGAGTTGAACCCTAATAATCTCACCTAGATCCTGCACTCTTTAACATACAATGGCTGTTTGCTTTTATTCTAGGGTTTAAGCGCCTATATTAAGAGCATTTCCAGATCTGGCTGCTGGTTACCAGATTGTGTTCTGTTTCTAAGATTAAATGAACTGTACATTCATGATATGTGCACCTGTAAATATAGCTTCAGTGCATGTTATGGACCAAACGTTTGTGTTCCCCCGAATTTTATGTTGACATCCTAATCCGCAATATGTTGATATTAAAGGATAGCACTTTGGGAAAGTATTTCTTCATGAGGATGCAGCCCTCATGAATGAGATTAGTGCCTTTATGAAAGGGACCCAGAGAGATCTCACTTCCTTTCTCCACCATGTGAACATACAAGGAGAAGTGAGCAGTCTGCAATCTGAAAGAGGGCCCTCACCAGAACCTGACCATTTAGGCACCCTTATCTCAGACTTCCAGGTTCCAGAAATGTGAGAAATAAATTTTTGTTGTTTATAAGCCATATAGTCAATGGTACTTTTGTAGCAGCCTGAGATAACTAAATCAGTGCACAATGTAAAACTAAAAAAAGTCACATGAGTAAAGCTATGACAACATAGAACAACCTGTATTCATATATGCTGGGGACAAATCTTTAAGATGAAGGCACTAAAAGCTGTAATCAAGAATGTCTATGGATATGTTCCAGTAAATGCAATCAGTGTTAATTTTTTTTTTATTGTAGTATAGTTGATTTACAAAACTGTGTTAGTTTGAGGTATACAGCATAGTGATTCAGTATTTTTGCATATTATATTCCATTATAGATTATTACAAAATAATGGCTGTGCTATATTGTATATCCTTGTTGCTTACCTATTTTACAAGGTAACAGCTTATATCTATTAATCTCATACCCCTAATTTGTCTCTCCTACTTCACCCCTTTGGTAACCACAAATTTGTTTCCTATATCTGTGAGTCTGTTTCTATTTTGCACATACATTCATTTGCATTATTTTTTTAGCTTCCACATAGAAATATTTGTCTTTCTCTGTCTGACATTTCACTAAACATAATATTCTTTGGGTCCATTCACTTTGCTGCAAATGACAGAATTTCATTCTTTTTGATGAGTAATATCCATTGTGTATATATATGTCAAATCTTCTTAATGTAATTGTCTATTGATGGCCACCTGGGTTGTTTCCATGTCTTGGTTATGGTTTATTTCTGGGTTATTTATTCTGTTCCATTGACCTATGTGTCTGTTTTTGTGCCAATACCACACTGTTTTGATTATTGTAGCTTTGTAGTACTGTCTAAAGTGAGGGAATGTGCTGTCTCCAGCTTTGTTCTTTTTCTCAAGATTGCTTTGGTAATTCAGAGTCTTTTGTGGTTCCATATGAATTTTATGATTATTTGTTCTAGTTCTGTGAAAAATGTCATGGACATTTTAATAGGGATTGCATTAAATCTGAAGATTACTTTGGGTAGTATGGCCATTTTAACAATATTAATTCTTCCAACAGGATATTATGGTAAAACCCAAATGACATTTTTGGCCAACCCAATCATTGGCAATGTTGAGCAGCTTTTCATGTGTTTTTATTTTTAAGCAGTATGAGTCAAATCTACCTCTTGAAATCTGGTTCCTGCAATTCTGCCTTGTTTACAAGTCCTTTTTGATTACTTACCCCAAGACATTTTTCGAGGGCAGGTGTCATTTACAACCCTGCAGTCCTTGTGAATTTCAATGCCCTTGAGCTCCGGTTTTCAAGATGTTGTTTTGGGAACCAGCCACAAGGCGGCAGGATTGCTTCAAGCCCCAATCTGGTTACTGGGGCAACCTGAGCCTTAGGGGAAGTCCTCTTCCTGATTGGAAATTAGAAGGCATGTGCCTGTCCAAACACCCCAGGGATTTTTTTACTTCCTCTTTCTGACATTTCATTATTAGTGTATAGGAACAACAGATTTCTGTATATTGACCTTGTATTATGCAAACTTGCTGAATTAATTTATTAGTTCTAACAGTTTTGGGGTGGAGATTTTAGGGTTCTCTATATGACGTATCTTGTGACAGTTTTACCTCTTCCCTTCCAATCTGCATATCTTTTACTTCTCTTTCTTTTCCTATTGCTGTAGCTATGTTGAATAGAAGTGGCAGGAGTTGGCATTCTTAACTTGTTCCTGACTTTAGCGGGAGGGTTTTCAGTTTTTCACTATTGAGTATGAGGTTGGCTGTGGGTTTGTCATAAAAGGCATTTATTATGTTCCCTCTATACCCATTTTGATGAGAGTTTTTTTAAACATGAATGAATTTTAAATTTTGTCAAATGCTTTTTCTGCATCTATTGCAATGGTTATGTGATTTTACCCTTCATTTTGTTAAAGTGGTTTATCACATTGATTGAGTTGCTAATGTTGAACCATCCTTGTGACCCTGGAATAAATCCTATTTAATCATGGTGTATGGTCCTTTTTATGAATTGTTGAATTTGGTTCATCAAAGTTGTTGACCAGTAATTTTCTTTTTTTGTAGTGTCTTTGGTTTTGATATCAGGGTCATGGTGGCTTTGTAGAATGAATTTGGGAGTGTTCACTCTTCTTCAATTTTTTTAAGATAGTTTAAGAAGGATCAGTATTAGGTCCTCTTTATATGTTTTGTAGAATTTCCTTGTGAAGGCATCTGGTCTGGAATTTTGTTTGATGGGAGTTTTTTAAATTACAACTTCAATTTCACTTCCAGTCTGTTCAAATTGTCTGTTTCTTCTTGACTCAGTCTTGGCAGTCTGTATGTTTCAAGAAATTTGTCCATTTCTTCTAGGTTGTCCAATTTGTTGGCATATAACTATTTACAGTATTCTTTTATGATTTTTTTGTATCTCTGTGGTGTCAGTTGTTAATTCTCTTTCACTTCTTATTTTGTTTATTTGGGTCCTCTCTCTTTTCTTCTTGATTACCCTGGCTAAAGGTTTATCAATTTTGTTTATCCTCTCAAAAAAACATGTTTTGTTTATTGATCTTTTCTATTTTTTAATCTCTACTTTATTTCCTCTCTGATCTTTATTATTTCCTTCCTTCTGCTGACTTTTTCTAATTATTTTAGGTTGTACGTTAGGTTGTTTATTTGAGACTTTTCTTATTTCTTGAGGAAGGCCTGTATTGCTATGAACATTCCTCTAAGAACTGCTTTTGCTGTATCCTATAGATTTTGGAAAGTTGTGTTCCCATTTTTATTTGTCTTGGGGTATTTTCTTATTTCCTCTTTGATTTCATTATTGACCCATTGGTTTTTTAGTAGCATGTTGTTTAGACTCCATGTGTTTGTTCTTTTCCTGTTTTTCCTTCTGTCATTGATTTCTAGTTTCATACAGTTGTGGTTGGAAAAAAATACTTGATAACTTACATCCTCCTAAATTTGTTGAGGCTTGTTTTGTGACCTAGTATGTGATCTATCCTGACGAACATTCCAAGTGCACTTGAAAAGTATTTGTGTTCTGCTGTTTTGGGAAATAATACCCTGTAGGAATCAATTAAGTCCAACTGATCTAATGTGTCATTTAAGACCACTGTTGCCTTATTGATTTTCTGTCTGAATGATCTGTCCATTGGTGTCAGTGGGGTGTTAAACTCCCCTACTATTATTGTATTGTCAACTCCTCACTTTATGTCTGTTAGTATTGTTTTATATACTTAGATGTCCCTGTATTGGATGCTTATGTACTAATGAGCATAATATCCTCTTCTTGTACTGATTCCTTTATCATTATATAATGTCCTCCTTGTTTTTTCATCCAATCAGCCTTCTTGTGTTTTTTTGTTCAGAGCATTTAGTCCATTGACATTTAAAGTGATTATTGATAGGTAGGTACTTACTGTCATTTCATTACTCTTTTTTTTTTTTGTAGTCTTCTGTTCATTTCTTCTTTTGGTTTCTCACATTGTAGTTTGATGATTTTCTTTTGTAGTGGCCTTGGGCACCTTTCTTTGTGGTTTTCATGTATCTATTGTAGGATTTTGATCTGTGCTTACCAAGGGGTTCCTGTATGTTGACCGATAATTATATCTATTTTATTTAAACTGATAGTCATTTAAGTTCAAACACAATCTAACATATCTACATTTTTTACTCCTCTCCCCCACATTTTGTGTTTTTGATGTCATATTTTACATCTTCATGCTTATCCCTTTACTGTTTATTGTAGTTATAGTTCTATATTTTTTTTTGTCTTTTAATCTATGTACTGGATTATTTAAGTGATCGTCAATCTTTATTATATATTTGCCTTTCCTATTGGGACTTTTTCCTTTCTTATATATCTTACTTCTTTTCCATTTAGAAAAAAAAAAAAAAAAAACCTTCAACATTTCTTTTCGGGTAGGTTTAGTATTGCTGAATTCTTTTAGTTTTTGCTTGTCTGAGAAGTTTTTTAATCTATCCTTCTATTCTAAATGATAATCTTCCTGGGTAGAATATCCTAAGTTACAGGAATTTTCCCTTTCAGGACTTTGAATATATCATGTCATTCCCTTCTGGTTTGCAAAGATTCTGGAGAGAAATCAGCTGATAGTCTTATGGATATTCCCTTGTGTATGACTCTTTGATTTTCACCTTCTGCCTTTAGAATTCTCTCTTTATTTTTAACTTTTGCCATTTTAATTATGATAAGTTTTGGTGTGGGTCTCTTTGGTTTCATCCTGTTTGGGACCACTGTGCTTCCTGTAACTGGATATCTGCTTCTTTCTTTAGGTTTGAGAAGTTTTCATCTATAATTTCTTCTAATATATTTTTGATACATTTCTCTTTCTCTTCTCCTTCTGGAACCCCTATAATGCAAAAGTTTGCACTTTTGATGTTAACCCAGAGATTTCGTAGGTTGCACCAATTTTTAAACTGGTCTTTCTGTCTGCTGTTCTGATTGGGTGATTTCCATTATTCTATCTTCCAGATCACTTTTTCATTCTTCTGTGTCATTTCTTCTAGAGTACATTGTATCTTAGATATTGAATTATCTATTTTTGATAGGGTCTTCTTTATATTTTCTAGTTCCTTGTTAAAATGATCCGTGTTTAGGGCTTCCCTGGTGGTGTAGTGGTTGAGAGTCCGCCTGCCGATGCAGGGGACACGGGTTTGTGCCCTGGTCCAGGAGGATCCCACATGCCATGGAGCGGCTGAGCCCGTGAGCCATGGCCACTGAGCCTGCACATCCAGATCCTGTGCTCCGCAACAGGAGAGGCCACAACAGTGAGAGGCCCGTGTACTGAAGAAAAAAAAAAAGATCTGTGTTTAAATAAATTCTCTTTTCTAATTCAGTTAGCATTTTTATTACCAAAGTTTTGAATTCTCTGTCTGGTTGGTTGTTTATTTCTCTTTCATTGTTTATCTTTTTTAGGGGTTTTAACTTGCTCTTTCAATTGAGAATAGTTTTTCTGCTTTTTTATTTTACTTAACTTTCTCTGTCTTTATGTATTTAAGTAAAACAATTACCTATTCTTGTCCTGAAGAAGTGTTCTCATGAGGGAGCACCCTAGGCAGACTGCATGTGTCCAATGCCTTTGGTGGGAGGGCTGGATTTGATGTGGATGCCAGTCATGCCTTTCCTCAAGGTGTACTGACAGCCATCACCTTGGTAGGGGGTGTGGCTGATGATGGAAGAGATAGAACCTGTGCAGGATGTGAAGTAGGACTTCCTCTCTGCTCAATGGCCATCACTGTCATGTCAGGGGCAGGGTCTGCTCCCAAGTTGCTGAAGCAGAAGCCCTGAGGGTCGGGTTTGCTCAGGCTCTGTTCCCTTTAAGTGTGTCTTATTTCTTCTCCCTGTACTGGCACTGGGACTTTTGCCCCAAAGGAGGGAGTGCCAAAGCAATGGGGTTTGTGCACTGACAGAAGTCAGTTGCTCTGCCTGTGTAGGCATCTGTGACTCCACTTAGATACAGCTCATTGTTACATCTTTTCTCCTATATTGGCTGCCCCAGATCTAGTGCTAGACTGTTGCATGGAGTGGGTGGAGTTGGAGTGTTTGCTAGGCTTGGGCTGGGGTGCACATTAAGGAGGTTATGGGAATTCTAGCAGAGGCAGTGCTGTCAGAAGCCTGGGCTGATTCTGGGGTGTCATTTGAGTAAACACCAGAAACTATTACTGTCCTATTGGGCCATACTCCAGGATCCCAGTTCACATCTGCATCCTTTAATCAAGTCTTTCCCAGGTACTGGTCACCCTAGATCTACTGCCAAGCTGTGGCATGGAGTGAGCTAGCCAGGATATTTGCTCATCTTGGACTCAGGTGCATGGAAAGGTTGTAGTCACTAGGACAGACCTCTCTACATTCTGCGTGGGGGCAAGCCAGCACCCACACACTCTTCATGAGTGAAATCTAGGCTTTTCCAGCCTTTCTATCTGTCTCAGCAGTTCTCCAAGCAGCCAAGGGATCTTGTCTTCTACATGTAGGACCCCAGGACTGGGATGCCAAGTCTGTGGCTTGGCCTTTTCACTCTCCAGGGTGAGTGTCTGCCTGTGTGATCTCCCTCTTCCTCTTAGTCCCCTACCAGAGGCACAGGTCCCGACTTAATGCTTTTCTTCCCATCCTACCTGATTACATGTCTATCTTTCTTACAACCTTGGTTGTATAGTAGTACTTCTGCCAGTTTCCAGTTAGTTTTCCATGGGATTTGTTCCACATGTAGATGTATTGTTGATGTGTTCATGAAGGAAGGGGAGCTCCATGTCCTCACTCTGTCATTTTGATCTCCCTCTATCACTGTTTACCAGCCATGTTTAGAAATCTATCAGTTAGTACATGCATTTCACTATCAAATCCATGATGTCATTTTTGCTAGGAGAATGTACAAATAAGTTTACATTAACCATATTGAAAAACTAAATCAGGTTATGTGATTCAGGTTTAAAATTTTGAATGGATTCCCATTTCAATCTAGACCTGGGCATCTTTGAAGAGCTCTGTGCTAACTTTTATTTGTAGAAAATATCTTACAGAGGAAACTACAATCACTAAATCTGGGAACCTAAATGCAATGGAGATAATTGGATCCCAGGGTAGTAGGGACCATATAGCAGCACTCAACCACCAAAGACAAGGTGGAAGGGCTTACCATAATGGACAACAGAGTCACAGCAGCAATCAGAAAACTCTGATTTGTGAAGACCTGTGGTGTTGGCTAGTTAATCATGGTGTTCCTAGAAGTGCAAATATTTTGGAAGCCTAAAAAGTTCTTACTTGATCTGTATAAGCATAAATTTTTCAGGTAAAGTGAACAAAAGTCTAACTTGAATAATAAAAACAGAGAGTCATGGCTCCTCAATCAATTACCAGACTTGAGCCAGTTTACAGACCCAGAAATTCTTTAATGAAGGGGACACCACGTCCCCTTGAGGAAGGACTCCAGTACACTGCAAAAATTTATACTGTTAGTCTTTCTTCCAGACTCCACTAAAGGGATCTATGGTCTTTTACCAGGGTAACTGTGCATTTGGAAAAAGGAAATATCAGAATTTTCAGAGACTGCTACACACCAGCTCTGAACTAATTTCAGGACACCCAAAACATCACTGTGGTCCACACACCAGTCAGAGTACGGGCTTACAGAAGTCAGGTGATCATTGGAATTTCAACTCAGGTTTGTCTCACAATATGCTCAGAATCCATCCAGTGGTTTATTTCCTTACTTCTGTAATGCATAATTGGAATAGACACATTTAGTGGCTGGTAGAATCTACACATTTGTTCCCTGACCTGTAGAGTGAAAGCAACTATGATGGGAAAGACCAAGTGAAAGCCCCTAGAACTACCTCTATTGAGGAAAATAGAAAACCAAAAACAATACTGCATTTCTAGAAGGAATGAAGAGATTATTGCCACTGTAAGGGGATGATGATACAGGGGTGGTGATTCCACCACATGCCTATTCAATTCACCTTTTGATCTATGCAGAAGAGAGGTAACTTTTGGAGAATGACAATGAGTTATCATATGCTTAAACAGGTGGTGACTACAGTTGCAGCTGTTGAATTATATGTGTGTACAACCTACTTGAGGTAGACCTACATAGCTATAAACTTTTGCCGTGTCTCAGATTTTGGAAAGTTGTGTTTTTATTTTAATTTGGCTCAAAGTATTTTCTGATTTCCTCTTTGATTTCTTTATTGACCCATTTCTTTTAGTAGCATGTTGCTCAGTCTCCACGTGTGTGTTTTTCCCATTTTTCTTCCTGCAATTTATTTATAGTTTCATACTATTGTGATAGGAAAAGATGCTTGATATAATTTCTAGCCTCTTAAATTTGTTGAGACCAGTTTTGTGGCCTAGTGTGTGCTATATCCTGACACATACCTTGTGTACTTGAAAACAATGTGTATTCTGTTGTTTGTGAATGGAACATTCAGTATATAAATATTTATTAAGTCCAACTGGTCTAATGTATCATTTAATGGCACTGTTTCCTTGTTGATTTTCAGTCTGGATAATCTGTCCTGTGATGTAGTGGGTTGTTGGAGTCCACTACTATTGTATTACTATCAGTTCCTCCCTTTATGTCTGTTAATATTTGCTTTATATATTTAAGTGCACCCATATTAGGTACATATATGTTTATGAATGTTATATCTACAACTTGTGTTGATACCTTTATCATTATATAATTCCCTTTTTTGGCTTTTACTATAGCCTTTGTTTTACAGTCATTGTTGGATATGAGTACTGATACTCCAGCTTTCTTTTTGTTTCCATTTCCATGGAATATATTTTTCTATCCCTGTGAGGGTATACTGGATGAGATTAACATTTGGGCCTATAGACTAAGTAATGCAGGTTGCTCTCCCTAATGTGGATGGCCTTCATTCATTCAGTTGTAGGCCTGAATAGAAAAAAAAGGCTGGTACAACCAGGAATTCAATGAAAGTCTTCCTGTTTTACTTCTGAGGTAGGATATTTTTTTTCCTGCTTTCAAACTGGAACTGAAACAACAGCTCTTGGGTCTTGGGACTCTTAGTTTTTATACTGTAACTTATACCATTGGTTCTCTTTTTCTCAGATCTTTGGACTTGGACTGGAGCTATACTGTCAAATCTCCTGGGTCTCTAGATTGCCAAATGCAATCTTAGGACTTCTCAGTTACATAACTGTATGAGCCAATTTCTTATAATAAATCTATTCCTGATTTTAAAAAACTATATATAGGGCTTCCCTGGTGGCACGGTGATTGAGAGTCCGCCTGCCGATGCAGGGGACGTGGGTTCGCGCCCCTGTCCGGGAGGATCCCACATGCCGCGGAGAGGCTGGGCTCGTGAGCCATGGCTGCTAAGCCTGCGCGTCCAGAGCCTGTGCTCCGCAACGGGAGAGGCCACAATGGTGAGAGACCCGTGTACTGCAAAAAAAAACAAACAAAAAAAAAAACAAAAAAAAAACAACTACATATAATATAAAACATATAATAAATATATATAGTTATATAGTTGTATAAATAGATTATATCTATATCCCTATCTATCTATCATCTATTTATCTACCTTTCCTATTGGTTCTGTTTCTCTGGAACAGAGAACCAGACTAATTCTCTGACTAATACATTATTATTCCTTCATTATAGAGATGAGTTTCAGAAAATGTAAGTACATTAAGCCACACTAGAGCTAGTAAGTGGCCCTGTTGGTGTTTGCACCTAGGTTTGCCTGCCACTAATGTCCATTCTCATATCTCCTTTGTTACACTTGAGTTGTGCTTACAGACTAGTGAAGATGAATAGACTCAGAAATCCCACTCCTCTTTACCTCCTGCTGATGTTTCACTGCCTGATTGTTTCTGAGTCTTGACTTGTGTTTTAATTATTTTGCTGTATAATAATTATCTAAAATTCAGCAGCATAACATAGCAACTACTTTATTTTGCTCATGATTTTATGGTTCAGGAATTCAGAAAAGGCTTGACTAGCTCACTGTTTCATGGGATCTCTCATGTGGTTGCAGTTAGCTGTCTCCTAAGGCTGCAGTCATCTGATCACTCAAATGAATTGGACACCCGAAGTAGCTCAATGATATGACTGACTGTTGATTCTGGCTATTGGCTTGAAGCTCAGCTATATTGTCAACCAGAGCACCTTTCCAACATGGTAATATCAGAGTCTGACTTATTCACTCAGCGCAGTAACCTCTAAGTCTGACCATGTTGTTGCAAATGGCAAGATTTCATTCTTTTTTATGGCTGAGTATTATTCTATTTTATATGTATATCACATCTTCTTTATTCATCTGTTGATGAAGACTTAGGTTGCTTCCATGTCTTGGCTATACTAAATAACGATGCTGTGAGCATTGAGGTGCATGTATCTTTTTGAATAAGTGACGTTTTCTGGATATATACCCAGGAGTGGAATTGCTGGGTCATATGGTAGTTGTATTTTCAGTTTTCTTAGAAACCTCTATATTGTTTTCCACAATGGCTTCACCAATTTATATTCCCACCAACAGTGCACAACTGTTTCCTTTTCCCCACATCCTCACTAACATTTGTTATTTGTGTTCTTTTTGATGATAGCCATTTTGACAGGTGTGAGTTGATATCTCATTGTGGTTTTGATCTGCATTTCTCTGATGATTAATGATGTTGAGCATCTTTTCATGCACCTATTGACCATCTGTGTGTCCTCTTTGGAAAGATGTCTTCGGGTCTTCTGCTCATTGTGGGCATATTTTAAAAGTATGATGCATTGTGACCACAGGATCCAGGTGTCTCTAGTGATGGTGTAGGGTAAGAACATGGGATTCAAATGAGATCATAATTTGAAATGTCCTCCATCACTTATCTGTATAGTCTTGGAAAAAAATATTTAAAGTCCTAGCCAGTGATCTTCTCTGAAAAAGGGAGATGTTAATATCTATTTTGTAGCTAAAGAAAGTACATATATCTTGAGTTCAATTAATGCTAGAATGATGGTTTCATACCTCCTTCACTTCACTCACTAATTTTTATTATTTATTTATGCATGATTTAAAGACATTGGAATCTGATTTACAGTTTGATTTTTCCTTAAGGGACAGTGGATACACCATAAACTCAATCTATGTATTAAGCCAAAAATAAAATTAACCACGGCCCAAAGAATATACATTGCTACATCATGGTAATTATCTAGTATCTCTTTTTTGTCTCTCCATCATATTCCTTTTCCCTAATGTCATACAGATACTTATAAGTTATAAACAATTGCAGGGTCAGAATTTGTCAGGTCAAATCAGAATCCCTGGATGTTCTATTCTTATGAAACTTAATTTTTCCTCTCTGAGTTTGAGTTATCTGATCAAAAGTTTCATTATTGTATTGGGACCAAGAGGAACCTATAATTTGGAATTCACAGAGTTTAACCAAATGAACAAATTTAATTTAGAGAGCAACAGCATGTAAAAGACAAAAGCCAGGGTCTCACATGGAGTAACACCAAATCCCCCATGTGGAAATCATTTAAACTTAAATTTTTCTCATGGTAGAGATGAAAACATTCTTTTACCACAGAGTTTCATAAAACATACCAGGCTTCTTCTTGCACTAGCATTTTACACATCTGCCGATTGGATAAGTTAACTCCTCTGCTGTTTTGATGAGAGAAAGATAAAAATTGAAGTCCTGGTGATTTTATAGGAGTGCTGGCTGCTTGTGTCTTTGGCTGTCCCTTCCACCTCTTTGGTGTGAAGACATCCCCAATTCAAAACAGATGTGGTCCCCTTGGCATGGCCCTCTGAATACAACATTGCTTGTAGAACTCTGTTGTTCACAAGGTGCCTTCATGGAGCGGGCCATTACCTGTGGCCGGGGGGTGGGGGTGTTTGCGGGAGGGTCGGTAGTTTTTCTGCCTAGCAACAAATATGGACAGACATCTGATGAGTTTTCAAGAGCCTCTCACAACCAGGTGTTTAACTGAATAGACAATAAATAATCACACTTGATCCTTAGAGAGTGTATGTTCTCTACTTTCCTCTCCTACTTCATTGCCCTTTTTTAAAAGGGCAATAAAGAAGTGGTACATATATACAATGGAATATTTTTTTCTCACTTTTTTTTTTTAAGAAGATGTTGGGGGTAGGAGTTTATTTATTTATTTATTTTTGCTGTTTTGGGTCTTCGTTTCTGTGCGAGGGCTTTCTATAGTTGTGGCAAGTGGGGGCCACTCTTCATCGTGGTGTGGAGGCCTCTCACTATCACGGCCTCTCTTGTTGCGGAGCACAGGCTCCAGACGTGCAGGCTCAGTAGTTGTGGCTCACGGGCCTAGTTGCTCCGCGGCATATGGGATCCTCCCAGACCAGGGCTCGAGCCCGTGTCCCCTGCATTAGCAGGCAGACTCACAACTACTGCGCCACCAGGGAAGCCCTCCACCCTTCTTTTGAAAACTTAGAAGATAGTTATCTTTGCATAATCTAAATTTCCAGCTTTTAGTTAGCTCTCCTTTAGTTTAATGACAAATAACTGTTTACAAACTTTCTCTGAATGTGCCTTAGAATATTTTCTAAGCAAATGGAATTCTGCCCTGAGAACTGGAAAGCAGTTTTGTTGTTTCCACGTGGAGAGGGGAAGAGGAGAGTTGTCAGTAAAGTAGCATATTTAAGCAAGCAAGTTTTTAGCATAATTTAGGGCTTATTCAGTTTCCATTAAGAATATCTAAGTAATTACCCTAAACTAATTTAATTCCATCCTCTTGAGCTTTATTAGAGCAACAAACTTAACCACATGCATTTTGTTAAATAGACTCTTACACCGTGAAGAGGGGGGAAAAACTTAACGAGACTGATGTGACTTGCATGGGAAAGAAGGAGATAAAAAATAATTGAGCATTTTCTACAGGATCCTCTCCCATTCCATTAGTGGTGAAATATAAGTAGGTGTTTTAATAAATGAGTTCACAGTAAAGAATTTAAGGAAATTAGCTCAGTTTTTTTTTTTAACATCTTTATTGGGGTATAATTGCTTTACAATGATGTGTTAGTTTCTGCTTTATAACAAAGTGAATCAGTTATACATATACATATGTTCCCATATGTCTTCCCTCTTGCATCTCCCTCCCACCCTCCCTATCCCACCCTCCAGGCTGTCACAAAGCACCGAGCCAATATCCCTGTGCCATGCGGCTGCTTCCCACTAGCTACCTACCTTACTACGTTTGTTAGTGTGTATATGTCCATGACTCTCTCTCGCCCTGTCACAGCTCACCCTTCCCCCTCCCCATATCCTCAAGTCCGTTCTCCTGTACGTCTGCGTCTTTATTCCTGTCTTACCCCTAGGTTCTTCATGACATTTTGTTTCTTAAATTCCATATATATGTGTTAGCATATGGTATTTTTCTTTTTCTTTCTGACTTACTTCACTCTGTATGACAGACTCTAGGTCTATCCACCTCATTACAAATAGCTCAATTTCGTTTCTTTTTATGGCGAGTAATATTCCATTCTATATATGTGCCACATTTTCTTTCTCCATTCATCTGATGATGGGCACTTAGGTTGTTTCCATCTCTGGGTTACTGTAAATAGAGCTGCAATGAACATTTTGGTACATGACTCTTTTTGAATTTTGGTTTTCTCAGGATATATGCCCAGTAGTGGGATTGCTGGGTCATATGGTAGTTCTATTTGTAGTTTTTTAAGGAACCTCCATACTGTTCTCCATAGTGGCTGTACCAATTCACATTCCCACCAGCAGTGCAAGAGTGTTCCCTTTTCTCCACATCCTCTCCAGCATTTATTGTTTTTAGATTTTTTGATGATGGCCATTCTGACTGGTGTGAGATGATATCTCACGGTAGTTTTGATTTGCATTTCTCTAATGATTAATGATGTTGAGCATTATTACATGTGTTTGTTGGCAGTCTGTATATCTTCTTTGGAGAAATGTCTATTTAGGTCTTCTGCCCATCTTTGGATTGGGTTGTTTGTTTTTTTGTTATTGAGCTGCATGAGCTGCTTGTAAATTTTGGAGATTAATCCTTTGTCAGTTGCTTCATTTGCAAATATTTTCTCCCATTCTGAGGGTTGTCTTTTGGTCTTTTTATGGTTTCCTTTGCTGTGCAAAAGCTTTGAAGTTTCATTAGGTCCCATTTGTTTATTTTTCTTTTTATTTCCATTATTCTAGGAGGTGGGTCAGAAAGGATCTTGCTGTGATTTATGTCATAGAGTGTTCTGCCTAGGTTTTCCTCTAAGAGTTTCATAGTTTCTGGCCTTACACTTAGGTCTTTAATCCATTTTGAGCTTATTTTTGTGTATGGTGTTAGGGAGTGATCTAATCTCATACTTTTAAATGTACCTGTCCGGTTTTCCCAGCACCAGTTATTGAAGAGGCTGTCCTTTCTCCACTGTATATTCCTGCCTCCTTTATCAAAGATAAGGTGACCATATGTGTGTGGGTTTATCTCTGGGCTTTCTATCCTGTTCCATTGATCTATCTTTCTGTTTTTGTGCCAGTACCACACTGTCTTGATTACTGTAGCTTTGTAGTATAGTCTGAAGTCAGGGAGCCTGATTCCTCCAGCTCCATTTTTCGTCATCAAGATTGCTTTGGCTATTCAGGGTCTTTTGTGTTTCCATACAAATTGCGAGATATTTTTGTTCTAGTTCTGTGAAAAATGCCAGTGGTAGTTTGATAGTGATTGCATTGAATCTATAGATTGCTTTGGGTAGTAGAATCATTTTCACAATGTTGATTCTTCCAATCCAAGAACATGGTATATCTCTCCATCTATTTGTATCATCTTTAAGTTCTTTCATCAGTGTCTTATAATTTTCTGTATACAGGTCTTTTGTCTCCTTAGTTAGGTTTATTCCTAGATATGTTATTCTTTTTGTTGCAGTAGTAAATGGGAGTGTTTTCTTGATTTCACTTTCAGATTTTTCATCATTAGTATATAGGAATGCCAGAGATTTCTGTGCATTAATTTTGTATCCTGCTACTTTACCAAATTCATTGATTAGCTCTAGCAGTTTTCTGGTAGCATCTTTAGGATTCTCTATGTATAGTATCATGTCATGTGCAAACAGTGACAGCTTTACTTCTTCTTTTCTGATTTGGATTCCTTTTATTTCCTTTTCTTCTCTGATTGCTGTGGCTGAAACTTCCAAAACTATGTTGAATAAGAGTGGTGAGAGTGGGCAACCTTGTCTTGTTCCTGATCTTAGTGGAAATGCTTTCAGTTTTTCACCATTGAGGATGATGTTTGCTGTGGGCTTGTCATATATGGCCTTTATTATGTTGAGGAAAGTTCCCTCTATGCCTACTTTCTACAGGGTTTTTATCATAAATGGGTGTTGCATTTTGTCAAAAGCTTTGTCTGCATCTATTGAGATGATCATATGGTTTTTCTCCTTCAGTTTGTTAATATGGTTTATCACATTGATAGATTTGCGTATATTGAAGAATCCTTGCATTCCTGGAATAAACCCCACTTGATCATGGTGTATGATCCTTTTAATGTGCCGTTGGATTCTGTTTGCTAGTATTTTGTTGAGGATTTTTGCATCTATATTCATCAGTGATATTGGCCTACAGTTTTCTTTCTTTGTGACATCCTTGTCTGGTTTTGGTATCAAGGTGATGGTGGCCTCATAGAAAGAATTTGGGAGTGTTCCTCCCTCTGCTATATTTTGGAAGAGTTTGAGAAGGATAGGTGTTAGCTCTTCTCTAAATGTTTGAGAGAATTCGCCTGTGAAGCCATCTGGTCGTGGGCTTTTGTTTGTTGGAAGATTTTTAATCACAGTTTCAATTTAAGTGCTTGTGTTTGGTCTGTTCATATTTTCTATTTCTTCCTGATTCAGTCTTGGCAGGTTGTGCATTTCTAAGAATTTGTCCATTTCTTTCAGATTGTCCATTTTATTGGCATAGAGTTGCTTGTAGTAATCTCTCATGACCTTTTTTATTTCTGCAGTGTCAGTTTTTACTTCTCCTTTTTCATTTCTTACTCTATTGATTTGAGTCTTCTCCCTTTTATTCTTGATGAGTCTGGCTAGTGGTTTATCTATTTTGTTTATCTTCTCAAAGAACCAGCTTTTAGTTTAATTGATCTTTGCTATTGTTTCCTTCATTTCCTTTTCATTTATTTCTGATCTGATTTTTATGATTTCTTTCCTTCTGCTAGCTTTGGGTTTTTTTTGTTCTTCTTTCTCTAGTTGCTTGAGGTGCAAGGTTAGGTTGTTTATTCAAGATGTTTCCTGCTTCTTAAGGTGGGCTTGTATTGCTATAAACTTCCCCCTTAGAACTGCTTTTGCTGCATCCCACAGGTTTTGGGTCGTTGTGTCTCCATTGTCATTTGTTTCTAGGTATTTTTTGATTTCCTCTTTGATTTCTTCAGTGATCACTTCATTATTAAGTAGTGTATTGTTTAGCTTCCATGTGTTTGTATTTTTTACAGATCTTTTCCTGTAATTGATATCTAGTCTCATGGTGTTGTGGTCAGAAAATATACTTGATACAATTTCAATTTTCTTAAATTTACCAAGGCTTGATTTGTGACCCAAGATATGATCTATCCTGGAGAATGTTCCATGAGCACTTGAGAAAAATGTGTATTCTATTGTTTTTGGATGGAATGTCCTATAAATATCAATTAAGTCCATCTTGTTTAATGTATCATTTAAAGCTTGTGTTTCCTTATTTATTTTCATTTTGGATGACCTGTCCATGGGTGAAAGTGGGGTGTTAAAGTCCCTTACTATGAATGTGTTACTGTCGATTTCCCCTTTTATGGCTGTTAGTATTTGCCTTATGTATAGAGGTGCTCCTATGTTGGGTGCATAAATATTTACAATTGTTATATCTTCTCCTTGGATCGATCCCTTGATCATTATGTAGTGTCCTTCTTTGTCTCTTTTAATAGTCCTTATTTTAAAGTCTATTTTGTCTGATATGAGAATTGCTACTCCAGCTTTCTTTTGGTTTCCATTTGCATGGAATATCTTTTTCCATCCCCTTACTTTCAGTCTGTATGTGTCTCTAGGTCTGAAGTGGGTCTCTTGTAGACAGCATATATATGGGTCTTGTTTTTGTATCCATTCAGCCAATCTGTGTCTTTTGGTGGGAGCATTTAGTCCATTTACATTTAAGGTCATTATTGATATGTATGTTCCTATTCCCATTTTCTAAATTGTTTTGGGTTCGTTATTATAGGTCTTTTCCTTCTCTTGTGTTTCTTGCCTAGAGAAGTTCCTTTAGCATTTGTTGTAAAGCTGGTTTGGTGCTGCTGAACTCTCTCAGCTTTTGCTTGTCTGTAAAGGTTTTAATTTCTCCATCAAATCTGAATGAGATCCTTGCTGGGTAGAGTAGTCTTGGTTGCAGGTCTTTCTCCTTCTTCACTTTCAGTATGTCCTGCCACTCCCTTCTGGCTTGTAGGGTTTCTGCTGAGAGATTAGCTGTTAACCTTATGGGGATTCCCTTGTGTGTTATTTGTTGTTTTTCCCTTGCTTCTTTTAATATGCTTTCTTTGTATTTAATTTTTGACAGTTTGATTAACATGTGTCTTGGTGTATTTCTCCTTGGATTTATCATGTATGGGACTCTCTGTGCTTCCTGAACTTGACTAACTATTTCCTTTCCCATATTAGGGAAGTTTTCAACTATAATCTCTTCAAATATTTTCTCAGTCCCTTTCTTTTTCTCTTCTTCTTCTGGAACCCCTATAATTCGAATATTGGTGCATTTAATGTTGTCCCAGAGGTCTCTGAGACTGTTCTCAGTTCTTTTCATTCTTTCTTCTTTATTCTGCTCTGCAGTAGTTATTTCCACTATTTTATATTCCAGGTCACTTACCCATTCTTCTGCCTCAGTTATTCTGCTATTGTTCCCATCTAGAATACTTTTAATTTCATTTATTTTGTTGTTCATCATTGCTTGTTTCATCTTTATTTCTTCTAGGTCCTTGTTAACTGTTTCTTGCATTTTGTCCATTCTATTTCCAAGATTTTGGATCATCCTTACTATCATTATTCTGAATTCTTTTTCAGGTAGACTGCCTATTTCCTCTGCATTTGTTAGGTCTGGTGCATTTTTATCTTGCTCCTTTATCTGCTGTGTGTTTTTCTGTCTTCTCCTTTTGCTTATCTTACTGTGTTTGGGGTCTCCTTTTTGCAGGCTGCAGGTTCATAGTTCCCGCTGTTTTTGATGTCTATCTCCAGTGGCTAAGGTTGGTTCAGTGGGTTGTATAGGCTTCCTGGTGGAGGAAACTAGTGCCTGTGTTCTGGTGGATGAGGCTGGATCTCGTCTCTCTAGTCGGCAGGTTCACGTCTGGTGGTGTGTTTTGGGGTGTCTGTGGCATTATTATGATTTTAGGCAGCCTCTCTGCTAATGGGTGGGGTTATGTTCCTGTTTTGCTAGTTGTTTGGCATAGGTTGTCCAGCACTGTAGCTTGCTGGTTGTTGAGTGAAGCTGGGTGCTGGTGTTAAGATGGAGGTCTCTGGGAGATTTTCGCCATTTGATATTATGTGGAGCTGGGAGGTCTCTTGTTGACCAGTGTCCTGAAGTTGGCTCTCCTACCTCAGAGGCAGAGCCCTGACTCCTGGCTGGAGCACCAAGAGCTTTTCATCCACATGGCTCAGAATAAAAGGGAGAAAAAGTAGACAGAATTAATAGAAGTATGAGGAAAGAAAGATGGAAAGGAGGGAAGGAAGGAAGGAAGAAAGAAAGAAAGAAAGAAGGAAAGAAAGAAGCAAAGAAGGAAAGAAGGAAAGAAAGGAGGGAGGGAAGGAGGGAGGGAGGAAGGAAGGAAGGAGGGAAAGAAGGAAAAAAGACAAAAAGAAAGAAGATACAGTAAAAATAAAATAAAGTATAATAAAGTTATTGAATTAAAAAATACTTATTTAGAAAAAAAAAAAAAAGGGACGGATAGAACCGTAGGACAAATGTTGGAAGCAAAGCTATACAGACAAAATCTTACACAGAAGTATACACATACACCCTCACAAAAAGAGGTAAAGGGGGAAAAATCATAAATCTTGCTCTCAGAGACCACCTCCTCAATTTGGGATGATTTGTTGCCTAAAGGACGGAAGGAAGGAAGGAAAGAAAGAATGAATGAAGGTAAAGTATAATGAAGTTATTAAAATTAATTATTAAGAAAAAAAATTTAAAAAAAAAACATGGACGGATAGAACCCTAGGACAAATGGTGGAAGCAAGACTATACAGACAAGATCTCACACGGAAGCATACACATACACATTCACAAAAAGAGGAAAAGGGAAAAAAAATCATAGATCTTGCTCCTAAAGTTCACCTCCTCAATTTGGGATATTTGTTGTCTATTCATGTATTCCACAGATGCAGGTACATCAACTTGATTGTGGAGCTTTAATCTGCTGCTCCTGAGGCTGCTGGGAGAGATTTCCCTTTCTCTTCTTTGTTCTCACAGCTCACAGGGGCTCAGCTTTGGATTTGGCCCTGACTCTGCGTGTAGGTCGCTGGAGGGCGTCTGTTTTTTGCTCATATAGGACGGGGTTAAAGGAGCTGCTGATTCAGGGGCTCTGGCGCACTCAGGCTGGTGGGGGAGGGAGGGGCATTGTGCGCGGGGTGGGCCTGCGGCGGCAGAGGCCACCGTGACGTTGCACCAGCCTGAGGCCCGCCATGCGTTCTCCCGGGGAAGTTGTCCCTGGATCCCGGGAACCTGGCAGTGGTGGGCTGCACAGTCTCCGCAGTAGAGGGGTGTGGAGAGTGACCTGTGCTCGCACAGAGGCCCCTTGGTGGCGGCAGCAGCAGCCTTAGTGTCTCCCACCCGTCTCTGGGGTCTGTGCTTTTAGCCGCGGCTCGCGCCCGTCTCTGGGGTCCGCGCTTTTCCCCGGACTCCCTCCCAGCTAGCCGTGGTGCACTAACCCCTTCAGGCTATGTTCAAGCCGCCAACCCCAGTCCTCACCCTGTGCTCCGTCCGAAACCAAAACCGAGCCTCAGCTCGCAGCCCCGCCCTCCCCGGCGGGTGAGCGGACAAGCCTCTCGGGCTGGTGAGTGCCAGTCGGCACCGATCCTCTGTGCTTGAATATTCCCGCTTTGCCCTCCGCACCCGTTGCTGTGCACTCCTCCGCGGCTTCGAAGCTCCCGCTCTGCCTCCCGCAGTCTCCGCCCGCGAAGGGGCTTCCTAGTGTGTGGAAACTCTTCCTCCTTCACAGCTCCCTCCCACTGGTGCAGGTGCCGTCCCTATTCTTTTGTCTCTGTTTTTTCTTTTTTTCTTTTGCCCTACCCAGATACGTGGGGAGTTTCTTGCCTTTTGGGAGGTCTGAGGTCTTCTGCCAGCCTTCAGTAGGTGTTCTGTAGGAGTTGTTCCAGGTGTAGATGTATTTCTGGTGTATCTGTGGGGAGGAAGTTGATCTCCGCGTCTTACTCTTCCGCCATCTTCAAGGGCCCCCCCAGCTCAGTTTTAATAGATGATCCCTGCCCTATTTGAGAATATGCCAGAAATGGGCAGTTTGTGTTAGTATTAGGCTAAATTTTAAATATATTAGAAATTAAATTATTAAGGTTAAATGCTGATGACTGACTGAAATAATAAGAATTGACATTAACTTTTAAAAAATATTCTTAATAAGAAGAATTGAAAGTATTTTTTTCAGAAGTGTTTGAAGAGGTAAATTATTTTTCTCCAAAGATGAAAAGTAAATTATATAACTTTAGAGTGGTTATTCTTCAAACCACATTTAGCACTTAAAAAAAAAAAAAAAAAGCAAAGAGCTTCATTGTTTTTCTGTATATAAAAGTAATATACTTTTTAAAGAAGATGTTGGGGATAGGGGTTTATTAATTAATTAATTTATTTTTGTTGTGTTGGGTCTTTGTTTCTGTGCGAGGGCTTTCTCTAGTTGTGGCAAGCGGGGGCCACTCTTCATCGCAGTGCGCGGGCCTCTCACTATGGTTGTGGAGCACAGGCTCCAGATGCGCAGGCTCAGTAGTTGTGGCTCACAGGCCTAGTTGCTCCGTGGCATGTGGGATCCTCCCAGACCAGGGCTCGAACCCTTTCCCCTGCATTAGCAGGCAGACTCTCAACCACTGTGCCACCAGGGAAGCCCAAAAGTAATATATTTTAATATAAAATCAACATGAAACAAAATTATAAAAAAGATAGAAATTTTCAATAAATTTATAGATCAACTATTAACATGTTGATATATTTCTTTGCAGATGCTTTTTCCATACATAATGATTATCTTTGAGTAATTATTATTTAAGCATAATATCATAGAGAAAGTGAACAAATAATTATTCTAGAGTCAGAACATTTTTGAAACCCCAGAAATTCTCTCATCAACACCCATCTCTACCAAGAGTAAACTTCCCCATCTCTTCACATCATTGATAAGTTTTTCCTGTTTCTGTATTTTATTTATATACTCTTTCATGTTGGCTTAATTTGTACATTTGTTTCTAAGATATATTCATATTATAACTTGTCGTCGTAATTTGCTTATTCTCAATGTATATAACATAATATATATGGAGCACGTTTTATTTAACCATTTTGCCATTTGATTGTTTCAAGTTTGGGACTATGAAGTTCTAGGTCATGCCTTATGGGGGAACTTACAGACATGTTTCTGTTTAGTCTATACCTAGGAACAAAATTTCTCATTAGTTCCTAGCAGTATGCATCTATTAAGGTTTTTGTTTGTTTGTTTTTAACAAACACTGGCAAAGATTTTCAAATGACTATAATAATTTACTTTTTCACTGGCAATATATGAGAGTCCTAGCTGCTCTCTCTCTTTACCAACACTTGATATCAAAGAATTGTTCTTAAATAAAATAAAATAGTTTTCCATATGTACTTTCTAACCTGCATTTCCTGCTTAACCATATATCTTGGACATCTTTTCACATCAATAAATAAAGAGATTATCACCATTACATATTGCTGTGTAATAATCTTTTGTACTGTGTATCTAAATAATCAATTCCTTGTTGATGAATATTTCTACAGATTTTAGTCTTTTATTTTATTTACAAAGCTGATTAAATAATCCTCTGTGCACGTAGTCCATAATTCAATGTAATTCTTGCCAACAAAGTAAATCATTCTGTATTCTTTTTAAAAATTAATTAATTTATTTATTTAATGTTTGAATTTTATTTTATTTATTTTTTTATACAGCAGGTTCTTATTAGTCATCAATTTTATACACATCAGTGTATACATGTCAATCCCAATCGCCCAATTCAGCACACCACCATCCCCACACCCCCGCGGTTTTCCCCTATTGATGTCCATACGTTTGTTCTCTACATCTGTGTCTCAACTTCTGCCCTGAAAACTGGTTCATCTGTACCATTTTTCTAGGTTCCACATACATGCATTAATATACGATATTTGTTTTCTCTTTCTGACATACATCACTCTGTATGACAGTCTCTAGATACATCCATGTCTCAACAAATGACTCAATTTCGTTCCTCTTTATGGCTGAGTAATATTCCATTGTATATATATGTACCACTTCTGTATCCATTCGTCTGTTGATGGGCATTTAGGTTGCTTCCGTGACCTGGCTATTGTAAATAGTGCTGCAATGAACACTGGGGTGCATGTGTCTTTTTGAATTATGGTTTTCTCAGGGTATATGCCCAGTAGTGGGATTGCTGGATCATATGGTAATTCTACTTTCAGTTTTTTAAGGAACGTCCATACTGTTCTCCACAGTGGCTGTATCAATTTACACTCCCACCAACAGTGCAAGAGGGTTCCTTTTTCTGCACACCCTCTCCAGCATTTGTTGTTTGTAGATTTTCTGATGATGGTCATTTTAACTGGTGTGAGGTGATACCTCATTGTAGTTTTGATTTGCATTTCTCTAATAATTAGTGATGTTGAGCAGCTTTCCATGTGCTTCTTGACCATCTGTATGCCGCCTTTGGAGAAATGTCTATTTAGGTCTTCTGCCCATTTTTGGATTGGGTTGTTTGTTTCTTTAATATTGAGCTGCATGTGCTGTTTATATATTTTGGAGATTAATCCTTTGTCCATTGATTCATTTGCAAATATTTCTCACATTCTGAGGGTTGTCTTTTGGTCTTGTTTATGGTTTCATTTGCTGTGCAAAAGCTTTGAAGTTTCATTAGGTCCCATTTGTTTATTTTTGTTTTTATTTCCATTACTCTAGGAGGTGGATCAAAAAAGATCTTGCTGTGATTTATGTCAAAGAGTGTTCTTCCTGTGTTTTCCTCTAAGAGTTTTATAGTGTCTGGTCTTACATTTATGGACCTCTGTATTCTTTATCACACTCAAGTGCCGGAAATCCATCATGCTTTACCCAAATATTATCTTATTTCTGTTCCTTCTTGATTGTAGATGAAATGTGCTAGTGAAAAAAATCACTACAGGAAAATTGCCTCACAAAATATTCATGATCAATTACATCACATAGACTCTTAAGTTTTTCTGTTTGGCAAAATTTCTCCACTCTACACATTGATTACTTTAAAACCTCACCTCCTTGGGCCACCAAATCTTTTTCATGTCTCCCCAAACTCTCAGGAGATGACTAATCCTTACAATTTATAGAGAATGCAATAGCTGTTAGAAGGTAATTCTCTCAAAGTGATTTCCACTGCCAAGCAAAATATTACACACACACACACACACACACACACACACACACACAGGCACACAGGCACACCTGGCCTATCTTCCTTTGCTTCTCTGAAAATAAATAAGTTGCCTTTGTCCCCCTTCCTCCCAAGTTCTTCCATTTCTCCATTTAAGATCGACTCTGGCAATAGGACTTTGGATCTCATTACTCCATCTCTTTTCTGGCTACTAATTTTCTCTCTTTCCTTTACTGACTATTTCTGCTGGCCAAACTCCAAATGTATTAATTCCTCCTGGGCCTTAAACACTTACTCTCTAATTTTCTCTTCTGTTCTCCTTTTCTTCTTTACACTTTTTCTTCTCTCACTGTCTCTCATGCTCATTATTCTTGTCTTTGTTTTGCTTCTCTTTGCTTCTCAAAATTTCCCTTCACTTTTCTGTCTTTATATTTTCCTTAGGTTTTCTTAGTGTTATGGTTTCAAACACTGTCTCTATGCTAGCATAGACCAGATTTATAAAACCAGCCTAGTTTTTACTTCTTAGCTTTATACTCTTAGATAAATGAGTATTTGTCAACTTGTATTAAGTGTCTCAGAGACAGTACAAAATTGACATATCTAAAAACGAACCTTTGATATTCCTTCTTCCACTAACACCTGTCTTCCTATTCAGTAAATTGCCTACCATTCACCTAGTTGTAAGTTGAAATCATAAAGTTATCTAGGATTCCTACTTTTTCTTTACTTGCACCATTGAATCCATTGTTAAGCTCATTGTATGATGCTTCAAAATATATTTCAAATCTACACACTGGTCTTCATCTCAATAGTCATCTCCTACCCAAACAAAAATCACTCCAAAATAGTTGTGGAAACCATTAGGGTCAAGACCTTAACTGTCTTATTTATCCTTTTAGCCCTGGTGCTTGACATAGTGCCTGACACTTAATAGGTTATCAAAAAAGTAGATCTAGTCACTGCCATCTCTTGCTTGGACTTCTAAGGCTATCTATCACATGATATGAAGTTTAAAATAATTTCTTTTTGAAAGTCTTTCCTGACATCTAAGGTAGATCAAACCCCTAATTATAGACTCATAGTACCATGTATCAATGTAGTTCTCTTTTCTATTTTCCAGATATAATTTTACATTATTTTCTATGACAAATGATTAACTCTCTGACCACTCAAACATTAAACTTGTAGGGGAAGGGAACTTCTTGTTTTTGCTCTCCATTCTGCCCACATTGCGTCTTAATGAATGAATAAAAAATTAATTTTAAGAAGAAGTTTTCTGCATTGAATGGCATATTCCTTTTAAAGATTTTTATGCATATTTCCATGTATCCCTACTTTAAACTACTATTTATATTTCTCCTCTCAGTTAAAGATACTGCTCAATCCTTAGTTTTGACTACTTTATGTATGCATTTCTTTTGAATCTTGACAATGTAAATATTTTGTGTAATTATTGTTTGACTTTGTATGTTTAATTACGGATAATTTAATTTTCTTCCATTTTCAGACTACATGTGTTTATTTCCTATTTGTATATTGGTCTTTGCCTTAGAGATTTGCAGAATCTCTTCAATAATAGTGAGAATAATCTCTTCCCCATCATTTATATATTTTTCTGTCTGTCATCTGTATTTGTTTATATAATTTTTGCAATTGCACATTTATTCATTCATTAAGGAGATATTTATTAGATTCCCACTATTTTTCTAACCCATTCAAAGATTGGAAACAAAGCAACAATTAAAACAGATAAAAATTACTGCCTTCATGGAGTTTACTTTGCAGTTATGGGGAAGGGTGTGTAGACTAACAATAAATGCTATAAAATAAGTAATATAAGTAGAATATTGGCTGGTTATTAGTCTTATTAACATGAAAGGGCTGAAAAAGCGTCAGCAGGTAAGAGTTGCAATTTTATAATAAATTACCCAAAACTGTTTCTTAGAGACTGTGATCTTAGATTAAAGTTCTAAACAAGGTGAGGAACTGACCCTTGTATGTACCTGCAGAAGCAGACTTCAAGGTAGAAGAAACATCAAATGAGGAAAAAACACACCTGGAAGAACAGGTAAATATCTAGTGGAGGATGAACAGATTTATAAGGAAGAACCTAATAGAATATGAGGCCTGAGGTACAATAGGTTGCAGGGAAACCTCAACATGTAGGGCATTGCTGGTCATTCTAAGAACTGAATGAAATGAGAGAATATGACTTTGGAGATTTTTAAGCAGAAGATGTGATCTGACTACACTTCAGCTGTAAAACTCTGGTATGCTCTTTTTTTTTTTTTTTTTTTTTTGCGTACATGGGCCTCTCCCGTTGTGGAGCACAGGCTCAGCGGCCATGGCTCACGGGCCCAGCCGCTCCACGGCATGTGGGATCCTCCCAGATCGGGGCACGAACCCATGTCCCCTGCATCGGCAGGCGGACTCCCAACCACTGCGCCACCGGGGAAGCCCTCTGGTATGCTCTTTTGAAAATAGCACTTAGGGAGTCAAGACCTGAAGCAAGGAGGGCAGTTAGAAAACTGCAATAATTCCAGCATGAGATGGGAGTGAATTGGACCAATAGATGGTAAATATCACCAATGTGTTAGCAGTGGAGATGATGATAGTAGTCAGGTTATGTGTGTATTTTGAAGGTAAAGTCAATATTTGAAGTTGAATTAGATGTGGCATATGAGAGTAAATGAGAAATTTAGGTTATTAAGAGTTTTTGGTTTGGTTTGGGGCCTGAGAAACTGGATAGAGTTACCGTTAAGTGAGATGGGGAAGACTATGACTAGAGTGGGTATTGAGGGAAAGATCAAGATCAAAACCATTCAGTTTGAGATTTTTGTTAGATATCTAGATGGAGCTTTTGAGTAGGTTGTTGGATTTATGGTTTGGTTGTCCTGGAGAGATAGGAACTTGGGTGTCGTTGGTATATAGATAATATTTATTGCCATGAGACTGAATGATAACACCAAGAGAGTGATTATAAATACAAAAGAGAAATGTTCAAGGACTGAATCACAAAGGATTACAAATTTCAAAGACCAGGCAGATGAAGAAAACCTAATAATGAGACTAAGAAGAATCTGCCACTGCGTGACACTTAGGAGAGGGTGGAGTCTTGGAATTCATGTTAAAAGAGTGACTCAAGTATCAGTGAACAATCAACTGATATGATGATGAAAACTAAAATGAGGGTAGGCTGAAGGTAAGAAATGATGTAGCTAAGAGAGTTTTGTTTAAGTGAAATGGTAGAAAATCTGACTGAATGAATTCATAAAAGAAAGGAGAGAAATTGGAGACATTTCTTTTGAGAAACTTTGTTGTAAGGAGAAGAGAAATGAGGATGTGCGCTCAAAGGATGTTTGTATCTTAAAATGGGAGAAATGACAGCATTTTGTATTGATGGAAAAAAATCTAGTAGAGAGAATAATTTATGCTTAAAGGAGAGAGAAAGAAGCATTAGTTTGAGGCAGAGAAGATGGAATCTAGTGCATGAGCAGAAGGCTTGGACTTTGTCAGGAGTGTGGATAGTGTGTCCATGGAAATGGAAGAGAAGGCAGAATGTATGAGTGCACGTGCAGGGAGGAAATAGGTCTTGGGGAAGTTTGATTCAAAATGTGTATTTTCTCTGTTCAGTAACAAGAAAAAATACCACCTAAGAGTGTAGATCAGTTTTAGAAATTAGAAGAGAAAAAAGAAGGTATGAAATCATCATCTAGGGAATTGAGAATGACTGGAGCTGGAAAAGAACTCAGTATACTGTTCACTCACATGTACTTCTGGTACTGATCTCTGCTCCCTTAATAGTGCTAGAATTGTGAAAACAACAATCAGATTATGCCACTTTTGTCCTAGGGAAGTGCTTTTTGGATCCTTATTGTCTATAGTAAAGGACAGGATAGAACTCAAACTCCATTGCATGTGAAACAGTGTCCTATAATCTGCCTCAAACCTACCTTAAAAATTCATCTCTGACAGTTCCCACGACTCCACACAATTCAAGTTCCAGGTGAACCTTACTTCTCAGATTTGTTCTAACACCATATTCACATTCACAACACCTTGCCTTTGCCTGGGTAGCTCCCTTCCCTGGAATGCCTTTTCTTCCTTTGCTATGCTTCATAAAAAGTAGCTTATGCTCCACCCATCCCCCATCTCTTCCCAACGTAGAGCTGATTATTTTCTCTATGTTCCCCTTAACCTTTGAGCTTAACTTAGTATTTCTCTTTGCTATAGTAAATTATTGCTAGTATGTCTCTCTCCTATCCTAGACCAGATGTTTTTCAAGCATAGTGATAATATGCTAATAATTGCAATAAAGCAAGTCACAGAAATTTTTTGGTTTCCCAGTGCACATAAGTTATGTTTATACTATACTGTAGTCTAAGTGTGCAATAACATTATGTCTAAAAAAAACAATGTATATACATTAAAATATTTTATTGCTAAAAAATGCTAACCATGACCTGAGTTTTCAGCAAGTTGTTAATCTTTTGCTAGTGGATGGTCTTGCCTCATTGTTAATGGCTGCTGACTGATCAAAGTAGTGTGTGCTGAAGGTTGAAATGGCTGTAGCAGCTTCTTAAAATAAGCCAACAGTGAAGTTTGCTCCATTGATTGACTTCCTTTCATGAAAAATTTCTTTCTGTATGCAATGTTGTTTGATAGCATTTTACCCATAGTAGAACTTCTTTCAAAATTGGAATCAGTCCTCTCAAACCCTGCCACTGCTTTATCAACTAAGTTTATGGAATATTCCAAAATCTTTGTTGCCATTTCAACAGTCTTCACAGCATCTTCATCAGGATTAGGTTTCTTCTCAAAAAATCATGTTCTTTGCTCATCTATAGATGAGCTTATAAGAAGTAACTTCTCATCCATTCAAATTTTATCATGAGATTACACCAACTCAGTCACATCTTCAGGCTCCATTTCTAATTCTATTTCTTTTGCATTTTCCACATCTGCAGTGACTTCCTCCACTCAAGTCTCAAACCCCTCAAAGTCATCAGTGAGGGTTGGAATCAACTTCTTCCAAATTCCTGCTAATGTTGATATTTTGATCTCTTCCCATGAATCCTGAATGTTCTTAATGACATCTAGATTGGTGAATCCTTTCCAGAAGGTTTACAATTGACTTTGCCTGGACGCATCAGAGGAATCACTATCTATGGCAGCTATAGCCTTATAAAATGTATTTCTTAAATAATAAGCCTTGAAGGTTGAAATTACTCCTGATCCATGGGCTCCAGAATGGATGTTGTGTTAGCAAGCATGAAAACAACATGAATGCCATTGTGTATCTCCATTGTCAATGAATAGTAATATTTTGAGAAGAATCTTTTTTTTTTTTTCTGAGCAGTAGTTCTTAACAATGGACTTAAAATATCCAGTCAAATATGTTGTAAACAAACATGCTATCATTTGTTGTCCCATGTATAGAGCAAAAGAAGATTAGATTTATCATCATTCTTAAGGGCACTATGATTTTCAGAATGGTAAATGAGCATTAGCTTCAACTTGAAGTCACCAGTTGCAGTAGTCCCTAACAAGAGAGTCAGTCTGTCTTCTGAAGATTTGAAGCCAGACATTGACTTCTTCTCTCTAGCTATGAATATCTTAGATGGCATCTTCTTCCAATAGAAGGCTGTTTTGTCTACACTGACAATCTGTTGTGTAGCCACCTTCATTAATTATCTTAGCTAGATTTTCTAGACAACTTGCTTCAGGTTCTACATAAGCCCTTGCAGCTTCACCTTGCACTTTTATGTTATGAAGACAGCTTCTTTTCTTAAACCTCATGAACCAATTTCTGCTAGCTTCAGACTTTTCTTCTGAAGCTTTCTCACTGCTTTCAGGCTTCATAGAATTGAAGAGAGTTAGGGCTTTCCTCTGGATTAGGTTTTGGCATAAGGAAATGTTGTGGCTTATTTGATCTTATATCCAGGCCACTAAAGCTTTCTCTATGTCAGCCATAAAGACATTTAACTTTCTTATCATTTGTGTGTTCACTAGAGTATCACTTTTAATTTCCTTCAAGAACTTTTCCTTTGCATTCACAAGTTGGCTAACTGTTTGGCACAAGAGGTCTAATTTTTGGCATGTCTCAGCTTTCAACATGCCTTCCTCACAGGTTAATCATTTCTAGCTTTTTTCAAATGCATTTTAAAAATTTTAGATTTATTTTTTTATTGAGATAACATTGGTTTATGACATTATATGTTTAATATGTACACCATTATATTTCTACTTCTGTATACAGTACAGAATGTTCACACCAAAAATTTCCATCTGGCAAAATATAGTTGATCTCCTTTGCCCATTTTGCCCTCCCCCCTGCCCCTTCCCCTATGGTAACCACCACTCTGTTCTCTGGACTTATATTTGCTTTTGTTTAGTTTGTTCATTTATTTTATTTTTGTTTGTTTGCTTGTTTTTGATACTTCACAGGAGTAAAATCATACAACATTTGTTATTCTCCATCTGATTTATGATTTTAAGTGAAAGATGTGAAAATCTTCCTTTCACTTGAATACTTAGAGGCCATTGTAGGGTTATTACTTGGCTTAATTTCAATATTGTTTTATCTCAGCAAATAAGGATGCCTGAGGAGAGGGAGAGAGACAGCAGAAAGGTTAGTGGAACAGTCAGAACATACACATTTATTGATTATGTTCTCCATCTTATATGGTCACAGTTTGTGGTTCCCCCAAACCATTACAATAGTAACATCAAAGATCACTGATCACAGATCATCATAACGAATATAATAATAATGAAAAAGTTTGAAATATTGTGAGAATTACCAAAATGTAACACAGAGGACAGAAGTGAGCAAATGCTATTGGAAAAGTGATGCTGATCGACTTGCTTCATGCAGAGTAGCCACAAAACTTCAGTTTGTAAGAAACAAAACATGTTTGTTTGTGAAGTGCAATAAGGCAAAGCACAATAAAGCCAGGTATGCCTGTATTTTAATCTTCTATTCTCATCTAATTCCAATTTTTTAGAAGACAAGAAAGTTTTAAGCTCTGACTAGACAGTAGGAATGCATGAGAATAAACAGTGTGGGATAATTACTGTGTGCATGAACACAATTAATTTTGCAAGTTTGGCTTTCATTTTGTAACATACTCTCATCTTCAGAACATCAGTTTCTGTGTTTTTAATTTAACCAAAAAAAAAAAATCCCGTAGCATTGAATTTCAACAATAATTTTAGATACCAAATTATAATTAGATGAAGAATATGTAATACATATTGGACACAGTTCAGCATTTCTCTCAAATTGGAATATTAAATGGAAAATTAAGTAAATAAAGATACTGACCTACACGTGTAGAATATTAAGCTTCAAAGATATTGTTTTTATTTTAATTTGGTTTATCCCTGGTGAGAGTGTCTTTACTTATCTTTGTGTCTCTAATTTAGCTGACTCTTGCCTGAAAATGAGCAAGAAATTCAAGATAAAATAATCAAATACCTCACTCTGAGAATAAAAGATGTACAACAGGAACACATAATTAGTAAATTCACTCCTTTTAATATTGTTTTCTCAGAAGTAATTTCTTTTTCTACTCTCTAGTGGGCAGAAAAAAATATTTCCTTGGAAGATCCACAGACTTTGGTGCTTTGCTATTGAAACTTCAAGGAGAAGAATCATTTGACCAAATGAAGTCAATTTTAGTTGATCAGCAACAGATTAAGGAGGTAGGGCAAGGAGGTGTGGGAAATACATTTGGATAGGAAGGGTAGGACCTGCTTATGGCAAGTGTTGAAGGCACTTTTTGTTGCTGTGGAATACAACATCTCAGGTCTTGGTGACAAAATAATAATTGATTTTTATCTTTTAAATTTCTGTGGTTACCTGAGTTCACCTGGGCAGTTCTATCACAGGGTCTCTCATGTAGTCTAATCAGGTGTCAGCAGGGACTGCATTCATCTGAAGGCTCAACTGGACAAAGCAGTTAGGATGGCTGGCAGTTGTTGCCAACTGTCACTCAGGATTTCAGCTGAGACTCTCATGGAGGGTGCCAATGAGACATGTCCATGGGGATTTGGATTCTGACAGTAAGGTGTGGGCTCTGAGAGGGAATGTGTTAAGGACAAGCATTCCAAAAGACTCAGGCAGAAGCCACAAACATTCTTATGACCTAATCTTGAAGACCATGAAGCCAGTTCTGTCATATTCTGTTGATCAAGTAAATCAGTAAATCCATCACTGAGTCAGCTGGAGGGAAAAGAGACTTTGCCTCTTGATGAGGGAAGAAGACTCCATTGTGGAAGAACATGAAGCATGGGACATATGGCCGCAACCATCTGTGGAAAATATAAACTGCCACAAAGGACATAAAGAAATGTTTCAAAACAATAGAATCTCAACTAAGAGGTCTAGTTTCACTGCTGCCATTATTCTTGTCCAGATTTCCACCATATTTTACTTGAACTATTGAAGCAATTGTTTAGTTTGTTTGACTTCAGTCTATCCTCACCTTTAATCCACTTCTTCATCAATAGCCAGAATCCTGTTGACTTTAAACACTGAACATGTCACTTTCACACTTAAAGCCCATAAATATCTTCTCATTACACCTAGAATAACTCAGTTCCAGATCTTTTCTCCAGGTTTGTCTCTATCCATTACCACACCAGGGATCTCCTTTCAACTTCTTAAATTTATGATGTTTGTTATTGCTTTAGACCCTTCCCAGATTCTCTTTTCTTAGACTGAAACACTCTTCGGAACCTCCTTTCTTGGCTATTGACTATTTATATTTTAAGTCTTATTTTGATTGTCATTAGGTCTATAAAGTTTATATTCTTTGTGTTTTCATAATACATCTATCAAAATATTTTTCACACTGAAATATAATTGCCTTATTTCTTAGTACTGTCCTCAAATAGATGATGAGATCCATAAATCTTCCTTCTTGCCCTAAATTACTTTTAATGGTATATTATAGTCTTCATTATCAGCTTCTATATATTGTAACAGATTATAAACTACTATTTATTGGCATATTATATCTTCTATTGTCTTCTACTACATATGTCTGTGTGTATATCTAATAGGCATTTATAGAATATTTCATGTGCCAACAGCATGATATACATCAGATTCTTCTCAAGTTCACATAGAACATTCTCTAAGGTAGACCACATTCTGGGCCATAAGACACACCTCAAGAAATTTAAAAGAATAGATATCAAATAAAGTATGCTTTCAGACCACAGCGGAAATAAACTAGAAGTCGATGAGAGAAAGATAGCTAGAAAATCCTACGGTACCTAGAGATTACATAACACACTTCCAAATAACACATAGGTGAAAGAAAAAGTCTCAGGAAAACCAAAAAATGTTTTTAACTAAGTAAAAATGAAAATGCAACAGATCAAATTTGGGAATACAGTGAAAGCATTGCTAAGAGGAAATTTTATAATATTGAGTAAATTTATTAGAAAAGAAAGATCTGAAATCAATAATCTAAGTTTCCAGTTTAAGAAACTAAAAGAAAGAAAGAAAGAAAGAAAAGCAATATAAAGCAAGAAGAAAACAAAAAAAAATTGTAAATTAAATTGAAAATAAGAAAACAAAATCAAAGACTTATTATTTGAAAAGATAAATAAAAGTAAAAAACTGTTAGCCAGGCTAACCAAGAAAAAAATAGAAAAGACAAAATTTTCTAATATCTGAAATGAAAGAGGGGCCATCACTACTGATCCCACAGATATAAAAAGAATAATAAAGAAATACTATGAACACCCTTATGCTCACAAATTCGATAACCTAGACAAAATGCACCAATTCTTTGAAAAACACAATCTGCCAAAACTCACACAAAATGATAATCTGAATAGATCTAGTTCTATTTTAAAATTTCAATCAATAATTAATAACCTTCCAAAACAGAAAGCACCAGGCCCAGATGAGCTCACTGGTGAATTCTACCAGATATTCAAGTAAGAAATTATACCAATGTTCTACAGTCTCTTCCAGAAAATAAAAGAATGAATACTTCCTAACTCATACTATGAGGCCAGCATTGACCTAATACCAGATAAAGACATTATAAGCAAAGAAAAATATACTAATATCTATCATGAACATAGACATAAAAATTATCAACAAATATTGGCAAATTGAATCCAACAATGGATAAAAAATAATTATATGCCATAACCAAGTGAGATTTATCTCAGTTATACAAGACTGGTTCAACATTAGAAGACTAATATAATCCACTGCATCTGCAAGGTAAAGAAGGACAATCTATAATCATATCAATAGATATATAAAAAGCATTTGACAAAATCCAACACATATTCATAATAAAGCTCTTAACAAACCAGGAATAGGAAGGAACCCCTGCACCTTGATAAAAAGCCTACCACTAACATAATGCTTACTGAGGAGAAACTGGTACCTTTATATCTATGATGATTAATTTCATGTGTCAACTGGACTGGACCTGGGGAGCCCAGATTAAAAATTATTTCTGAAGGTGTTCTGGATGAGATTAGCATACTAACTGTTTAACTTATTAAAGTAGATTAGGAAAGTATTTGTCTCTCTATCTATCTAACATGTCAGTTCTTCCCAACTTGATCTAAGGATTTAATATAATCTCAATCAAAATCTCAGAAATTACTTTGTGAATATTGACAAACTTATTCTTTTTTTCCCCCCAGTCCACTGTGTGTGCTTTTTTGTTTGTTTGTGTTTTTTAAATTGAAGTATAGTTGATTTACAATGTTGTGTTTATTTCAGGTGTACAGTGAAGTGATTCAGTTATATATATATATATTCTATTTCAGATGACAGACTTATTCTAAGGTTTACTGGAAGGTAAAAGGCCTAGAATAGCAAACAAAATAATGACAAAGATCAAAGTCAGAGGACTGTCAGTACCCAGCTTAAAGACTTACTATAGGGCTTCCCTGGTGGTGCAGTGGTTGAGAGTCACCTGCCGATGCAGGGGACATGGGTTCGTGCCCCAGTCCGGGAAGATCCCACATGCCGCAGAGTGGCTGTGTCCATGAGTCATGGCTGCTGAGCCTGCGCATCCAGAGCCTGAGCTCCACAACGGGAGAGGCCACAACATTGAGAGGCCCATGTACCGCAAAAAAAAAAAAAATAAATAAAAGACGTACTATAAAGATATAATAATAACAGTGGTGTTGGTCAAAGAAGACACAAGAAGATAAATGGAACAGAATACAGACTACAGAAATAGACTCCACTAATACAGTCAATTAACATTTGACGTTTGACAAAAGGTGATTCGATGGAGAAAGAATAGTCTATTTAAAAAATGTACTGGAATAACTGAACATCCACACTTGGAAAAAAAATAAACTAGACATAGGCTTTACACCTTTACATTAACTGAAAGTGGATCCTAGACCTAAGTGTAAAATGCTTAACTGTAAAACCTCTGAAAGATAGCATAGGATAAAATTTGTGTGACCTTGGGTTTGATGTTGTGTTTTAGTTACAACACCAATAGCATGATCCATGAAAGAAAAAATTGATAAGTTGGACATCATAAAAGTTAAAAAAAAAAAGCCAACAAGATCCTTTTGCTCTGTAAAATATACCATTGTAAGAATGAAAAGACATGCCACAGACTGGTAGGCAATGTTTGTGAAACATATACCTGATAAAGAACTTGTATCCAAAATATACAAAGAACTTTTAAAACTCAACTCTAAGAAAATAAACAACCCAATTTTTAAAAAGTACAAAAGATATGAATGAAAAACTCACCAAAGAATATATACAGATGGCAAATAACATATGAAAACATGATCAACATCATATGTCATTAGAGCATTGCAAATTAAAAAGACAATAAGATATTACTGTACACCTAAAAACCAAAAAAACTAATAACACAAAATGCCAGCAAGGATGTGGGTGACAAGAGCTCTCATTCATTTCTAGTGAGAATGCAAAATGCTACAGCCACTTTGAGAGACAATTTGACAAGTGTTTAGGAAGTCTTACCATATCATCTAGCAATTGTGCTCCTTGTTATTTATTCAAGTGAGTTGTAAATTTACCTCCATAAAACTTGCACATGGAAATTTATAGCAGCTTCACTTATAAAGCGTCCAAAAATTGGAAGCAACCATGTCCTTCAGTAGGTGAATAGATAAGTAAACTCTACTACATCTGTACAATGGAATATTATTTAGCACTAAAAAGAAATGAGCTATCAAGCCATGAAAAGACATGAAGGAAACTTAAATGCATATTACTAAGTGAAAAAAGACAATTGATTCCAACTGATTCCGGTATGACATTCTGAAACTGGCAAAACTATAGACAGTAAAAAGATCAATGGTTGCCAGGGATTGAGGGAAGGGAGAGATGAATAGGCAGAGTACGAAGTTTTTATGGCAGTAAAAATAATCTGTATGAAAATATAATGGTGGATTGACATCATTACATATTTTTCAAAAACCATAGAGTATTCAACACCAAGAGTGAACAGTAATGTAAACTATGGAATATGGGCAATAACAATGTATCAATGTAGGTTTATCAATTATAACAAATATACAACTCTTGCAGGGAGTACTGATAATGGGGGAGATTATGCATATATGAGGTCAACAGAAAGTATATGGAAACTCTCTATACTTTCTGCTCAGTTTTGATGTGAACCTAAAACTGCTCTCTCAAACTGCTCTTTTTTTTTTTGTCTATTAAAAAAAAAAAATCAGTTCCTAACATATAGAAACTTGATGTAATGATTCCAAAATAATCTGGAAGAGCAAAAAAGTGAGAATATAAGAAAAAAAAAAAAACAAATATTCATTTTTTAAAAAACCTTTCCCTACCAAATACTAAAACTTCTTTTAGTAAATGCTAACAAAATGATGATGTACTTGTGTAATAATGGAAAGTCAGATCAACAAAGTCAAATGCACACTCATAAAAAAAGACCTGTAATACACACATGCATAGCACATAAAATGTCACCAAGGACAAGTCACAAATTAATATATTAATCAATGAATAATGAAAGAAAAACTTTGCTCTTTTAAAACACCCTCAATTTACATTCCCACCAACAGTACAAGAGGGTTGCCTTTTCTCCACACCCTCTCCAGCATTTATTCTTTGTAGATTTTTTGATGATGGTCATTCTGACTGGTGTGAGGTGATACTTCATTGTAGTTTTACTTTGCATTTCTCTAATGATTAGTGATGATGAGCATCCTTTCATATGTTTGTTGAAAATTTGTATTTCTTCCTTGGAGAAATGTCTATTCAGGTCTTTTTCCCATTTTTGGATTGGGTTTTTTTTTTTTTTTTTGATATTGAGCTGCATGAGCTGCTTGTAAATTTTGGAGATTAATCCTTTGTCACTTGCTTCATTTGCAAATATTTTCTTCCATTCTGAGGGTTGTCTTTTCACCTTGTTTATGTTTTCCTTTGCTGTGCAAAAGCTTTGAAGTTTCATTAGGTCCCATTTGTTTATTTTTGTTTTTATTTCCATTTCTCTAGGAGGTGGGTCAAAAGGATCTTGCTGTGATGTATGTCATAGAGTGTTCTGCCTATGTTTTCCTCTAAGAGTTTGGTAGTGTCTGGCCTTACATTTAGGTCTTTAATCCATTTTGAGTTTATTTTTGTGTATGGTGTTAGGGAGTGTTCTAATTTCCTTCTTTTACATGGAGCTGTCCAGTTTCCTCAGCACCACTTATTGAAGAGGCTGTCTTTTCTCCATTGTATATTCTTGCCTCCTTTGGAGAACAGTATGGAGGTTCTTTAAAAAACTACAAATAGAACTACCATGTGACCCAGCAATCTCACTACTGGACATATACCCTGAGAAAACCATAATTCAAAAAGAGTCATGTACCAAAATGTTCATTGCAGCTCTATTTACAATAGCCAGGGCATGGAAGCAACCTAAGTGTCCATCGACAGATGAATGGATAAGGAAGATGTGGTACATATATACAATGGAATATTACTCAGCCATAAAAAGAAATGAAATTGAGTTATTTGTAGTGAGGTGGATGGACATAGAGTCTGTCATATAGGGTGAAGTAAGTCAGAAAGAGAAAAACAAATACCTTATGCTAACACATATATATGGAATCTAAAAAAAAAGGTTCTGAAGAACCTAGGGGCAGGACAGGAATAAAAAGGCAGATGTAGAGAATGGACTTGAGGACACAGGGATGGGAAAGGGAAAGCTGGGACAAAGTGAGAGAGTGACATGGACTTATATATACTACCAAATGTAAAATAGATAGCTAGTGGGAAGCAGCCGCATAACACAGGGAGATCAGTTTGGTGATTTGTGACCACCTAGAGGGGTGGGATAGAGAGGATGGGAGGGAGATGCAAGAGGTAAGATATGTGGAGATATATGTATATGTATATGTATATGTATGTATAGCTGATTCACTTTGTTATAAAGCAGAAACTAACATACCATTGTAAAGCAATTATATTCCAGTAAAGATGTTAAAAAAAATAAAAAGCCCTCAAAATATAAACCATAATAAATTCTAAATGTCTGAATATTTTCTTTGAAAAAAACAAAGGAGAAGAATATAAAAATAGAATAAAGTAAAATAGTTTGTACTCTTACCAAATCATTCCACTTCAAGGAATCTAGATACAAGACATAAACAGGGATATGGAAAAATTTTTATGTATAATATTGTCCATGGGCAACATAGGCAATTGGGAATAATTGAAAACAGCCTAATTCTTGCAATAAGAGAATGATTAAATAAATTTTGACACACCTTTAGTATGTACTGCTGTGCAGTCATTAAAAATATGAATACACATACATAAGAGTTAAAGAAAATATAATATAGTCTGTGTTTTGTTTCTTGATTCTGGAGAATGAATAGGATATATATATATATATATTGCCTCATTTCTGTGTTTTCCATATGTTCTAGAAAGCATATGCAAAGCATATGCATTATTTTCCCAATCTGATTACAATAATCAATATTATTATTATATTAATTTTTAGGAGATAACAAATGCCCAAATTATAGCAGTGGCAGAGAAAACAAAATAGAGAAAAATTTTGTGCATGTTAATACAGACTAGAATTTTGGGATTATGAGGTCCCAAGATTGGACTGAGGACCAAGAAAATAAAGAAGTAAAAATAACTTTAACATTCTTAGCCTGAGTAATTGAAAGTTGTTGACATCTTAAATACACATATAGACACACACATGTTATTTTATTTTTAGAAGTAATGAATAATGTGTTTGCGGTAAGGATTTTTAAAAAACATTTATTGGAGTATAGTTGATTTACAATGTTGTTTTAGTTTCTGCTATGCAGCAAAGCTAATCAGTTATACATATACATATAACTACTCTTTTTTAGATTATTTTCCTGTATAGATCATTACAGAATATTGAGTAGAGGTGGGGATTTTTAATTCTGTTTCAAACTTGAGTTTGCAAAGTTGGTGGCATATTCAGGAGAACTATTGCCCAGGACTTTAAGAATTCTATTTAAAATTCCATTATTATGCATAACAGACATATAACAAAACCTTTCTGTAATGTGATATCTATAAAGAATTAAAAAATAAAACTATGTCATATTTTGCCCACCAGGATATTATAGAAACTTTGACTACCATTTTATGTCATGTGTGTTGATTTCATTCTGGCTAAAAGACCCTCTAACTTTTCAGATATTTGAGAGAGGGATCTCCCTTGAAATCCTGAAGATGAGAACCCACAAAATCTATTCCTCTTACCCCCGCCAGCATTTCAGATATGTACCTCCAAAGAAGTAATTCTTCACAGCAATTTTAAGGTTTCAAAACCTCTCATAGAATTCAGAACATGAATGAGATACCAGTAACATTCAGAAATGTGTTTCAAATTAAAATACTTATTTGAAAAGCCTCAAGTCAAGTTGAAATGAGTAACTAGAGGACTTCATTTTGAATGCAGAAAGAAGCTCTGCTTCAGCTACTGTCAATGGAAGATACATAGTTAAATTAGAGCATTTCTTTTTCCCTAATGGAGGCACATCTTTTGATAACTGAAACAGTGCCTCTGGGATCTAATCCAAAAAAAGCAGCCATTATGCAGCAAATCTGAGGGGAACAGAAATCCCTGAGAAATCTTGAAGCAGCTGCTGCTTTTGAAGAAATTGCCTCAGAGATCTCAACGTGGTCCAGAGATGCCAATCAAAGGTTCATTGCAAATGAAGACAACTTATTATTCCATGTAAAATGAGGGACTATTTTTCCCCTAGGGGAAGAAAAAATTGTGGATAATTTCATAGGTTTTGGCTTTCTGAGGGATCTGGAGCCAGAGTGAACATTGCAGCAAATAAAAAGAGGTCTTACTTTGGGGCAGCATCTCAACAGAATATTTAAAGTTAGGTAATGGGATGAGCAAAACCTTGTGTCTTCAGGTAGCAAAATATTCTTATTTCTTAAGCTACAAACAGAATTTAAAAGAACTCTCCTTCTGCCAATAACCTGAATCAATTTTAATGGAATTTTGTCAAGATAGTTTGTAACAAAGAGCATGTTTTGAAAAATATTCCAAATGACTCACTTGAAAAGATGTGTGGTCTAATAGCTGCTTAAGAGTTATCCACATCCACAAGGCATCTAGCCTTGACATCTACTCTAGATTGTTATTCAGTGGTTCTTTTTATTTCAGTCAATTAACAAATAATAAAAATAATAACAATAATTAATTTTTAGTGTCTATCACATATTTGGTAACAAGAACAATAGGTTTCTTAAGAAATGTAGGATTTAATTTCTGCCAAGTAGGTGTATATTCATGTGTTTGGTAAGAATACATGCCATGTATAAAAATGCATGCATAATACATGTACACACAAAATACTATACCACGTGAGGGGTACAATATGCTTTTAGAAACATTTGAAGGAGAGAGAGACAGTCCTGCTTGAAAGAGGTCACAGGTGAACACTGAAAATTGAAGAGAATCATTGGACTTAAAGAATATGGGAGGCATATTCTAGAGACAGATGTAAAATGGGTGCTTGGTAGCCATGGTGCACTAGCATGATAAAAACAAATGGTTAATTTAGGAAATGGCAAGAAATGCATCATAAAAGTCAACTGAGGTTATATTGCCAAAGATTTTGGGAGTCAGAATCAGAAGTTTGGGCTTCTGAAGTCTATAAAAACTGTCTGAATTTAGAAGAAATTCTTGAATTAGTAGAATTTTGGCATGATGAAAATGAGTCCTTCCTTTACTCAACCTGTATATTTTTATTAAAGTTACATGCAAATATGACTAAAGTGGACTCTTCTTCCACGATTCCTCAAATTTTCCCTTCATAATGTGTTCATACTTGTGTCTGTCAATTTGTCTTATTAATTGTTGTACCCCAGCATTCTCCAGTGTCTGACATTTAACAGGCACTTAGTTGATTTGTTAAAAGAGCAGATCAAATCAAACCACAGTATATTTCAAGTCTATGTTTTGTGAGTGTAGACAGCTCTCAAACAGTCTTTAGGCCCCATGTATCTTCAATGAGAATTTTAGAATATTTTTCAAAGTGTAATTGCTTTTGCAGGGTAGGGCCTAAGCAAGAATTTTAATTCTAGGAGTCCATACGAGTTTGGGAATAGGTCAAATAATTTATAACAGTACTTAGGGTTCAGGATTTGGGGTATGTCTTTGATTTTTCAAACAGGGTTTAACCTTATAATAAAACTTGGTAACTCTAGAGACATTTTCATCGTTGTCAGTGACCAGCTGGTGTCCCTTAGATCTTTCAGTGAGCTTCCACTGGTTTCCAGCTGCCAGCATCTGCATCTCTTTGTAATTGTTTTCCTCTTCAGGAACTGTAAATGTTGTTTCACTTGTGTGAGTGGCAGAATAAAAGTGCCAAAAAAATTAACATCCATGTGAGTAAAGAATCAATGACTAAAAGTTGATATATAAACACCCCATTTCCCTCACTTCTTAGTGAAAAGAGAGACAGTTTCCTTGTGATTTAATCTTGAGTCACCACTCTAATGGGTGACTTAATAATACATCTTTTACTAACTGTCTTCTTGTATCACTTCCCTACTTTCCTAACCATGTGTCACTGCGCCTCAGAATTAATTGATTTGTACTCAAATATTTGTTTGAAGGTCTTATCCTTTGTAAGACCAAATTAATTCAGCAACAAATTGTGAAGCCCTTGATCAGGTTTTCCCTCCTAGGCTAGTCCAGGAGATTCACATCTAAATCATGAACTGAAAACACAATACCATTGGAAACTCATGACCCTCTGGATTCCACTTCAACTCTCTCTGCTAGATGAAACCTTTGTTTTGGTCTCTTGTTTGTATGAATATATTATGTCTCTTCCTTCATCAAAATGAGGACTTTGACAAATTCCAAATTACTACTTCACGGAAAAAGCATTAAAATTAACATAGGAATATGATCTTCAGATATTATATGAAATTGAAATTTTGTGACATTATATGAATATTTACTCTATTATGAGGAATATGCCACATTGATGACAACGTATTTTTTTTTCTCATTTTTCAGTGGTGCCAAGTGGTAATGAGCAATGGGGAAAGGATGATGAGCACCAATCTAAAATGAGCTGGAAAACAGAAATCATAAGAAAATAACTTGCTGTAGTTAGGTACGATTTTTAGAAGTTAATCTTCCCACACCTAACAGGAATTTGAGTATTGAATTTTGCATATTTTTTCTGTAACTAAAAAGTTTTTGGATTTAGTGTCCAGAGGTTAGAGTTGTTCAGAATAAAGACATTGGGGCACAATTTATAAATTATTTGTCATGAAATCTGAAAGCATTAGGATGGTTCAAGATAGTTCAGAGTGCTTGTTAATATCTCCAAATCCCATTGAAATTACAGATTAGAAATATTCAAAATGGAATAAATCCATAGAATTGAAAAACTAATCAGGAGTAAAGACTAACAGTGAACCCAATATATTGATGGATTCTGTTCTATTTCACTGGCTAAGACCTCCAGCACTATGTTGAATAAGAGTCATGAAAGCAGATACCCTTGACTTTTTCCCAAATAGAGGATTCCCCTCTATTGTTATATTTTCTGATAATTTTTATCATGAATGGTTGTTGAATTTTTTCAAATTATTTTTACTTAGCAATTGATATAATCATATGATTCTTCTTTATTAGTTCATTAATATGATGGATTACACTGATTGATTTTTGAATACTGAGCCAGCCTTTCAGCCCTGGAGTGAACTTAATTTTGTCATGGTGTATAATTCTTTTCATATATCACTTAGTTCTTTTGACTTCTTTTTGTTAAGGACAAATGAATATATATCCATCTATATTCATGGAGGATATTGGTCTATATTTTTATTTGTTTATTTTTTATTTTGTACTGTTTTTGTCTGGTTTTGATATCAGGATAATACTAACATCACAAAATGAGTTAAAAGTGTTTTCTCCTCTTCTATATTCCAGAAGAGATTGTGTAAAATCTGTGTTAGTTCTTCTTGAAATGCTTGGTAGATTTATCCAAAGAGATCATATGGGCCTAGAGATTTCTTTTTTTGAGAGTTTAAATTACAAATTCAATTTTCTTAATAGCTATAGGGAATTCAAGGTATCTATTTCATATTGGGTGGGTTTTGGTTTTCAAGGAATTAGTCTACCTTGTCTAAATTGTCAAATTTATTTGTGTATAGATATTCCTAGTATTATATTATTATCCCTTTAATGTCTACAGGATCTGTAGTGCTATCTCCTGCTTCATTCCTGATATTGGTATTTGTGTCTTCTCTCTTTTCCTCTGTTATTCTTGCTATATTTTTTGTCAATTTCATCAAATTTTCCAAAGAAAAGAACTTTGCTTCATTGATTTTTCTATATTGTTTTTCTGTTTTCAATTTGATTTTCTTATTTCTTTTCTTCTTGATGTTTTGGATTTAGTTTGTTCCTTTTTGTTCCTTGAGATGGGAGCTTAAATGACTGTTTTGAGTCTTTTTCTCTTTTCTAATGCATGAATTTGGTGCAACAAATTTTGCTCTCAGTACTGCTTTAGCTTTTTGATTTGATATTCTATGTTTTGACATGTTGTGTTTTGATTTTCATTTAGTTTTATGTATTTTTAAAAATTCTCCTGAGACGTCCTATTTGACTAATGGTATAATTTGTAGTTTTGATTTAGTTTCCAAGTGTTTGTAATTTTTTGTGTTATCTTTTTGATATCCACTTCTAATTTGGTTCCACTGTGGTTAGAGAACACTATATTATTTCAGATTTATTAAAATTTTGAAGTTTGTTTTTTGATCAAAGAAATGGTTTATCTAGGTATATGTCTGTGAGCACTTGACAAGAAAGTGTATTCTACTGTTGTTGAGTGGGGTGTTCTATAAATATAATATCTATTAGACACTGTTGATTGATGATGTTGTTGAGTTTTTCTATATCCTTTCTGATTTCCTGTGTAGTTTTTTAAATTAATTTTTAAGAAAGGGGTATTGAACATTCCAACTCTAAATATGGATTTGTCTACTTATATTTTCAGTTCTATTGGCTTTTGCTTCACCTATTTTACAATTATGTTATGTTGTTGGTGCATATGTATTTAGGATTGATAAGTTTTCTTGGAAGATTGGCCTTTGTATTATTATATAAATCCCTCTTTACCTCTGATAATTTTCTCCACTCTAAAGTCTAATTTAACCAATATTAATATAATCTCTCATGCTTTCTTTTAATTGGTGCTTTCTTGACATACCTGTTTCCATCCTTTTACTTTCAATCCCTATATAATGTTATATGCAAAGTGAGTTTCTTTTACACAGCATATAACTAGGTCATGTTTTTTAACCCATTCTGACAGCCTGCCTTTTAGTTTTAATGTTCTCTCCATTTTACTGTTGAGCTTACTCACAGAGCTTCTTTTCTTTGTTTTTTATTTTGTTCAGTTTCCATTTGGTTCTTCTTTATGCTTCTATTTCATCTCTGAGACTTTTAATTTTTTTTCATTTGTTTCAAGTGGCTTATAATTGCTCCTTGAAGCATTTTTTTTTATCATGGCTACTTTAAAATCTATGTCAGATAATTATAATATCTCTGTCATCTTGTGTTAATTGTCTTTCCATCCAGTTTGAAGATCTTCTTTGTTCTTGGTGTGATGAATAATTTTCAACTGAAATCTTGACTTTATGTTATGAGACTCTGGATATTATTTAAACTTTTAATTTTAGTTGGCTTGTTCTGATACAACTTTGATATGGGAAGAAGAGGCACCACTTCATTACAGCCAGGTAGAAGTAATGAAGTCTGGGTCTCCACTGATAACTCCACCCCTCATTGTTTCTTGGTGGGGTAGGAATTTTGGCTTCCTCTTTGGCCTCTACTAATATGTCCCTGGTTGGAGGGAGTAGTGAATGCATCAGTACTGCTCTCCATGTGGCCTCACAGACACCATAGTGGAGGGATAGGTATATTTTTGATGGCAGTGAAAGTCCTGACTCTCTACTGGGTCTCCTTCTCACATCACCCCAGCAGGGACAGTTGAGGCACTTAGTTAGTGCTGGTGGGGATGGAAGTCCTGGCTCTCCAATTGTCCATCACAGCCATTTTGGGGGAAGAGGAAGCTTGTTATCATTGCGAAGGATGAATATTTTGCCTACTACTTAGTCTTCTCTGACTAAAACCCAAGAAAAGTTTTGAGATGCCTTGTTACAGCCAGTGAGGTTGGATATCTCAGCTCACCACTCAGTCTTTGCCAGTATGGGTTGGAGTGGGATAACAGGTTTTGTTTTGTTTTGTTTTTTAATATGGTAGAGTAGACCTGTCATTAACTTAGAGTTTTTTTTTTTTTTTTTTTTTTTTGGTCTTGCTACGTTGCCCCTTTCTTTGGCTAGAAAGAGAAGAGTTTCATTGTGGCTCTTTTTTCTGCAATGATTGACCTTTCTGGACAGATTCATCAGCTCCAAATTTGGGATATATGAAGTAAAAAGAAAACAGGGAACTCATCATCATGTAGCTTCTTGTGTCCTGAGTTCCCTATTTTCTACAGTTTTCAGATGTGTGTGTGTGTGTGTGTGTGTGCTGTGTGTGTGTGTGTCTGAAAGAGAGAGAGACAGACAGAGAAAGAGAGAGAGAGAAAGTAATGTGTCCAGACTTTAAAATTATACTTAGTGGGGGGAATGGGGAAAAGTATGTCTACTCTATTTTCCCAGAAACTGCAGTCCAAATTAGATTTTTAGGAAAAAGTTGTAGGACTTAAAATCCAGGTGTGCTGTTTATTCTCTTTTTGCCCCTCTTAAATTTTTTTTCTGTACTAATCTTTACCCCAGAAAACTATCTTCTACAAATTGCAACATTTGTGTTTTCATGCCCTCTGGCTTCTTACTGGGTTTAGGCATGGAATACATTTACAAAAGACTGGAAGTTCTTTAGAAAGAACCAGGAGAAAGATGTTAGGGTAATTATTTTCTTTCCTCACTCCCTGCCAGGCCATAGTCCTAGCAGTGACTCCATTCCTCTAGGCATGGTCATAGTAACGCCTTGCACTGCTCTTGCTGGGGGAATAACAAGCCTACGGCTCACAAGATCTCCTCAGTGTTGTTCCTGGTGCTTTCACATCTTTTGTTGGTTTCCTCAACCCAATACTGACCTGTGTACTCACAACTGACCTTTAAAAAAATGTGGGGGTTAGGAGCACTGACACCCAACAACACCACCACCCCAGCCCTGCAGTTGAAAATCTGTGTATAACTTTCCTGTCAACCCTCCATAGAGTGGTAACCACATTCAAAGATTCAACTAAGTACAGACTGTGTAATACAGTATATATATATATATATATATATATATATATATATATATATATATATATATATATAAAATACAGTATAAATACATACAGTAGTATGTATTTACTGAAAAAATTCATGATAAGTGAAACCACACAGTTCAAACCAGTGTTGTTCAAGGGTCATCTGTACTTCCTTCATAAAACTCTCTTCAAATATTTGTTTCCTGCTGGGAATCTGATTGAAATTATTATTATTATTTTTTAACTCTGCCTCTCTTTCGGGTAATTGGACGTAATGTCCCACAGCTTAAGTTGGTGTTGATTACATGCAAATAGGAAGTGAGGAAAAACATATTATTTAATATCTCCTAATAATCTGTCACTATATAACAAGTGTCAGCCTCTTTTTTGAGGTTCAGCTGGTTCTCATGTGATCATTAACTGACTCAATCATGTGAAGATCACATGGATCATGGGAGAAATATTACTAAACCATTCCCAGTTAAACCTTGGGGAAGACTTATTTAAATTAACCTTGTTGAAACTGCCTTAGTTTTGATAAGTAGAAAGACAAATATAGAGTTACCAGTACAGAATGATGTAGATATATATAAATAAATATATTTATTATCTATTAAAAAGCTGAATTTTTGCTTTTGTCTAAACTCTCCACATATTTCAAAAAATTTCTCTATCCATTCTTCCATTTTCCTGATGAAGAGAATTGGTTCTTCCCTTGATAAGATTCATTTTCAAAACCATTTATAGATTTGTCACTTTCCTAGTTCTCTCTTCTGTAGAATTCATTTGATCATCAACATTTCCGATTCTTCTGTCAAGTCTCTTCCCTTTTATTCCCAGAAATGAAGCTGCTTTGCTGAATAAGGTGATGGGCAACTTGTAAGGAGATTTTAACCTATACTGTTAAAAAGGAGACAACAGGCCCAAAACAGAGTCACTTGTGCTAAGTCCACATCATGAAATGGAGACAATACCTAACTTAACTGCAGTTTCAACCTCCTCCAGGAATGTAATCTTAATTGGTCAGTTTGGCACTTTCTGGTCAGCCCTAGTGAGGTAATCTACCTGATAGACCCCTTTTGTCCCCTAAAAGAAGATGACCTTGCCTGAAACAATCTGCGCTTTCCTTATACCTCTCCTATTTCTGCCTATAAAAGTATTCCATTTTGTACAGCTCCTCCAAGTGCCTTTCTATTTGCTAGATGGGATGCTGCCCAATTTATGAATCACTGAATAAAGCCAATTAGGTCTTTAACTTTACCCAGTTGAATTTTGTTTTTTAGCAGATTTTTGGCATTTGTTCATATAAATGGTCTGCTGAAAATATGCACTATGTGTCCAGCTGATTTTCATCTTAAGTAACAATGGGATTTTCATCTTTGGTAACTATGGGAACTAAACCGTAGTGGCAGATTAAAGTACAAGACTGGTGCTAAGAACTTTGGCCAAAACAGCAAAACTAGTGATATCTCCATTCATTTGAAATCTGTCTGTGTGCATAACCTCATTTTAAATAGAGGACATTGGTGAGGTACCAACTGACACATAGTGAGAATGATCTGGTTGCCACATAACCACTGGGTTTCAAAAGGATACTGTGAGTCTAATTCTGTAAAAGAAGAATTTATGAAAGTAAGTTTGAAAGGTTGGGGAGAATAGACAGAAAGCCCTAAAAGCCTTGGATTTTTACTTTAGTTAGAAACAAACTTGATTTTGGTTAAGTCTCTTAACCTTTTAATCTTAGATCCTTTCTCTTAAAAGCACTCCTTACTTATACCCATCTCAACTTTCTATAAAGAAAAATTCCAACAGCAAATGTATAATCATCCTAATTTTAGCCCAAAAGGTAGAGTGATGTTGTTTATATTACAACTTTGCATTTTATGGAATTTTGAGACTTCTTATATACATACAACAGAAGAAATCCACAATATTATCCATTCATTTGTGTCATTTGGCAAATATAAATGTATTCTAAATATTTAAATAATGTGATAGAGTGATTATGGATATAGAGATATATAAGAAAAAAGTTATTTCTGAAAGTTTACAGCCTTATGTTTGTCATAAGCTTTTATATATACATAAAAGTAAGTGGGAAACATGGCAAATGAGTGTAACTAATATTAATTGTTCCTGAGACTGGAGTTGCTCAGGAAGAATTCCTAGGAAATAAGGCTACAGCCTTATTTTAACATGGGAAGACATTTGAATAGAGAAAAAAATAAGGGAAGATATTTCAGGCCTGGGGCTATTTGAAGAACTGTAAGGAGGGCAATTTAGAGGAGATAAGCACTGACTATAAAGCTGAAAGGGAACACTGAGTCTTGCTGTGGGGTTCTGCATACCCTGAGGTGATGAAATTCCAAAAAAAAGTCCATGAATGGAAGTCAGAACCAGTTCTAGGCCTGGATCCCTCAATAACTAACTGTGTGACCTGAATGATTCACTTAGTTTCTCTGGGAATTTGTTTCTCCTTTTTGTCAAAGGGACAGATGGTTGGATTAAATATATATTTAGATCTCTTTTAGTACTAAAAATGTATTATTAATGACATTCTCTAATGACCAATAGAGAAGAAATTAAGAGTTTTGAATCGGGAAGTAATGAGATGAAAACAGCGTTTCAAGAAAGTTAATCTTGTTTTACTTGGCTGGGTGTGAACAAGGAAACCCTGGTGCAAAGGAGCTAAGACTCAGGGCTCAACAATTCTTCCAGCCTTACTTACTGTTTTAACTATTGGTGAAGAGAAAATAAAAATATTTCCTCTCAGGTCACTTCTCATCACGTTTTGAAATAGCCAATACCAAAGTATTCCTGCCTCTTTCATGAGTTTATTTTTCCTTGATATTTGGTTTTCAAATGAGGGCCATTTTGTTTTAAATGAGAGATGAAGCCCTACTAACACACAAAAAAGTATTGACATTTAAGAAAATTTGTTTCTGTGGATGTTCAATGAAACATCAATATATTTCAACATATTGTCTCACTAAGTGTAGCTCCCCAAGTGTTGCAAGGACCTGGTGAAAATCTGAAGCTGACTAGGAAACTCTAATCAGCAATATAGATATATAAATATCAAGCAATGGAACATTAAGGTATGATGCAAACTTTTTAGTCTCGTCACTTCGTGTCCTGAAAGTCTTTCTCTTTCTGACAACTCTACCAACTCTTTGTATTTCTAACACTTTTTTTTTCCCCCAGAACAGCTGCTGCCTTGATTCAGACACCGAGTGGATTGGAAGAATGTAAACCCAGGGCCTCAGACTCATCTACTATATCTAAGAGAGTCACAACGTGATATTTCTTGATTCTCTGTTCCTTCATACTGTTTTCTGTTTTGCTATAAGTGACATAAATAGATGACCTTGTGTGATGACCATGAACCACTGACAGAATTTGAAATTGTCCTTTCTATTGCCACCATTTCTTGAAATAAATTGTCACCAAATTTTGTGGTAATTCAACTCTTAGTCCTGTTTTTACACTCCTGGTATGTGATTTTGAAATCCTTAGCTCTGGGAAAACAGAAGTTAGAAATGTAATGTAGGACTGACTTCAAAAATAAAAGGTTTTACCTGATATCCATTTTCACAGAGAGATAGGATAAGCAGTTGCCATGGCTGCAGGGAGCAAGGTGTTTCTGGCCTTCTTTGCAACAGGGCTGTACCCTCTTCTGTTTGCTTCTGCTACGTCAGCCCAGCATGGCTGGCTGATTTACTTCCCTTTGTGTTCAGACTCAAGACTCCTGACTCTGAGCCAATTGCAAGGAAGACACAGCCCCCATCACCAGACATGGTCTAGGTGAGTCTTGCTGTTCAAGATCTGATAGCTTGCAGTGTGAAATGATCCCAGGATACCATTTTTCCAACCCGTGTGTTGGTTCTTGCCACAATTTCTCAATTTGATGCTTCCATGCTACACTAGAAATACAGAAATGGTGTGAGCAAATTCACTGATATGTATCCTTACTCTTCATCTCCTTCTTGAGTAGGGTGAGAGTCCTTTCTTCATTGTTCCACTCAGGGCTGTACTTTTCTTACTAAGTTGATTGATTATTAGGAATTCAGTGGCTTATCTGTTCAGATATCTGCTCACTTCAGAAAACCTTCCCTACTAACCAGGTCAAATTTTCACCAGTCCAAGTCAAGACCAATTTTATATGCTCTTCTTGTAAAATAAGAATTAGAGCCCATTGACAACAGGGAGGGCTTCCCCTTCCAAAAGTCCCCATTAGAACTTCTTTTTCCTATCTCCTGTTCTGCTGCTGAGGTCATTTTCTCTCTTCCTTGTAGATTTTTTTTTTCTCATTTTTTAACACCCTAATCAAGCATTTGTGACCACAAAAACACTTTGTGGTTGTGGTTTATAATTTCAAAACTTTCCATGATCTTTCTGGGGAAAATCAGAAAAGAATTGAGTGTTTGACTAGAATGGTTATTGAATTATATAGTTATTGTATTAAATGTCTGTCAATATGACCCCCTTGGTGAATAAAGTACTCCTTAGAGACATAACAGCTTTAATTCTTGATCCCCTAATTTCAGTCCTCAGACCCTGATTTGATATCTGAATCAAAATGCACTCTCATCAACAAATAGTGCTGGGACAACTGGATATCCACTTGCAAATAATGACATTGGACTCTTACCTCATGTCATATACAAAAATTAATTCAAAGTGGATCAGCAACTATCTATATGAGCCCAAATCATAAAACTATTAGAAGAAAACATAGGCATAAGTCTTCATGACCTTTAATTTGACAATGGATTCTTACATATGATCCTAAAAGCACAAAAAAGAAAAATAGATAGATTGGACTTCATCAAAATTTTAAAGAACTGTGCATTAAAAGATATTATCAAGAAAAAAGAGTATATAAATAAAAGGAGAAAATATTTGCAAATCATATATTTGAGAAAGGTTTAATACCCAGAATATATATATATATATATATATATATATATACCCTACAACTCAACCAAAAGACAAGCAAATCAATTTTTTTAAATGGAGAAAGGGCTTTGAATAGACGTTTCTCCAAGAAGGTAAACAAATTCCCAGCAAGCATATGAGAAGATACTCAACATCATTAGTTATCAGAGAAATGCAAGTCAAAACCTCAGTGAGGGGCTTCCCTGGTTGAGCAGTGGTTGAGAGTCTGCCTGCCAATGCAGGGGACATGGGTTCGAGCCCTGGTCCAGGAAGATTCCACATGCCGTGGAGCAGCTAAGCCCGTGCGCCACAACTACTGAGCCTGCGCTCTAGAGCCCGTGAGCCACAACTACTGAGCCTGTGAGCCACAACTACTGAAGCCCGTGTGCCTAGAACCTGTGCTATGCAACAAGAGAAGCCACCGCAATGAGAAGCCCAAGCACCGCAACGTAGAGTAGCCCCGCTCGCTGCAACTAGAGAAAAGCCTGCGCACAGCAACGAAGATAATGCAGCCAAAGATAAATAAATTTAAAACAAAACAAAAACCAAAAAACAAAAAACCTCAGTGAGATATCACTTCCACCTACTAGGAAGCCTATGATAATTTTTTAAAACGGAAATACATTGTACATTGATGGTGGGAAGGTAAAATGGTACAGCTGCAGTGGAAAACAGTTTGGCAGTTTCTCAAAAAGTTAAATATAGAATTGCCATAAACCCCAGCAATTCTACTCCTAGGTATATATCCACGAGAATTGAAAACAGAGACTGAAAGAAATACCTAGGCCAATTTTCACTACAGCATTATTCACAGTAGACAAAAAGTGAAACGCCTAATTGTCCATCAGTAGATGAATGGATAAGCAAAATGTGGTATATCCATACAATGGAATATTATTCAGACATAAGAAGGAATGAAATTCTGATCCATGGTACAACTTGGGTGAACTAAGCTAAGTGAAATAAACAAGACCAAAAAAAATCATTTCATTGATATGAAATATATAGAATAGCCAAATTCACAGAGACAGAAAGTAGTTTAGAGGTTACTAAGTGTTGGAAGGAGGCGGAAATGGGGAGTTATTGTTTAATGGGTACAGAGTTTCTGTTTGGGATGGTGGAAAAGTTTTAGAAAGAGTAGTGATAGTTGTATAACATTGTGAATGTAATTAATGCCGTTGAATTGCATACTTAAAATAGTTAAAATGGCATAAAACTGGCTTTTATGTTACACGTATTTTATTACAATAAAAAAAAATTTAGAAAATACATTCTTGGCACAAACTTAGATGTGTCCTGCAGCATTTCACCCAGAAAAGTTAGAACCCAAGCACTATGATATACAAATATACTATATAGAGAGAGCAAGGTTGAAGTTTCTAGATAATTTAGAGTCATGATAAACTGCACTAATAGAAATATCTGAAGCCAAAACTGAGAAGCAGTGTAGTGTAGAAAGTCAGAATAGTAAGAATGTGGATGTGGAGTCAAAGAGATCAGGATAGTGTTAGTACTTCCATGGAACTGACTCTTTTATCTATTTGCTGCATGATTTTGGACAAGAAGCTTAAGTGAAGTTAAGCTTCAGTTTCATCATTTGTAAAGTCCATAATAATATCTCCTCCATGGGGCTTTGAGAAGACAGTATGCTAGAAATGTAAATCCATTAACCCTGGTGTCAATTATGTGATAAGTGGCCAATGAATTGCATTTATAACGCACTAGATTTGGCTTCTCCATTTATTTTCTCTCCACTCACCACCCCTTAGGCAATACACTAAACTTTCTTTGGGACGGATCAATCATTTATTTTTGCAGTTTTCCGACAGTGTTCTTACTTCTCATTTCATCTCTGTAGTAATAAAAGAAAAAAATCATAAAGATTCAGAGAAAAATGTCTGACTTGTCTTTGGTGCCTGGGGAAGAATCATAGACCTGCCTTTCCCCTTTTTCCTCACTCTTGCCTCATGCTGTACCCCTAGCCCTTTTCATTTCTCCTTTAATGGATTCCCACAGAACACAAACAAAGATGTTTGGCCCTGAGCTGGGCATCTGAGGAACTGGCAGAAGGGAGGATGCTAAAGCGGGAGAGTCAAAATGATCTTCTTGAGTTATTACTCAGCTCCAGTCTCCTGGAGTTCAGCTGGTACCTGAGTTCTAGTCTTCACTCAACCCTAAGAAGAGAGATTTTTAAAAAATAATGCAAGGAAACTGGAGTTAAGTCCCTCTTGTATTTAAACAAAATTAAGTACTGTTTGCTTTAGTATATGAGGGGCTGAAAGGGGATGGTTGGAGAGTGTAGATATTCTGTTGAAATCTTAGCAGTGACACATGATGGGAACTTAGACTTTTTACACTGTACTACAGCCTTCTAATACTGTGCCATCTTGGCACATTAGTGGAGGTTGAGGCTGAGATGCAGTATAAATGCTGAATTAATTAATTATAATCAGCGATATTGCAATGGATTCCATATGACACCGAGATCGCTGGCAGAATCTTGTTTGTGTGCAAGGTTTTCACAGCCCTTTTAGATTAATTATCAAACAACATAGCTTATTTGTGCTGTGCCCTAGAATCCCACTCTTGTGGTTCCCAACATTTCCAAAAGGGGAATTTTAGAGCAATAATGCACCTAAAAGGAGCTTGAACTAATAGAGGCTGAGATACAAAGGGTTATTATTTTTCTGCACCCTGTCTCTATCCAAAAATCTCACCTCAAGTAAGACAGTACATGTGAGGCCTTGCACAAACTCATCTAAACCCCAAAGGTAAAAACTTTCCTGATAGAACAAGAGGCTTTCAGAAGGAGTCAGCCCTCTTGCTGCACCTTGGACAGACTTCCTACTCTCTGGTCTACAGTTTGCCTTGTCCGGGAGATCATCGGTTCATGCCCCAAGATGCTAGACAAATGACAAGCAGATATGTTTGCATAATTCTCATTACGTTTACCGTAGTTCAATGTAATTTCCCCAAATGTTTCACTTATTTTATTTCAGAGACTGTGACAGTTAGGATTTTGAAGTACAAGCCTGCATCTGTAATCCATTTATGAACTCGCTCTAGTGCAATTGTGAAGAGAGAGAGAAAAAAAAGTTGTGGGAGGAATTATTTGGAGTAAAAAAAGAAAAAAAAACGCATTGAAAAACAAGGAGAGGGGAGTGAGAGCACATCTGTTTTTGTAAGAAATCATGGAACCTGGCCCTTTTTCAGTGGGGTATTTTACTACCACATGGCTTTAATCCTACATCTGGGGCTGTTGTTTTATGAAATATTTCCCACAGACGATGTCAATTATAATTTTTGTCCTGGTCGTCAATTTACAGACTTTTGGAAGAAGACAAAATGAAACAACCAGAAAAAGAACAACTTATGTGGTCTACTCTCTGACAAAATTATAGCTGTGTGATACACATCTAAAATCAATAACTTCGCTAACGATTAGCAGAGCACATTGCTTGGTTTATGAGAAGAGATGAGGCCCACTCCATGCACATGTTTGGCACTGGATTGCATTTTTTGTTTGCTGTGTATTTACCAGCAGATGTTCAGCCATTTATTTAACTTCTTCTGTGAGCCAGTAGTAGGCCTGTGTCTGTGCGACATTTATAAGTCATCTGCCAGCAATACAGGTGGAATGCTTTCATGAAACCTTTTTTAGTTCCTTCTGCAGTGATGATCTATCAGAGAAATCAAGGGTAATTCTTTATAGAGTTATATGGCTATTAAGAAGTGGAGCTCTGATCTTGTGTGTAAAGTTGAAGAAATTTGGATTCCAACATATGGAATCAAAATCGCTTTTCAGAATCACTTTGAAAGAATCATCCATGGTATTCAACTTTAGCAGCTGGTTTGAGAGTGAAAGGTTTTGCCGAGAAACAAAGCAACTCCATTAGTCCTGAGTGGACCCAGAGTTTTGACAGGAATGTTTCCTTTCTTTACTTACAGGGATTCTTTCAATGCAAAGAGATAAACCAAATTCTTTGAAAATTATTTCATAACTACAAGATTTTAGAAGAAACAAGAAACCAGGTAATTGGCTGTTTTAAAATTCTTAGAAGGAAAAATTGTGTTGGGGACATTCTGCTTCATCTGCTAACACCAGGCTTAGCCTTACAGGCATAACCAGTGTTCTAGCTATTAACAGTTTTTAAAATAAAAGAGAAAAAAAGAAAAGGAGAAAGAGTTCCAAAATATTCTAAATCCTCATGATTTCTTTATTATGCATATGTGGTATATCTTTATATAATTATCTGAATTTAATTTTAGAAACACAATATTTAGTTTTAAGTCCAAAGATTAATGAGCATTGAATAGCATTTAATATTGATGAATGAGTTTATAAACATAAATGATTTCATTTCTTACCATGATACCCCTATTTTCTCATGAATTTACAGTTGACTAAGTTCTTCTTATGGTTCCTGCTCTTCCAGCTTCTCTCCTAGGATTCTTCACTTTGTCCACAACTGTCCTAAGTCTGAGTTTTAGAAGTGGAGGAATCTGAGATTGAGACTAAGATTCCTGTGATTTATTAAAAGATGTCCTCAGATGAAAGGGAAGGAGGGAAGCAGGATGGGTCAGGAAAGGGAGCTGAGCAAAAGTAGGTCTAATGTGCAGTCTAGCCTCAGCCCAGTACCACAGGGAGCCCTTCTGTGTCAACTGTACCACTGCATTGGTCCCACCGTGAGACAAGGGAGTGGAACAGGCATGATAAAATATCCCCAGCAAAGTGGGTACTGCTCAGGTGAGGGTGCTTCTCCTGAGAACAGGGGAGCTATGAGCCTTTAGCAGCTGATTAGACAGCCTCTGGAGGAAGGGTGCAGGAGGACATCTAAAGAGTATCTGGGTGGTCAGACAGAGAAAAACATCACATGATATCACTCGTATGTGGAGAGTAATTTAAAATATATATATATAAAAATGAACTTATTTACAGAAGAGAAACAGACTCACAGATTTTGAAAACAAACTTTCTGTTACCAAAGGGGAAATGTGGGGAAGAGGGATAAGTTAGTAGCTTGGGATTAACATGCACACACTACTATATATAAAATAGATAACGAACAAGGACATACTGTATAACACTGGGAACTCTACTCAATATTCTGTAATAACTTATATGGAAAAAGAATCTGAAAAAGAATGAATATATGTACATGTATAACTGAATCACTATGTTGTACACCTGAAACTAACATAACATTGAAAATCAACTATACTCCAATAAAATTAAAAAAAAAAAAAAAAGAAGAGTATCTGGGTGGCATACCAGGGCAGGACACCAATCACACCGACTTCAATGACTCACTGTATTTCAAAGGAGAGAAATGGCAGTCCAAAAACAAATCCATTGAGAGAAACTTTGCCCTCATTGCCCAAGCCCAGAGGCATTTGATTAGAATAGTACAGATGTTACCATTTGATCATATAGTAAGTGTTAAATTCTGTTTCTCCTAGTCTGTCTTCTTTCTGAGTATTTCCCCAGCACTAACAACTGTGAAATGACCTAACATGATGTCAGACCCAGGACACATAGAAGGAGTTGTCCCAAGACTTAAGAAGATAACCCACATTACAAATACATGTACTTACTGCTACAGAACATTAAATTGTTCTGGCTTATAGCATATGTTCTCTTAAATTATCAATGCTTCTTCATATAAAACCAGGCTAGGGTTTGTGGTATACTGGAGAAGGTGGGCATAAAATGATGCCTCACATAATTCTTCACAAAGACATTACCAAGTATAGCTCACTCAGAATTATCTGCTTAACATGATTTCAAGGAAAGTGTGAGATGGACCTCTCTCTGCAAAGTTATCTTGTCTGCTGTGTTAGAATTTGCAACACTCCAGATTTCTTTCTATGATTTAAGGCTTTGTTCCTCTCTCTCAATATGCAGCAGAGCTGAGTTCTTATGACACAGATCTTCTGGCTCACAAAGGCAAAAATATTTACTATTTGGCCCTTTAAAGAGAAAAGTTTGTTGACTCCTGCACTAGAGTGATTTTGTTGTGGAGATACCAAATCTCAGCTTCTGCAATAGCTGTTGACATGAGGCTCTAGTGTAAGGATTGAGGGGAGGTGCCAGATTTGGGAGGTAGTTGTGTAATGGAATAAAATCCCTGTTGATTTGTTGAATGTGGGGAGTGAGGAAAGGAGGCTAAGTGTGATTTCCAGATTTCAACTTGCACAATGACTTGGGAGTTGGTTGTGATTGTAAATGCATAAAAAGGAACAAATAGGTGCAATGGAGGGAGAAAAATAGTAAGTATAATTTTGGAAATGTTGAGAGTGAAGTGTGGATGAAATACCCAAGTGTTGCTCTCTAGTTGACAATTGGAAGAATGAATAAGAAGGATACGGAGATAGATTTTCTTGAGTTTCTTTGTTATGTGAATGCTCTCTGCCTGAGCAATGCTCTCTATTCTTCTACAATATTACTGTAGCTTTGTTGTATTTTGTCATAATTACCTGTTTGGAAGCTATTTTTCCAACTTGATTATCAACTCATAGTGCTAACACAGTGCTTGTCAAATGAATATAGAGAGAATATTCTACCATCTCACACTTACAGTCTCGCCATATATCCTCATCCAGGTCCTCAGCTTCAATTACAGTAACAACTTCAACAATTCACAAATAGGTATCTCCAGTTAGACTTTGTCTCTCTATGGCATCTGTCATTTTTTAATGTCCTAAACCTGTGGACACCTCTTCCCCTTTCTGTTATGATTATTCTTCCTTTTGTCAATCCTGCCTTCCTGAGGTAGAATTCCAAACCAAAATTTCCCATATGTCCATGCTGCTAGTTTATATAGATGTGTGGTTGGCTCCCTCCAAGCAGATCCTCTCTCCTGGTATTGGGAGGTGTGTGGGAATAGAGCAAGGTTGTACAGTTCTTTTGTTAAACAATGTGATGGACCAGCTATAATGGAGATCCTGATATTCAGCCTCTGGCTGAGTGAATGTTGAGCAATTGGTGATGGAAACCAAGGATTTTTTTCCTGAAATTTCCCCTGTCTGGATTTCTCTTAACTGTGGGGCATTCAAGCTCAGCTCCCTGACTTCTGGAAATTCTGGCAACTAATAAGTGCCTTTTCTTTAAACTAGCTAGAGTGGTTTCTATTACCAGTAACTGCATCTTCATTGATATAAGCCCCTACTTTCTTCTCTAGCTTTTTAATGTCACAGTCTACCTCACTCTTTGTGTTCCAACTGTATTTAACTTCTTACAGTTCCTCAAACTCCTCATTTTGACTACAACAGGGCCTTTGTGCTTGCTCTTCCCTCTGTCTGTAATACTTTTCTTTATTCTCACCTCCCATTCCAAACCCAAGGTATTGTTTAAGTTTGCTATTGTTATATAACTCACCCCAGTTATTACTTGTTCTGAGATTTACCTGGTCTCCCTGACTACAACAAATTTCCCTATGAATGTCTGTCATATACTGATGTTACTTATCCCAATTGTAATTTACATTGATGTGTGGTTGTGGGATTAATGTTTTTCAGTCTTCTACACTGTCAGCTCTATGGAAGCAATGCTTACTAATTTATCCCCAGAATTTAAAATAATACTTGGCACATATAGTTGCTTCATAAGTATTGGTTGTTTTGATGATTGGTAAAGATGTCTAAGCAGTTCAAGCAATTGCCATAACTCTAACTTGCCATTACTTTATTCTTTGGAGAACATTTAAGAAACCCATATTCTTATTTTATGAATAAGTATATATATGCGTGTGTGGGTGTATACATATATATACATGTGTACATACATATATATATATACACTTGTATGTGAATGCGTGTGTATATATATACATACACACACATTCACATATATGTATGTATATGAACTTAGTAAATCTGTTGTTCAATTTTTAGCAGTTTAGAAGCTTTAGTATTTTTCTGTACCCCAGAAATTCACATCTTTCATCCCATCTCTGGTTAATATTATCAGGCTATAAAATTTGAAATCACAGGGAGTCAAGAAAGAAAGCTTTATAGTAGATATCTTCCTTCTCCAAGCCTGTGCTTCAGAAAGATATACCTTGATGTGGTATGCAGGATGAATAAAGAAGAAGTAGCCATGGTAACCCACTATAGCCTGAAGGAAGGGGAGGATGTAAATTCAAAAAAGAAGTTAATGATTGAAGTCTAGGTCATTGGCCAATAGAAATATTGGAGAATAAACATCAATCAGCAGGAGGATGACATTTGTGTTTCACTTTTTAGGCTGTAGTTATTGCTTCTGTATTTTATTTTTCAGAAGTGGGAAATGAGAGTCAGAGAAGTCATACCTTGCCCAAGGGTGCCCAGTAAAAATGATCAGTCAGGACAAAAGCCCATTGCTCTGACCCCAAATTCTATGTCTTTTCCACTACCCCATGCACCTTAGAAGAAGAGAATGATTTGGAAGGAAAGAAGTAGTACTGATGTGAAGGCAAATATAGGGATTTCATTTTAGAAATGATGAGTTTGAAGTGAGACAACAATGAACATAAAAGCCATCAGCATTTTCTCTAAAATACTTAAGAAATGTATCATTTATAAAATAAATTTGGAGTAAACTCATGTAGGTTGATTCAATTACTAAAGCAAAACTATTTCAGTACAAATAATCACCCTCCAATTTATCTGCTTGAGAATGACCATAGACTAGCCCTGAGGACATATGTATTTGTTCATTTGTTCTGCACCTTCTGTATTTTGCTCATTTATTATTTAGAGTTTACTAGAACTCTTCTATAAAACCAATAAGGCATGATGCCTTTATTAGTAAATAATAATTGATTATATTTTAATTCTTCATATGGTTATTAATGTATCAATACTTTCTATATCTCCTAAAGACAGCTTTGCCTTTTATATTTTCCCAGAAAAAAATCATTGAGCACTTATTCGGTGTTAATCAGCTAATAGGAATCCTGTGTACCAGCACCCTAAATCAGTAGGCGATGTTAAAACTATATTTTTAAGAATGTGCTATTCTGTATGTATAGGATCTTCTTAATTCCAATTGTTAAAAATTTTGAAGTCAGTCTCAAAACCAACTTTCTGTGTTCCTAGATTGTATACTCTTAGAAAAGAAACAAAACAAAACAAAGAACAATTTCCTGTTTCTAAGAAAAATGGCTTTAAAAGACATCTTGCATATCAAATAGCCCTTACCAAACATTTTGATGAGTTAAGTGTAAACGATTCTAAAGCATATGGATTAAATTTCCCTAAAAATCACTTAGGTTTAAAAATTGAGGGAAAAACACTCAACAAAACTAGGTTTTGGGTTTGCCAACTCGAAGGCAGTTGATAAATAGTTCAAGACAAATGACAAATCCCAATTATGGTCAAATTTGCCCTCCCTTAATAAAAGGATATGTGTGACCCCCTTTACAAGTTTCACTCTGCCTTGTCTCCTATTGTAATATACACAAGCATCCCAAACTTCTCTAACTTCTGCATGTTTTTGATAGAATTATCTGGCTCTGAAATATATTGTTAATGACAATAAAGATTAACTAAATATAATTTATACAAATAATTCTTATTAATTTTTATAGAACAGTGTTGAGAGTCACCTTCTCTAACCAAGAGTTCTACCACCATATTTCTTGAGTATAATTAAATGTTCCTGTCTGAACTTTCACCAATTTCAGTGAGATGCACTGCATACCACTCAATCTCTTGGGACAGTTCTAAAGTTGATGGAAAAGTCTTTTTTTTTTTTTTTTTTTTTTTTGCCACTTAGATCTATATTCCATTGACCTAAGCATCTCTCCAGCTTCAAACCTGAGTCACTCATTTGGATACTTTTCATTATACTTAAGTAAGATAAACTTGATCTCCTCCCAGAGAGTAAATGAAGTCTCTTCCATCTGCCCAGACTTTTCCAGACTGAGATATTATTGGTGGAACTCAAGACATAAAATATATACATGACAATATTTTCAGGATATTTTTGGAAAGTAATGCAGTGTAAGAGGTGGGACTCTATGAGTTAAGATAGCATTATATTAATTAGTTTTTATTTTAAGAGGTATAAGGGTGGGACTGTAACATAATAAAATGCAGATGTCCTCAGGACTAGTCTATGACCATCCCCAAGCAGATAAATTGGAGGATGATTATTTGTATTAAAATAGTTTTTCTTTAGTAATTTGATCAACCTATGTGAGTTTCCTCCAAATTTATTTTATAAATGATACATTCCTTAAGTATTTTAAAGAAAATGTTAGTGGCTTTTATGTTCATTGTTTCCTCACTTCAAACTCATCATTTCTAAAATGAAATCCTTAGATTTGCCTCCAAATCAGTACCACTTTTTTCCTCTTCCAAGGTACATGGGGCAGTGGAAAGGACATAGAATATGGGGTCAGAGCAATGGGCTTGTGTCCTGACTGACCATTTTTACTGGGCACCCTTGGGCAAGGGACAACTTCTCTGATTCGCATTTTCCACTTCTGAAAAATAAAATGCAGAAGCAATAACTACAGCATATAAAGTGAAACACAAATGTCACTCTCATGCTCATGTTTACTCTCCAATTCTGGTAATAACACTCTTATTCTCCAATGGCCTAGACTTCAAGCAATTTACAGAAGAATTATAAATGGCTAGTATGCATATGAAAAATTGTTCAACTGTACTAATAATTTTTTTGCATATTTTTGACAATTGCCTGGGGAAATTGAAAGCATTATACAATGGTGGTGTGGCTATAAGTTGATGAAATCTTCAGCATTATTATTATTTTTTTTTATTCCTATGTTTCTTTGTACCGAATATTACTTCTACTTTAAATATATTTTTTTAACATCTTTATTGGAGTATAATTGCTTTACAATGCTGTGTTAGTCTCTGCTTTAAAACAAAATGAATTAGTTATATATATACATATGTTCCCATATCTCTTCCCTCTTGCGTCTCCCTCCCTCCAACCCTCCCTATCCCACCTCTCCAGGCGATCACAAAGCACCAAGATGATCTCCCTGTGCTATGTGGCTGCTTCCCACTAGCTATCTACCTTACATTTGGTAGTGTATATATGTCCATGCCTCTCTCTCACTTTGTCACAGCTTACCCTTCCCCCTCCCCATATCCTCAAGTCCATTCTCTAGTAGGTCTGTGTCTTTATTCTTGTCTTACCCCTAGGCACTTCATGACATTTTTTTCCCTTAAATTCCATATATATGTATTAGCATACAGTATTTGTCTCTCTCTTTCTGAATTACTTCACTCTGTCTGATAGACTTTAGGTCTATCCACCTCATTACAAATAGCTCAATTTCGTTTCTTTTTATGGCTGAGTAATATTCCATTGTAGATATGTGCCATATATACTTTATCCATTCATCTGTCAATGGACGACTTAGGTTGCTTCCATGTCCTGGCTATTGTAAATAGAGCTGCAATGAACATTTTGGTACATGACTCTTTTAGAATTATGGTTTTCACAGGGTATATGCCCAGTAGTGGGATTACTGGGTCATATGGTAGTTCTATTTGTAGTTTTTTTCAGGAACCTCCATACTGTTCTCCACAGTGGCTGTATCAATTTACATTCCCACCAACAGTGCAAGAGTGTTCCCTTTTCTCCACACCCTCTCCAGCATTTATTGTTTCTAGATTTTGATGATAGCCATTCTGACTGGTGTGAGATGATATCTCATTGTAGTTTTGACTTGCATTTCTCTAATGATTAGTGATGTTGAGCATTCTTTCATGTGTTTGTTGGCAGTCCATATATCTTCTTTGGAGAAATGTCTATTTAGGTCTTCTGCCCATTTTTGGATTGGGTTGTTCATTTTTTTGTTGTTAAGCTGCATGAGCTGCTTATAAATTTTGGAGATTAATCCTTTGTCAGTTGGTTCATTTGCAAATATTTTGTCCCATTCTGAGGGTTGTCTTTTGGTCTTGTTTATGGTTTCTTTTGCTGTGCAAAAGCTTTGAAGTTTCATTAGGTCCCATTTGTTTATTTTTCTTTTTATTTCCATTTCTCTAGGAGGTGGGTCAAAAAGGATCTTGCTGTGATTTATGTCATAGAGTGTTCTGCCTATGTTTTCCTCTAAGAGTTTGATAGTTTCTGGCCTTACATTTAGGTCTTTAATCCATTTTGAGCTTATTTTTGTGTATGGTGTTAGGGAGTGATCTAATTTCATACTTTACATGTACCTGTCTGGTTTTCCTGCACCACTTATTGAAGAGGCTGTCCTTTCTCCACTGTATATTCCTGCCTCCTTTATCAAAGATAAGGTGACCATACGTGCGTGGGTTTATCTCTGGCTTTTCTATCCTGTTCCATTGATCTACCTTTCTGTTTTTGTGCCAGTACCATACTGTCTTGATTACTGTCACTTTGTAGTATAGTCTGAAGTCAGGGAGCCTGATTCCTCCAGTTCTGTTTTTCATTCTCAAGATTGCTTTGGCTATTCGGGGTCTTTTGTGTTTCCACACAAATTGTGAAATTGTTTGTTCTAGTTCTGTGAAAAATCCAGTGGTAGTTTGATAGGGATTGCATTGAATCTATAGATTGCTTTGGGTAGTAGAGTTATTTTCACAATGTTGATTCTTCCAATCCAAGAACATGGTATATCTCTCCATCGATTCATATCATCTTTAATTTCTTTCATCAGTGTCTTATAATTTTCTGCATGCAGGTCTTTTGTCTCCTTAGGTAGGTTTATTCCTAGATATGTTATTCTTTTTGTTGCAGTGGTAAATGGGAGTGTTTTCTTGATTTCACTTTCAGATTTTTTATCATTAGTGTATAGGAATGCCAGAGATTTCTGTGCATTAATTTTGTGTCCTGCTACTTTACCAAATTCATTGATTAGCTCTAGCAGTTTTCTGGTAGCATCTTTAGGATTCTCTATGTATAGTATCATGTCATCTGCAAACAGTGACAGCTTTACTTCTTCTTTTCTGTTTTGGATTCCTTTTATTTCATTTTCTTCTCTGATTGCTGTAGTAAAACTTCCAAAACTATGTAGAATAAGAGTGGTGAGAGTGGGCAACCTTGTCTTTTTCCTGATCTTAGTGGAAATGCTTTCAGTTTTTCACCATTGAGGACGATGTTGTCTGTGGATTTGTCATATATGACCTTTATTATGTTGAGGAAAGTTACCTCTATGTCTACTTTCTGCAGGGTTTTTATCATAAATGGGTGTTGAATTTTGTCAAAAGTTTTCTCTGCATATATTGAGGTGATCATATGGTTTTTCTCCATCAGTTTGTTAATATGGTGTATCACGTTGATTGATTTGTGTATATTGAAGAATCCTTGCATTCCTGGAATAAGTACCACTTGATCATGGTGTATGATCCATTTAATATGCTGTTGGGTTCTGTTTGCTTGTATTTTGTTGAGCATTTTTGCATCTATGTTCATCAGTGATATTGGCCTATAGTTTTCTTGCTTTGTGACATCTTTGTCTGGTTTTGGTATCAGGGTGATGGTGACCTAGTAGAATGAGTTTGGGAGTATTTATCCCTCTGCTATATTTTGGAAGAGTTTGAGAAGGACAGGTGCTAGCTCTTCTCTAAATGTTTGATAGAATTCACCTGTGAAGCCATCTCGTCCTGGGCTTTTGTTTGTTGGAAGAGTTTTAATCACAGTTTCAATTTCAGTGCTTGTGATTGGTCTGTTCATATTTTCTATTTCTTCCTGAATCAGTCTTGCTAGGTTGTGCATTTCTAAGAATTTGTCCATTTCTTCCAGGTTGTCCATTTTATTGGCATAGAATTGCTTGTAGTAATCTCTCATGATCTTTTGTATTTCTGCAGTGTCAGTTGTTACTTCTCCTTTTTCCTTTCTAATTCTATTGATTTGAGTCTTCTCCCTTTTTTTCTTGATGAGTCTGGCTAATGGTTTATCAATTTTGTTTATCTTCTCAAAGAACCAGCTTTTAGTTTTATTGATCTTTGCTATCGTTTCCTTCATTTCCTTTTCATTTATTTCTGATCTGATTTTTATGATTTCTTTCCTTCTGCTAACTTTGGGTTTTTTTTGTCCTTCTTCCTCTAATTGCTTTAGGTGCAAGGTTAGGCTATTTATTCAAGATGTTTCCTGTTTCTTAAGGTAGGCTTGTATTGCTATAAACTTCCCTCTTAGAACTGCTTTTGCTGCATCCCACAGGTTTTGGGTCATCGTGCCTCCATTGTCATTTGTTTCTAGGTATATTTTAATTTCCTCTTTGATTTCTTCAGTAATCATTTCCTTATTAAGTAGTGTATTGTTTAGCCTCCATGTGTATGTATTTTTTACAGATCTTTTCCTGTAATTGGTGTCTAGTCTCATAGTGTTGTGGTCGGAAAAGATACTTGATACAACTTCGATTTTCTTAAATTTACCAAGGCTTGATTTGTCACCCAAGATATGATCTATCCTGGAGAATGTTCCATGAGCACTAGAGAAAAATGTTTATTCTGTTGGTTTTGGATGGAATGTCCTATAAGTATCATTTAAGTCCATCTTGTTTAATGTATCATTTAAATCTTATGTGTCCTTATTTATTTTCATTTTGGATGATCTGTCTATTGGTGAAAGTGGGGTGTTAAAGTCCCCTACTATGAATGTGTTACTATCTATTTCCTCTTTTATGGCTGTTAGTATTTGCCTTATATATTGAGGTGCTCCTATGTTGGGTGCATAAATATTTACAATTGTTATATCTTCTTCTTGGATCAATCCCTTGATGATTATGTAGTGTCCTTCTTTGTCTCTTCTAATAGTCTTTATTTTCAAGTCTATTTTGTCTGATATGAGAATTGCTACTCCAGATTTCTTTTGGTTTCCATTTGCATGAAATATCTTTTTCCATCCACTTACTTTCAGTCTGTATGTGTCTCTAGGTTTGAAGTGGGTGTCTTGTAGACAGCAACTATATGGGTCTTGTTTTTGTATCCATTCAGCCAATCTGTGTCTTTTGGTGGGAGCATTTAGTCTATTTACATTTACGGTAATTATTGATATGTATGTTCCTATTCCCATTTTCTTAATTGTATTGGGTTCGTTATTGTAGGTCTTTTCCTTCTCTTGTGTTTCATGCCTAGAGAAGTTCCTTTATCAGTTGTAGAGCTGGTTTGTTGGTGCTGAACTCTCTCAGCTTTTGCTTGTCTGTAAAGGTTTTAATTTCTCCATCAAATCTGAATGAGATCCTTGCTGGGTAGAGTAATCTTGGTTGCAGGTTTTTCTCCTACATCACTTTAAATATGTCCTGCCAGTCCCTTCTGGCTTGCAGAGTTTCTGCTGAAAGATCAGCTGTTAACACTATGGGGATTCTCTTGTGTGTTATTTGTTGTTTTTCCCTTGCTGCTTTTAATATGCTTTCTTTGTATTTAATTTTTGACAGTTTGATTAATATGTGTCTTGGCATATTTCTCCTTAGATTTATCCTATATGGAGCATTATTAAATTAAGAAAAGCAATGTGTAAGCTCTGTGATCCATTGATTTCACCCCTGGCTGCCCAAACAAGAGTAAAATTTCTACAAGTTCAAAAATGCATTCCCAAAAATATACATTACAACATCGTTTAACACAGTGAAATGATGTATCTTTGTAATATACTTGTCATAAAGACAGTAGAAGAAAAATTATTTAAGAGATCAAACCAGTAGGGGTCTAAAAAATGAGGACAGCAGGGAATTCTGGAAGGAATTTGTCATGGAAATGCTGAATATCAGCAGAGTTTTTTTTTTTTTTTCTTGTGTTTTTAGGGACAATACTTTCCATGTAAAAGTTTGAGATTGCACTAAGTTGCGAACATCAGAAAAAATTCTGCCCCCTTCAGAGGTTCTGTTAGGGTCATTTGGCACACTGTGATCACAAGCAGGGGTCCTGTGATTCCATGCAGGTGTTGGGGTGCTTCTTGTCTCTTAGATAGTGGCTTACTCATTAGAAAAAGGTGTTTTACTCTCCCCTGAAGCTCAGGCAGATTCCTCTCAGACAAATGAATAACAGAAGTCATAATCTCTAGGAAAGGCACCACTTCTTAACATTCCCTGGATTTGAAACCTTGTACTTTGTGCATCAGCCACCTGCAAATGTACTGGCAATGCTTTGGATTAATGGCCACTGAAGCTTTCACTTACCTCTTTCTACCATCAAGATTTAAAATATGGTCAAGAATCAACCATTTATAGATCTTTTCCTGGGAACAGAAACCTGGTTGATGACTAAGAATAAGCATCTGATTATATAGCTTCAAGACAGTGGAAGAGTAAGACATAGAGGTCAACTTCCTCTGCAAAAGTACATCTACATGTGGAACAGCTCCTACAGAACACCTACTGAATGCTGGCAGAAGACCATAGACTTTATAAAAGCTGGGTGGCTGACAGTCTTGGTGCTCCAGCTGGATATTAGGCCTGAGTCTCTGAGGTGGGACAGCCGAGTTCAGGACATTGGTACATCAGAGACCTCCTGGCCCCATGTAATATCAAACGGTGAAAGCTCTCTCAGAGATCTCCATCTCAATGACAACACACAGCTCCACTCAAAGACCAGAAAGCTAGACCCTATGCCAAACAACTAGCAAGACAGAAACACAAACCCACCCATTGGCAGAGAGGCTGCCTAAAATCATAATATGGTCACAGACACCCAAAAACACACCACAGCATGTGGTCCTGCCCACCAGACAGAGAAGATCCAGCCTCATCCACCAGAACACAAGTACCAGTCCTCTCCACCAGGAAGCCTACAAAACCCACTGGGGGCAGACACCAAAAAAATGGGAAGTATGAACCTGCAGCCTGCAGAGGGAGACCCCAAACACAGTAAGTTAAGCAAAATGAGAAGACAGAGAAATACACAGCAGATGAAAGAGCAAGCAAGGTAAAAACCCATGAGAACAAACAAATGAAGAGGAAAAAGCCATCTACCTGAAAAAGAATTCAGAGTACTGATAGTAAGGATATCCAAAATCTTGGTTATAGAATGGAGAAAATGCAAGAAACGTTTAACAAGGACCTAGAAGAACTAAAGAGCAGAAAAACAATGATGAACAACACAATAAATGAAACTGAATATGCTCTGGAAGGAATCAATAGCAGAAAAGCTGAGGCAGAAGAACAGATAAGTAACGTGGAAGATAAAATAGTAGAAATAACTACTGCAGAGCAGAATAAAGAAAAAAGAATGAAAAGAATTGAAGACAGTCTCAGAGACCTCTGGGACAAAATAACTTGCCCAACATTTGAAATATAAGGGTTCCAGAAGAAGAAGAGAAAAAGAAAGGCACTGAGAAAATATTTGAAGAGATTATAGTTGAAAATTTCCTTAATATGGGAAAAGAAATAGTCAATAAATTCCAGGAAACGCAGAGTCTCCCATATAGGAGATTTCCAAGGAGAAACACATCAAGACACATATTAATCAAACTATCAAAAATTAAATATAAAGAAAAAATACTAAAAAGAACAAAGGAAAAGCAACAAATAACATACAAGGGAAACCCCATAAGCTTAACAGCTGACCTTTCAGCAGAAACTCTGTAAGCCAGAAGGTTGTGGCAGGACATATTTAAAGTGATGGAAGAGAGGAACCTACAACCATGATTACTATACCCAGGAAGGATCTAATTCAGATTCGCCGGAGAAATTAAAATAATTATAGATAAGCAAAAGCTGAGAGTGTTCAGCACCACCAAAGCAGCTTTACAACAAATGCTAAAGGAACTTCTCTAGGCAGTAAACACAAAAGAAGGAAAAGATCTACAATAACAAACCCAAAACAATTAAGAAAATGGTAATAGGAACACAGATATTGATAACTACCTTAAATGTAAATGGATTAAATGCTCCAACCAAAGACATAGACTGGCTGAATGGATAAGAGAACAAGACCCATATATATGCTGTCTAAAAGAGACCCACTTCAGACCTAGGGACACATACAAACTGAATGTGAGGGGATGGAAAAAGATATTCCATGCAAATGGAAACCGAAAGAAAGCTGGAGTAGCAATTCTCATATCAGACAAAATAGACTTTAAAATAAAGACTATCAGAAGAGACAAAGAAGGACACTACATAATGATCAAGGGATCGATCCAAGAAGAAGATATAACAATTGTAAATATTTATGCACCAAACATAGAAGCACCTCAATATATAAGGTGAATACTAACAGCCATAAAAGGGGAAATCGAGAGCAACACAATCACTGTACGGGATTTTAACACCCCACTTTCACCCATGGACAGATCATCCAAAATGAAAATAAATAAATAAACACAAGCTTTAAATAATACATTAAACAAGATGAACTTAATTGATATTTACAGAACATTCCATCCAAAAACAACAGAATACACTTTTTTTTCAAGTGCTTATGGAACATTCTCCAGGATAGATCATATCTTGGGTCACAAATCAAGCCTTAATAAATTTAAGAAAATTGAAATCACATTAAGTATCTTTTCGACCACAATGCTATGAGACTAAATATAAATTACAGGAAAAAAATCTGTAAAAAATACAAACACATGGAGGCTAAACAATACACTACTAAATAACCAAGAGATCACTGAAGAAATCAAAGAGGAAATCAAAAAATACCTAGAAACAAATGACAATTAAAACATGACAACCGGGCTTCCCTGGTGGCGCAGTGGTTGAGAGGCCGCCTGCCGATGCAGGGGACATGGGTTCGTGCCCCGGTCCGGGAAGATCCCACATGCCATGGAGCGGCTGGGCCCGTGAGCCATGGCCGCTGAGCCTGCACATCCGGAGCCTGTGCCCCGCAGCGGGAGAGGCCACGACAGTGAGAGGCCCGTGTACCGCCAAAAAAAAAAAAAAAAAAAAAAAAGACAACCCAAAACCTAGGGGATGCAACAAAACCAGTTCTAAGAGGAAAGTTTATAGCAATACAATCCTACCTCAAGAAAAGAGAAACATCTCAAATAAACAACCTAATCTTACACCTAAAGCAATTAGAGAAAGAAGAACAAAAAAAAACCCTAAAGTTAGGAGGACAGAAATCATAAATATCAGATCAGAAATAAATGAGAAAGAAATGAAGGAAACAGTAGCTAAGATCAATAAAGCTAAAAGCTGGTTCTTTGAGAAGATAAACAATATTGATAAACCACTAGCTGGACTCATCAAGAAAAAAAGAGAGAAGACTCAGATCAATAGAATTAGAAATGAAAAAGGAGAAGTAACATCTGACACAGCAGGAATACAAAAGATCCTGAGAGATTACTACAAGCAACTCTATGCAAATAAAATGGACAACCTGGAAGAAATGGACAAATTCTTAGACAAGCACAGCCTCATGAGACTGAACTAGGAAGAAATAGAAAATAAAACAGACCAAACACAAGCACTGAAATAGAAACTGTGATTAAAAATTTTCCAACCAAAAAAAAGCCCAGGATCAGATGGTTTCACAGGCAAATTCTATCAAACATATAGGGAAGAGCTAACACCTATCCTTCTCAAACTCTTCCAAAATGTAGCAGAAGGAGAAACACTCCCAAACTCATTCTACTAGGTCACCATCACCCTGATACCAAAACCAGACAAAGATGTCACAAAGCAAGAAAACTATAGGCCAATATCACTGATGAACATAGATGCAAAAATGCTCAACAAAATACTAGCAAACAGAATCCAACAGCACATTAAAAGGATCATACACCATGATCAAGTGAGGTTTATCTCAGGAATGCAAGGATTCTTCAATATATGCAAATCAATCAATGTGATACACCAAGTTACCAAATTGAAGAAGAAAAACCATATGATCACCTCAATAGATGCAGAAAAAGCTTTTGACAAAACTCAACACCCATTTATGATAAAAACCCTGCAGAAAGTAGGCATAGAGGGAACTTACCTCAACATAATAAAGGCCATATATGGCAAACCAACAGCCAACATTGTTCTCAATGGTGAAAAACTGAAAGCATTTCCACTAAGATCAGGAACAAGACAAGGTTGCCCACTCTCACCATTAATATTCAACATAGTTTTGGACATTTTAGCCACAGCAATCAGAGAAGAAAAAGAAATAAAAAGAAGCCAAATAGTAAAACAAGAAGTAAAACTTCACTGTTTGCAGATGACATGGTACTATATACAGAGAATCCCAAAGATGCTACCAGAAAACTACTAGAGCTAATCAATGAATTTGGTAAAGTAGCTGGATAAAAATTTAATGCACATAAATCTCTTGCATTCCTATGCACTAATGATGAAAAATCTGAAAGAGAATTTAAGGAAACACTCCCATTTACTATTGCAACAAGAAGAATAAAATACCTAGGAATAAACCTAACTAAGGAGAAAAAAGACCTGTATACAGAAATCTATAAGACACTGAGGAAAGCATTAAAGATGAAACAAAGAGATGGAGAGATATACCATGTTCTTGGATTAGAAGAATCAACATTGTGAAAATGACTATACTATCCAAAGCAATCTACAGATTCAATGCAATCCCTATCAAAATACCAATGGCATTTTTCACAGAACTAGAACAAAAAATATCACAATTTGTATGGAAACACAAAAGACCCTGAATAGCCAAAGCAGTCCTGAGAAAGAAAAACGGAGCTGGAGGAAGCAGGCTCCCTGACTTCAGACTACACTACAAAGGGACAGTAATCAAGACAGTATTGTACTGGCACAAAAACAAAATATAGATCAATGGAACAGGAGAGAAAGCCCAGAGATAAACCCACAAACATAGGGTCACCTTATCTTTGATAAAGGAGGCAAGAATATACAATGGAGAAAAGACAGGCTCTTCAAATAAGTTGTGCTGGGGAAACTGGACAGCTACATGAAAAAGAATGAAATTAGAAGACGCCTAACACCATACACAAAAATAAACTCAAAATGGATTAAAGATGTAAATGTAAGGCCAGACACTATAAAACTCTTAGAGGAAAACATAGGCAGAGCACTCTATAACATACATCACAGCAAGATCCTTTTTGACCCACCTCCTAGAGAAGGGCAATAAAACCAAACATAAACAAATGGGACCTAATGAAACTTAAAAGCTTTTGCATGGTAAAGAAAACCATAAACAAGAAGAAAAGACAACTCTTACAGTGGGAGAAAATATTAGCAAATGAAGCAACTGACAAAGCATTAATCTCCAAAATATACAGGCAACTCATGCAGCTCAGTATCACAAAACAAACAACCCAGTCCAAAAATGGGCAGAAGACCTAAATAGACATTTCTCCAAAGAAGATATACAGATTGCCAACAAACACATGAAAGGATACTCAACATCACTAATCATTGAGAAATGCAAATCAAAACTACAATGAGGTGTCACCTCACACCAGTCAGAATGGCCATCATCAAAAAATCTACAAGCAATAACTGCTGGAGAGGGTGTGGAGAAAAGGGAATCCTCTTGTACTGTTAGTTGGAATGTAAATTGATACAGCCACTATGGAGAACAGTATGGAGGTTCCTTAAAAAATGAAAAATAGAACTACCATACGAGCAAAATCCCACTACTGGGTATATACCCTGAGAAAACCATAGTTCAAAAAGTATCATGTACCACCATGTGCATTGCAGCTCTATTTTCAGTAGCCAGGACATGGAAGCAACCTAAGTGTCCATTGACAAATGAATGGGTAAAGAAGTTTTGGCACATATATACAATGGAATATTACTCAGCCATAAAAAGATACGAGATTGAGTTATTTGTAGTGGGTTGGATGGACCTAGAGACTGTTATACAAAGTGAAGTAAGTCACAAAGAGATAAACAAATACTGTACGTTAACACATATATATAGAAGCTAAAAAAAATGGTTCTCAAGAACCAGGGGCAGGGCAGGAATAAAGACACAGACGTAGAGAATGGACTTGAGAACACAGGGAGGGGGATGGGTAAGCTGGGACGAAGTGAGAGAGTGGCATGGACATATATACACTACCAAATGTAAAATAGATAGCTAGTGGGAAGCAGCCACATAGCACAGGTAGATCATCTCAGTGCTTTGTGTCCATCTAGAGGGGTGGGATAGGGAGGGTGGGAGGGAGACACAAGAGGGAGGAGGTATGGGGATATATGTATATGTATAGTTGATTCACTTTTATACAGCAGAAACTAACACACCATTTTAAAGCAATTATACTCCAATACAGATGTTAAAAAATAAATAAAATAAATTTAAAAAAATAAAAAAAAGAATAAGCATCTTACCATCCAATATACCACCTGCTGCTTTAAACCTCACCCACTGTATTTGATAAATTGGCAGCCATCCTGGGGATGCTGAAGAAAGGTCAGTTTCTTTAAAATACAATCAGTCTTTTGATTTCTGTCAAAGAGAGCTGCCAGTCTGTCAGCATGGAATCATTACAAGTCTATAGCAGAGAAGTGAAATAGAGAGTAGAGATAAGTGTTTTGGGAGAATTTTATACATTAAAATAATTTTGCTTCTTAGAGGGGTCCCTGTTGCTAATTGTGGTCCATCCACATAGGCCTTGACCAAGCCAGGCTGGACCACACTTACCTGAGGTCCATGAGGACCATGATCTAGAACTTAGAGCTGGAGGGTGGTATAGAGTAGTGATTAAAAGCTTCAAGGCTGAAACCAGGCTGCTGGGGTTTCAATATCAACTCCGCCACTCACATGCTGTGCTGGACAAGTTTCCTGGCTAAGCTTCTGTTTCCCTCATCTGTAACAGAGTGAATGATGCTGACGTTATTGCAGTAACTCCCTCACAGAGCCATGGTGAGAATCACAGGAGTAAATTCACGGCACTAAACAGAGCTGGTACATAGTGGGAAGCTCAAAAGGTCTGTTCCCACTATCATGGATGATTTGCCTCCAGATTGCTGTAACTCACTCTCTATTACATCATTCATGTCCTGCTCAAATGTCTTCCTTACAGAGTTACCCTAATCCCCTTTCCCAAATAACCTCACAAATCCCTAGTTCCTGGCCTAGCTTTTATAGCTTCATGACAATTATCATTATCAGAAATTATATGGAGTGTTTATTTATTATCTGTCTCCAACTTCTCTTCCAATAAGCTCTTGAAGATGGATCATTTGTTTTGTATTCTCATCAGCTAGAACCGTGCCTGGCACCAGTAGACATTTAATAAATTGTCCCTTAATCAATGAACAAACAAGTGAAAAGAATGGTATATTCTTATTAAAAAACACTGTCACTGGCCAGTAGTTAAAAGGAATGAAGAGATTTATATGTTCTGATATAAAAATGTCTCCAACCCATATTTTACGTATAAAGGAGCAAGTTTCGTAAGAGTATATATATTAAAAATATATATCTCAAATATTAAGATTGTACCAGTGTGGTTGGTATCCCTGGGTAAAAAATACCAGGGGAAAAATACAATTTAGTGTGTAGACCAGTGACCTTAACAGTACTGCTAAAACTGTAACTATTTGATTTTATAAAAGGCTTATTTTATTTAAATCTGTTGTTTAAATTACATCAATGTTCAGTTATTGTAAATTGCATTCCATCCAACTCTTACTTTTGTAGGTGTTTCCGTCAATATTAAGTCTCTCAAGAAGGCTATATTTACTGTGTGCTGTTCCTTCCACATTCTTCCACATTTCTCTACAACAAAATGATCTCCCAGGTGACCTGTAATCTGGGTACTTTATTACCAGTAATAATAAATTACAATAATAGATTACTGGGTAATTTATTACCAGTAATCTATTTTCTACTTCTATTTTTATATGATAAAACTCTAGCTATTTCAATGCTAACAATGACCTCTCTTAAACCTAGAGGTTTAACACTTAGTGCAATTGAAAAGTTGACTAGTAGCTGTTCATTTATTTATTCATTGCTGAGCACATGCTCTGTACCAAGCAATACATTTCTTGCCCTCAAAAATTCCCAGTCTAAAGTTTTCCCAACTGACTTTTTACCCAAGTTTTCTAGCTGGTAAATATTTACCATAGTAATAAATATTTTAGATGATGCTTTTAAATGTTAATCATAGTTAAATGAGGAAGGTACCCCAGTTTTGCAGAAGATGACCAAAAAACACAAAGAGGATGTGACTTGTCAGCAGCTGCACAGCTATTTAGACAAGAGCTGGAACATGACTTCAGCTTTCCTAAGGAGAATGTGCTTAAGTGACTAAGTCTGTGTAAAATAATGGGACTGGTCAAAGTTATTCTAAATATACTGTATCAGTTATCTATTACCTCAGTAGTGATGGATGACTGACAACACAAAACCTCAGAGGCATGTCTTGTTCACAGTATAAAGAAAGGTAGGTCGTTCTGGTAAGCAGTTCCACTCATCTTGGCTGGGTTCACAAATGTCTAGGCTGATTTTGGCTGAGGGGAGGGTGATGACACAACTCTGCCCCTCATGTGCCTCATCCTTGAGCAAACCAGCCTGAGCATGTTCTCAGGGTAATGATAGAAGCAAAAGAGAGAAAGAAAGAACCATCACAGTTTTACAAGTGCTTTTCCAGACTCTGTTTGTGTCATGCTGTTTAACATCTCATTGGTCAAATCAAGTCACCTGGCTGTCACCATATTTCGGGTCAGAGTTACATGATAAAAGTATGATTAGAGGGAGGGTTGAAGACTTGGCTATTTTTGGAATTCATCACCAATCCCTTCAAGTATTGAGATATTATGATTGGACTAATATTTAATTGAATAATTTTGTTTATACTTTTAATTTGCACTGTGAGATATGCACACATCTCACAAGAGGTTGGGCAAAGACATAGTTGTGTAAAATGGAAAAAACAAAAACAAAAATAAAACGGCTCTCCATTTTTTTCCCCAGCACTATTCTCAAATGTTGTGATTTTGTAGTTTACTTGAGAAACATTCTTATCAAATTATGAGCATAAATCTGTTTTTCCACCCCCCAGGATGTCCATTGTTTTGTTTTGTTTTGGTTTTTTTTTTGATTGTTGTTGTTGTTCAATGATTTATATATAATGACTTGTATCATTTTGTAGCTGGATATCCAACTGTTTCTAAATGTTGTACTATCTTAATTACCTCATTGCTCATTCTTATTAATACACTGGAAAGAGAAGAAATGAAAGGGGAATGAGGTTCATGAAACATACAAATGGACCTAACATGGGATAAAAATCAGTGAAGAATGGGATGATGTAAAATGGACTTTTATCTCCTTGTTTTATAAATCCTACAGATTTTGACTACTGAGGCATATACATGAACACACCCAAAAATGCAGTTGAAAATTACCACAGCAAGCTTCCCACTGTGTCAGCCTCACTGACCAGGTAACTGCTAAATGATTAGTGGCCTCAATCTCATTAGATCTGTGAGGTTAATGATACCATTTCTCTACTTGAAAAACCTTTCCTCTTTCTCTGTTTAGTTAACTCCATTGTGTTCCACATCAGTTGTCTCACCTGGCATTTTATGAAGCCTATTCTATTCAACAATAACTGTCTATTGTTAAATAAATTTGGAATAAGGTGCAAACTATACCTACCACCTGGAATTTCACAGTGCCCATTACCAAAATAAAAATTCTGAGAAGTCCTGCAAGAAATAATCCAATTTAGCTTTAATTTAGCTTAAAATTTTGAAAATCTGTTTGATATGCATATGTTTTTCAGAGAGCAATTATTACCATGTCATTAGAAAATGTTTTTTCCATGGAATACAGTGTGGAAAATGCTGTCTTTTAAAAATGTAAGTGTTTATTCGTTTTCACAAAAATGTTCAGTGAAACAGAATTATTAACGCACATCTTTCACTTAGAACTTCTGTGTATCGACCTTTTCCTGCTGGAAATTAGTGGGACAAGCAAAAATTCTACATGTTAGGCAAGATTGTATCAGTGGAAAAAAAAAATGCCCTTGGGCCAAATTTATATCTGATCCCAGAGAATTAAGTAAGCAGAGTTGCCTGCCAGGATACTGATGCCACTGAATTCCCTTGATTGTCTTGTTGGAAAATGTTTAGGTACAGCCTAAAATTATACAGTAAGCATTCATCATATATGCACAACTATAGAGAATTATGAAAATTGTTTAGTTTGTTATGGCTCCAGTGGTTAAAAAATAATGGCTTCACATAATTTGTCATGTCTTCTTTTGAGAGGTGGAGTTTATGTCTCCTTCCATTTAATCTGGATGAGCTTGTGACTCTCTAGTAACAGAGTGAGCTGAGACTCTGAATTGTTAGATGTGGTCACATAGGTGATATGCCTCAAGTCTTCTTAGCTTAGAAACTCTCCTTTGGAACCCTGAGCTGTTAAGTAGGAAGTCTGACTTTCTGGAACTCACCAGACTCTGAAGAAGCTCAGACTGTTACTGAACTCAAATTGGTCTGCTCACTGCTCAAAAGCCAATAATCGAGGGGAAAGTGTCAGTGAAAAAGGAAAGTTGTTTTTTTCAGAAAAGCTGGCAGTCTGGGGAGAAGATGGACTTGTGTCCAGAGACCAACTCCCAAGATTCTGCTCAGTCATGACAATTTTTTAAAGGGGAAACAATCTCAGTTAATCATTAAGGTATGAGGTCAGATTCTTCGTCATCTTTCCATTGCATGCAGACCTTCCGACTTCTCCTGACCTTCCTTCGGACACTGTCTTGCTTGTGTGTTTTGCCTGCAATTGGATGCTCTCTTGCCCTGTGTTTCACTGTGCTTTCAGGGTCTGCCTGCAAATTTGCAAACAGGGGAGCTGAGGGTAGAGAGTCAGTCATTCTTTAACTACTTAATTATTCATTCTTAGTCCTTTTAATCCAGGAAAAGAATCAGCATTAGGCAAGGCATTGTGTGCATTCAGTAGAGAAGTCAGGAATTAAGTTAAATGTTACCTAGTGATCTCATTTTTATAATTAAGGTTTAAGGGGAACAGAAATAGACAAATGGGAAAAGGGCAAAAGAGATGCTTACAAGACCACATGGAGACGTTATGTGAGTCGTTCCTGTTGACAGACCCAAGTCACATCCCAGAGGACAGGCAGCATTTCCTTCCAGATATGTGAGTGAAGTTGCCTACAGAAGATCCCAGCCACAACTCTTGAGTCATCCCAAGCAGTCTTATGTTACTAGCTGAAGTCTCTGATATGATGGAGCAGAGAGAAGCCATCTTCACTCTGCTATCTGATTCTTGACCCACCGAATCCATGAGCATAAAAAATGATTATTTTATACCACTAAGTGTCATTGTGCTTTATTATCTACAATGGTAACTAGAAGAGTGGCCATGTAAATATAGGTTTTTGACACTTTACTTTTACTAATATTAGTAATCAATATTTTATTGATTACTGAGATAGACCAAATACAATTCTATGTATTTCACTTACTCATCTAATTATAACACAATTCCTGGGAATTAAGTCCCATTATCTCCTTTCTAATGAAGAAGACATTAAGGTTTAGAGAAGTCAAATAGCTTGTCCGTTATTCCCATTTGAAACTTAAACAGTGTATCTCAAGGTGACACCAACTGACATATTCTAAAAAGGAACTGGGGTGTAGATAGAGGAATTACATCAGAGTGCATTCAGTCCTATAAACTTCAAATACCTTTTAAATCTTCAAATAATTGAAGATCAAACTGAAGGACTGGAGTAGGAAATATCATCACTAAAGTTCTGATCACCCCCTCAACCGAAGTCTTTCTTCTTTCTGAGAGATTTGTTCTTTTCCTGGTGTTCAGATCATTTGATTGAAATTTGATTTCAAGAAACACTGTGGCATGCCATTCTGTAGTACATTGCAGATTCCCTATAACATCAGTTTAGCTTCTGGACTATTTGATGTCATCATAACTGACCCATTCATATATTATGTTGACTCTAAAGTGGATTTATGCTCTCTGGTATCCTGGTGAAATTATAGAAATATCATCGTTTTGTTGTTATTACTGAAATAATAACCATGATTAAATCATGCAGCAGATAATTTAGTGTCACCTGTGAGATAACTTCCAGGGCCACTTGGTCCTGAATCTGGGCTGTGTCCCTCCCCTATAACTTTCAGAACTGCCATCTATAGTGTTGGCAGTTGTCAGACACTACACTCTCCCCTCCTCTACCCTTTAGAGTCTGTGATGCTTACAAAACAAAGAGGCTAACTTTTATAGGGTAACTGCCTGCCTCACTGACAATAGTGGTGAGTTAAAGGAGAATTTGATCCCCATAATATCCTGCCTTGTTCTTTCAAGTAGACTCTCAAAGGGGATCCATGTCAGTCATTTAACGCCATGATTTTTTGAGAGGAGAGGAGGTGGGGGAGTAGGAAATGGTACCCAGGGCCTCTGGTATTTTCACTTAATCAGCAAAGGGAAGTGTTGATAAGAAGAGACTTTTTCTTTGTTCTTCTGAGTTCCAAGCATTGCATCACCATCTTCAGGAGCTGCTGCCCTGTCTGTGCCAGATGATGATTTGGACACAGTCACAAATCAATACCAGGAATGGTGCGCTGGGAACTTGCACTGTAAGTACTGCTGTAAGAGCTGGAAGAATAACATTTTTGTGACCTACCATGCGGTAATCTTCGGAAAGCCAGAAAGTTAGTATGGCTTCAAAGGGCCTTTTATAATGTTAAATGCTACCCCCAACTGCCCTCCTCCAAGCACAGAGACTGCTTGCTTAAGTTACCATTTTTAATGCAAATCATCATAATGGTTTGATAATTATTTCAATTGGCATTTATGAAACCATTCAGTCAAAGAACAGCCAGGACAAAACCCTCACTAATCTCCCCATTTTTCATATCCTCTGGGTTTGAGGTGGAATAACACAAGAAAACCCCAAAGCCAGAGGGTTTTTGAAGTTGATTCTTAATGGATCCAACTCTCCATCCCTGTTACTCTGTGAAGTGAATTTGGCCCAAGTTAAACAAAACAACAAGAGCATAATATTTGTGGTAGCTTGAAAGGAGAGGAGGCAATGACAAGCATCCCCTTCCTCCTCGGCTTAGCTTGCATATTAGATGGACAGCATTTTATTATTGAGAAAAAAATAATAAACATGTATTAAATGTCCTGATATGAGTAACTGTTCTAAAAATGTTTTGTCTGAGAGGATCTTATTCATAAGCATCTATTTAGGTTTCTTTCTTTTCCATAAGGGTGTTTCTCTTTCATGGGGTCTTAAATAGTGTATAATATATTTGTATGGAGCATCGAGAAAATGTAAAGTACTGCTCACCTACCAGGGTTCTCCCTGCCTCTTCTCCTTACCCTCAGTGTGTCATGATTAGAGCCAGGCAGTAGCTCAGAAATGAAAAGGCTAACACATGCTGCTTTGTGGAGGTGAAGCAAGTCTGGAGGGAATAAGGGCTAGTCCTATTTGGAGTTGCTTACTTCCCCAATCAGGCAAAGAGCACTAATACACATCAAGATCACTATAGTGTGGGTATCTCTACAGAGAAAAAAGCTGTCTGAATGTCATCCATTCTTGAACACATGAAGCCTGCTTGCTAGAGAGATGGAGCTTTTTTCTACCTGTTGCTAGGTCTACACTTATGTCTTAAGGCAATCAGTGAGTCCTATTAAGAAAGGCTGGCTTCTTGCTATTTCCCTGAGACCAAGACACTAGCCATTTCAGTGAGAGGAAGATCAATCAAGTTGTAGCCAAGCAGGACCCTATGGGGTCTTCTTGGGACAAACCCATCCCCCATATCTTCTGCTACAGCTACACTCTGAAGTACTTAGATAATAGTATCTGATGCACATTTCCTGAGTTATTTTGCAGATGCTAAAACCACCATCAAATGGAAGAAATTAACTACCTGATAACCAGGAGCACAGAGCCCCCAGACCTACTGAAGTCTGAGGATTGATAATGTTAACCCTTGTGATAACCACCCTGTTACCTCACCATCAATGAATCAGAGAATTTTGCACGAGCTGATCACATATCCTGTGACTTCCCTCCCTCACCAGGTCTTTAAAAATGCTTTCCTGAAACCTATCAGAGTTTGGGTGTTTTGAGCACTAGCTGGACCCCTTGCTTGGTGCCCTGCAATAAAGGCTGCACTTTCCTTCACCACAACACGGTATCAATAGTTTGGCTTAACTGGGTGTGAGAGAAAGGACCCAAGTTTGGTTCAGTAACAAAGTTATTGGGAAATAGTAAGTTCAAGTAGTTCTTATCCTCACCTTAATATAGATAAGAGGATGCTCGATATTATAGTTTAAAAACTCTATTAATACAGGTTTCAAAATCCCCTAGATGGCTCAGTGGATTGAACTGTTTTCCAAAATTACCCCACTTATCACCAAACTGAAGTGGTACAGCAGAGGTGTTTACTTTGTACAGCTTTAATCTAGACTGAAATATTCTGAACATGCGGTTCATGGACCTCCAAAAAAGCTGTAAAAGGAATTCAAGTGTTCTAGGAACCCAAACAGCAGAAAAAATTACATCTTTATTTTTACCAGACTCTAACTGAAATTTAGCATTTCCTTCAGTTATTAACATAGGCAGCAAACCACATATCAAGAGGACCTCTGCTTTTGTCACACCATAGGAAGATTGTAGCAAATATCCCAAAATATAATTTAAGCATATCTGTTAGGGGAACCACTGACTGAAACCACCCACCCTGGCCAGACAAGAGAGTAATCTCTTGCATGAGTTATCTTACAAGTGGTCCTGGTAAGGAATTCAGAACTAACAAGCTACCAACAACTGGAATAATTCGGGAAAGGTCAAAAGGAGGGAGGAGATACTAGTCCATATGTCCTACCAACCTCCCAGAATCCTCCTTGCTGGAATCCATCTTGGCTGAGTGATGTGTGTGCCAACCAGGAAGGACCCTGAGTCAGAGTGATTGACCAGAGACAACCTGGAGACTAACTTCATCACCATAAAACCAGAGACTGCAAACCGCATGGCAGAGCAATTCTCCTGGGTTCCCTTCCCCTGTTGCTCTTCAACCAGGTGCCTCTTCTTAATAAAGTCTCTTGCTTTGTCAGCACATGTGTCTCCTCAGACAATTCATTTCCGGGTGTTAGACAAGAGCCCACTCTTGGGCCCTTAAAGGGGTCCCCTTTCTTGCAACACATCCAGACTTTGAAATTATAATAATTATCATAATGTATATTAAAATGTTTACGTTTCTATTCAAAGTATTAATAAATAAGCATATATATCACATTTTAATATCTTGATGAATACTTTTCACTATAATCTCTTCCTTTGTCATTCTATCAACTTTAATTTGTGCATTTAAAAATATTATTCTGAGTTAGTTTCATAGGCTTTATTGGATGGCATGGGTCCATGGGTCTATGGCACCAAAAAAGGTTCCGAACTCTTGGTAGTCTATAAATGGCTCCTGATAGAGAAACTTAAGTTTATTTCACAGGATGCCCAAACCTCCTGGCCTGTGGTAAAGTCAAAGCGAGAAGATCCTAGGCTGTGGAAAATCCTAACAAATTACCAAAATGAGTCAAGAGAAATCTGAAAGGAACAATTTAAGTAGTGGTTCTTTTGCTTCTTCAACTTTCATTATGCAACTTCAGGGTTCGGCTGGATGTCAGGGAGACAGGAACACCCAGACACAATGAACAAACTCAGACTCGGATGATGCTGGAAAACAAATGGCAGCCAAATGGTTATTGTCAGTTTGATGCTTAATTGGGTAGCAATTACTCAGGAACAGAAAATAACATTTGGAAATATTGCTTACATAGGAAAAACTGGCCCACATCTCACATAAATTCATGTGTCTTTGGATCATCTATTGATTTCAAAGGGAACTCTATGCTCAGATGACTTCAGTACTATATTGATCCAAACTCAAGTGTTGGCAAAAAATAAAAATGAAAAACAACAACAATAATTTAAGCCACTGTGTCTGCCTTTTCCTAAGTAGACCATTTAGATTGTTAGGTAACATTGCAACTTGTTTACTTTGATCTTAATGAAACCTTAAAGAACTCTCATGTAGATTCTCTGTGCAGAATCCTTTGTGGATTCTCTAGAAGTATAAGTGTGCCCATATTGTAAATTTGTCAGTAGGATACATCACACATCACGTTACCGAACCAAACTTCAGTGCACAGTTAAGCCAGTCTACTGACATCAGGTTGTGGTAAAGGAAAGTGTAGGCCTTATTTCAGTGTGCTAGGCAAGAGTCCAGGGCAACTAGTCTCAAAACATTCGAACTCCAGTGGGTTTCAGGAAAACATTTTTAAAGGCCAGGTGAGAGAGGGGAGTCCTAGGGTATGTGATCAGTTCGTGCAAAATTCTCCTATTGGTTGATGATGAGGTAACAGAGCAGTATCACAAGGGTTAACATTATCAATTCTTAGGTGCCAGTAGGGCTGGGGGCTATATGCTCATGGCCGTCAAGTAGTTAATTTCTTCCATTTGGTGGGGGTTTTGGCATCTGTAAAACAACTCAGGAAATGTGCATCAGATACTATTTTCTAGGTACTTCAGAGAGAAGCTAAAACAGAGGATAAGGGGTAGAAGTCTGTCCTAGGAGGGCTCCATAGGGTCCTGCTTGGTTACAATCATAATGGACTGAATCATTGTCAACAAAATCAAATGCCAATGGCATCAAGCAGGAAATAGAACTGAATCCAGTTGAGTAAGACTATTAATACGGAAGGGTTGGGACTACAGTAAAGGAGAGAACATGAGCCTCATCTAAAAAGCACAGAATTATCCAAATCCTTCCCAGGGTTTCATTATCAGGAATGCTGGTCTACTGCAGCCAAATCAACCAACCTATCAAGAAAAGCTGGAAATGAGGTTTTAGTATGAAGCTGCCCAGTGTTAGGGGTAACTGTCTAAGTTGC